>NC_057850.1:58713868-59017082 GCF_015237465.2 Chelonia mydas | reverse complement strand
GTCTCCTCAGTGCATTAGTCCGCATAAAAGGGGTGTGAATTCTAGAGCTCACTAGTGTGTTGCACACTAATGGGCCCATTTGGTCCGTGCTGATGCACACTAACAGTTCCCTAGTGTGCATTAATGTAGTCCCATTTCAAACAGTACACTTTTAGTGTACACAGGGAAGTTAGTGTGCAACATGTTAGTGTGCACTGGAAATGTATAATCCTGTAGTAAAGATTGTGAAGTACAAAGAATGAACAACACTCAGAGGAAGAGCTGTGATTAGAACCCCTGATTTCCTCCTGGATCTCAACTCAGAGCATCTTCTCTTGGGCCAAAGTAATGGGGTTATAGGGAAACGGTATCCATGACTGCTGCGTCTTTTGCATCCCCCACATCCTCAACTATAGCTCTGTTCCTATCATGAAAGTAGCTCGTAGCACCCTAGGTGCACGCTCAGTGTAACTGGCACGTAGAGAGATCTGTGGAGTTATAGCATGCTCACTGTAGACAGCATATTCAGAAATTTTAGCAGCAAAGTCTTTAACAAGATCCTTTACATGAGTATATGGTGATTTTCCGGTGTTTATATCTCACCAAAACTGCCTGGATTGTCAGGGGGCAGCAAAAGATAGGCAATCTCCCAGCCAAATGTCAAGTTCCTTCTCTAAAGCACTGAGATGCTAGAACTCTTCAAACAAACCACTGGAGAACTTTTTAATCATTGGAAAAACTACTTATTTTTCACTAGCCTTAGTTTTCGAACAGCTGATCTATTTTCACTGACACTTGAAAAAAATCATCCTTAGAAAGAGAGAAGCATGGAAAATTTCATCAAATGGTTAAAGTTTGGCAAAATTAAAAACAACTGAGAACAGGGACTATAATGGAATGTGTTAAAACCTTTACTGTAGGTTTCATTGTCAGCTTTGTCTATAATTTGTATTTTGATCGTTTTTATTTTTTGAAAGTTTGGTATGAAAGTACATACATTTAACTATTTAAAATACATCAGAACTACTTCACTGACAAATTAGGTTCAGTGCAACAGAATTTCTGTTGTATGCAGTCTTCTGAAACATGACCCCTCTAATTTCATTTTTTCATAAGAATTTGACCATACTTAAGCTATTTGAAGGTCATTGTTATGGTTTTTATAGCCAACCTAGCTCTAACCATTTGGCTAAATTGTCACAGAGATTAATATAATTTGAGAGATTTAATAATCCACCAAAAAAAAGCGAGAAAAAAACCCAGAACCTGATGGTAACAGATTAATGCAAAGTCTTCATTAAATAAACATTTCAAATCAGTGTTTAAACTTAAAAGCAAACTACTGTGTGGTTTTCTTTCTAGTAATTTTAAAAAAAAGGAACTGCTGTAATTGAAAATTAATTTGTATGGAAATCTGTATTCTGCTTGGTTTTGCAAACGTCATCAATTTGCATGGACTAATCTGCTTCTCGCCATTTGGTTTAGGGGTCCAACATCACAGATACATGCACGGAAATGCTAATGTATGGAGTTTTGCTGAAAATTTCTGCAGGAAATATCCAGGAGCGTGTATTTTTTCTTTTTGACAATCTTTTGGTCTACTGTAAACGAAAACACAGGTAATTTATTAGCTTTTACTGTAGAAATTATTTACATTTTTCCCATATGAACAAGTACATCATAGTGAGAGACTTAAAAGAAATTGATATTGCCTAAATAACTAGTACAGAGATGGGGAAACTGTTTTAATTGTGGTATAAGGCACCAACATTGCAAAGGGAACCATGCAAGAAGACCCCTGTGCCTGCACAGATGCCATTTATAGAATTGAGGCTTAAGGGTAATATTTTCAAAAGTGCCTATGGGACTTATGATCCTCACGACCACTTTCAAAAGTGACGTACATTTAAGAGCCTAAATCTTATTGAAAGTCAGAACTTAGACTCTTAACTATAACCATCCAAGAATATCCAAAGTCAGTGGGATTCTGGATATAAATGAAAGAATGATCCTAAAGAATAATTTGTAAATAATATATATTTAAGGTGTGTGAGAAGTCTTAGAAAATGTGTGAGAGACTTCAACTGTCTGTTGTTTTGATTGGGAGTACAATTCCTGTTTGAAAACTGTCAGATATATACTTTTTACACAGAGCCGTGAATAGATTTGACTCCTTATTCCTAAAAAAAATCTATCCAGTTATTTTCTGAATGTTTGTACAAAATAAGTTATATACTTTATTCATGTTATCATATGTACAGTATGCTCTATGATTTATTTATCTCAGAGCATCAGGATAAGATTATATCCCGATGCTATGAAAATCTCTTCACCTGCATTAGTTACAGATTTGGGGAAAGATGTTCTCTAGGATCTATAGTGGCTTCTACTGGAATAGACCCTTGTGGAGGGCATTGGGTGTGGAAGGTCTGCCAAGGCAGGATGCTGCAGTGTTGGAGAGCAGCCACAGACTCCTTTGCATTAGAAAGAAATAGGGAGCCACTTCAGATCAAAAAGTTTGTGGCACCAATTTTGAAGGGACTTTGTCAGAGTGGCCAGGAAATGCACTGATTCAGCCTTCTCCTGTAATGGTTCCCATAAAAAGAGCTGCTAGGGAGCTCCCAGCAGGAGTTAAAACAGCTCTCCCCAGGTGAAAAAGGGTGGTAGTGCAAATATTGCCTGCTAATTTGGGGCTTTTACAAGTGTAAGGAGGTGCACAGGCGCCGGCTTCCTCTTATCCCCGGGAATGCTCAACCCCCATTCCACCCCAGGCCCTGCCCCCACTCCACCCATTCCCCCAAGACCTCACCCCTCCCCCACCTCTTCCCATCCCCGCTCCACTCCATCCTCCGCCCCCCTTCCCCCAACCCCAGCGCCTTCTGCACGCCGCTGAACAGTTGATCACTGGTAGGCAGGAGGCGCTGGGAGGGAGGGAGGGAGGGAGGGAGAGAAGCTGATCAGTGTAGCTGCCAGCGGGCGGGAGGCACTGGGGGGGAGGGGGAGGGGGAGGGGGAGGAGGAGAAGGAGGTGATCTGCAGGGCTGCTGGTGGATGCTGAACTCCCACTATTTTTTCCAGCCCCAGAGCACCCATGGAGTCGGCACGTATGAGGAGGTATAATTTACACCTTGCTGCACTAGCTCTAGTGAATCTGCCTCTTTGTTTTTATGATTCAATATTTGAGGGCTGTGTTGTAGAAATTCCACAGAATTTACTGTAAGAAGGTATATTTATTTTTGATTTTCAGTTAAAACATAGTTCAGGTTAAAAATGTTTATCATTCTGCCCTCCAATAAAGTTTCAAGATAGTTTATATAGGATATAAACATGCTATAAAAATATCTCTTATCAATGGCCTTTTAAAGAGAATGAAGCAAAGTAGAAACGAAGCAAGTGGGGTTTGAGAGCAGAACTCTGATGAGGAAAACAGGAAATCTGGGTAAAGGACAGGGATTGTTAATAAGATGAAGATTTATAAATGTTGAAATGGAAATTAGATACACAAACTTATAAATATTTTGTTACACTATAACAACTAATAATAATATCGAGCTCTTGTCCTTAGATCTCAAAGAACTTTACAAAGGAGGTCAGTATGATTTCCCCTATTTTACAATTGCGGAAACTGAGTCACAGAGAGGGGAAATGACTTGCCTAAGGTCACCCAGCTTGCCAGTGGCAGATCCAGGAACAGAACCAAGGTCTCCTAAATTCCAGTCCAGGGCTATAGCCACTAGGCAACACTGCCTTGCCTGTAGTCCCTCATGTGATCAGACATAGAGAAAATTGTAATTCAATGAGAACAAATTAAATCCTAGTTAGTGTGATATGAGGCTTGAGATTTTAGTTTCACAGAAGTCAGGGGATTCATAGTTAAGGTTCCTTTAAGAACTTTTACTCAGCCACATAAATGTGTTTCCGGTCTGTTGTGCGAGGGGAACAGGCATCTGGTGAATGGCTAAGATGAGTTATTGTTGGAGGAAAAGGTGCCCATCTTGGATAAAATACTGACATTTCATGTAGAAGCTGAAAGCATTTGATCTATGACACTAGAGTCTTAAGGTTCTTTCTTCTCCTTTCTTCCCCCTTATTTCCTTTCCCATCCCCAAAGATAGATGCCTGTTTAGAATGTTTGTAACTAGCCAATATATGTATTTCATCACTATGGCTTTGATTCTGGAAAGCGTCTCTGTTCAGGATGCTACTTGAGCACATGCTTATATGTTCTTCACTCTCATTGAAGTCAACGGAACTGTGCTTAATGTTAAGCATGTGCTTAAGTGCTTCTCTGAATGGGGGGCTAACATTGCTAAATCAAATATCAACTATACAAATAAAGGTGACCAAAATTAAAGAATGAAGGGTGAAATCCGGGCCTCATTAAAGTCAATGCTTTTTTTTTAATTGCTATAATTTCTATAAAAACAATATGTATACCAACTGGAACTCATAGCTCATACTGCCTCATCTCTGCTGTGTTCCCTGGCCTTTTGTATTTGTGTCATTCCCTTTTAATACTGAAGCAAGAAAAAATTTGCACGGTCAATATGCCTATTTTATGTTTGATAAAAATGTACTAACCAAACTGTTGTTCAGATAAGGATTATTCAGTAAGCATATGGGAAAGAAAACTGCCCTGTAAGCATAATGCATCATTCAAGTTAATTCAGGTGGATATACTTGGAGTATCCTACCTCAATCAGTGCTTAAGAAGTTAAAGAAAATAACTTACTGTGCATATTCAGCACATGGTTATCACAATCATAAGCTATGCTGTGCTTTAAGGCATTTGCTTTTGAAATAAAATGGAACATACTCTTCACCCAGAGCTCCCTACATGGCATATTGGAAGTTTAAAAAGAAATTGGTCTTAGAGATATTTGAGAGCCAAGAGCCTCAGAACATTTCCTAACAGTTCCAAAAATCTTCTTGTTCTGATAACTCGACAGTGGATGCATCATGCATCAATGTTTATCAAACATTCCAGAATGATTCTCTCCTGGAAGTATGAGAGGCTTCAGCCCAAAAGGTAGTTAATCAGCAAACTAGAAGTGGCTGATAAAAGAGGTTTAGAATGAAAATGCTGTGTGTGTATGGAGGGGGAAAGGGGTGTCATCCTAACTGAACTTTCTCCACTTTCCTCACTGTACTGTTGTGAACTAAACTATATTATGAGTTAACTATAATTTTATAACAGCTCTATAAGAGATGTAAGTTCTTTGTGACAGGGTCCATTCTGATTTCTACAGCACCCGTACAATTGGACCTTGATTCTTATAGCAGCCATTAGATGCTACTGAAATACATAAAAATAATAGTAGTTATGGTACAGAAACAATGTATAGTATGGTGTTTGGACAATGTTTTTCTTTTTTTTTCTTTTTTCTTTTCTTTCTTTGCTTTTTCTCTTACAAGACGATTGAAGAACAGCAAAGCCTCTACTGATGGCCATCGGTATCTTTTTCGAGGCAGAATAAACACAGAGGTAATGGAAGTGGAGAACGTAGATGATGGCACAGGTGAGTACATTTGCAGCGATCAGTTATAACATAAAGAACCTCGTCTTGTATGTGCTGAGCGTCTCCTGTGGATTGTTAAGCAGTCTCAAGTGCCATTGATTCCTGAGGGAGTGGAGAGTGCTCAGCACCTTGCAGTATTAGATTTAAAGGAAATAATAAAGATCTGACTTTATAGGAGCAGATAGTCCCACTAAAACTGTGCTTCTGTGACACATCACTGATTTCAAACATTATGAGCTGGGCAGTTACTGTTCTAGGGCTGCTCTTATAGATTCATGGAGGGACCATTCATGAAGGGACCATTATGATCATCTAGTCTGACCTCCTGCACAACGCAGGCCACACAATTTCACCCACCCGCTCCTGCGAAAAACCTCTCACCTATGTCAGAGCTATTGAAGTCCTCAAATCGTGGTTTAAAGACTTCAAGGGGCAGAGACTCCTCCAGCAAGTGACCCGTGCCCCATGCTACAGAGGAAGGTGAAAAACCTCCAGGGTCTCTTCCAATCTGCCCTGGAGGAAAATTCCTTCCCAACCCCAAATATGGCGATCAGCTAAACCCTGAGCATATGGGCAAGATTCACCAGCCAGATACTACAGAAAATTCTTTCCTGGGTAACTCAGATCCCACCCCATCTAACATCCCATCACAGGCCATTAGGCCTATTTACCATGAATATTTAATTACCAAAACCACGTTATCCCATCATACCATCTCCTCCATAAACTTATCGAGTTTAATCTTAAAGCCAGATAGATCTTTTGCCCCCACTGCTTCCCTTGGAAGGCTATTCCAAAACTTTACTCCTCTGATGGTTAGAAACCTTCATCTAATTTCAAGTCTAAACTTCCTGGTGGCCAGTTTATATCCATTTGTTCTTGTGTCCACATTGGTACTGAGCTTAAATAATTCCTCTCCCTCTCCAGTATTTATCCCTCTGATATATTTATAGAGAGCATTCATGTAGCATTCATATATGTTATTCATGTAGCTGGAGTAGTGTTACTTAGGTCGACTTACCCTGGTAGTGAAGACAAGCCCCTAGTTACAGTTGACTGATTTAAACTGGTGGCAGAGTCATGATGAAATGCTAAAGTGATGTTTATTGTCTTGACTGAAATGGTGCTTTAAATTTCACTTTATAACATGCAGCACGCTTACATGAGAGATACCTGTTCCTATAATGTGGTAGTAAAAACAGTTTTGAAAATTGTGTCTTTTAGAACATTATCTTATTTGCTTTTATATGCTATACTTGCAACACAATAAGTTTAAAAAGAGGAAAAGGGAAAAAGATATTTTATTCCTTTACAATTTTAATGCATAGAGCTGATCATAATTTTCTTGTTTTTTGTTTAAAGACACACACCTACACACACCCTGGAAAGTGAAAACTAAAAACATTTTGTAAAAATGTTTGGGTTTCAGTTAAAATTTTCCAGGTTTTTGGAAGCCAAACATTTTTACCAACACATGACATGTTTTTGGCTTTCAGTTTAAAAAAAATGAAATACTAAGGAGGTTTATTTTTTCAGTTCGGGATTTCTGCCTCACACGCTGCAGCACATAGAAGGGGGAGAGGGTAAATTGGGAAGGGAAAGAAGCAGCCCCTTCTTCCCCATGGGAGGAAGGCTTACTAGTGAGAGGGGTAGAAGGAAGGAAAGGGAACTCATGGATAGAGTGGATTGAGAATTATCCAACTAAATGTTTTTTCATTAGAAAATGTTTATTTGTTGAAATTGAAACTGTTCATGAAAAAGATTTGAACAAATCTCCTTATTCAAAAAATTTTTGGGAAAAAGGTTTGGAAATGATTGAAATCTGTTTTCAACATTTTTTAAATGAAAGGTTTCATTTTCTGATTTGAAATGACTTTTTCTTTAGAAATTTTTGGTAAATTATACTAAAAAATGTTAAAATGTATAAAAGGTAAAAAAATGAAATATTTAAAAATTATGAAAACATTTTGACCCAATTCATTTTTTTCTGGACAATAACTTTGCACAAAATTTTGGTATTTTGAATTTTTGTCCAATGCGGGGATGGGAAACTTAAAATCTCAAAAAGTCTTGTGGGACAGGAAAGCCATTTCTTGCCCAGCTCTGCTTGTGGAGAACTGTCCTAGCTGCTCCCAGTTAACGTCTCATCATTGCCAGCATGTCTCCACTGCTCTCTGCCCCATCAGAGATGAACCTCTGCTAGCCAGGTGAGCATATATCTAAATTTACTGCAAAAAACAATTGGCATTTTCTGACCAGCTCTACTAATACAGAATTTCACTTAGGAAGTTGATTTTCTTTAAGAAAAACTAATAGAGATTGGTGGTGGAGGGGATGCGGATGATGACCACTCTAAGGGGCTGGAAGAAGCAGGTGGTGGGTGGAGCCAAGGAGAAATCAGGTAGATGAAGGAGGGAGGGAGTTGGTAGTTGGTTGGTTTTCATGTTTTTCAAGATTACAGGATGATAAGTATCTTCATAGCAAGTCAGAGGGAGGGTTTTCAGTCCTGCTTCCTTGTCTAACTATTGTTCCTTTCCCCTTCTCTTCATCTCCAAGCTGTTTGAGCATGCTGTCTAGTCCGAGTACTCCTCCATTTTCTTTGTCAGTCGGCTTCCACCCTTTTTGTGCCACTGAAACTTACCTCACAGCAGACACTAATGACCTCTTCCTCATCCAGTCTAAGGGTGATATCTCCTTGCCCATTATTCTTGGTATTTCTACAATCTTTGGCCTGTTAACCCCCAACTTCTACTTGGGACCCTTTCATCCCTTGGTTTTTGTGACTCTCATCTTTTCTTGGCTCTCCTCCGACCTTGCTGACCACTCCTTCAATGTAGTCTTTAGTGAATCCTCTTGTTCCTTCTCCTCCTGTTTTTCTCTTGTGTTTCCTATAGTTTTGCCTACAATCCTTTCATTTTCTTCACCTGACATCTAATGCCTGGGTGACTTCATTTGCTCCCATGATCTCTCATACCATCAATATATTGCTGACGTGCCCCATCACACTTCTCAATTCCTAATCTCTTCCACTCTGTTCAGGCTCATATCCTTCCTCACCTTTCATTGTCTTGTCCTGAATATCCTACTTCTTCTTCAAGCCTATCAACATTTCATCTTTACTCCTATATTGTTTCCCTCTCTCTCATTCCCCTCCCCCATCCCAAAAAATGCTATTATCCCCTCAGTCACTTAAAAGCCTTGGGGGTTATCTTTCACTCTTTCCTTTCTTTCTGTCCTCACATCCTGATTATTATTTAATCTTGTCCCTTCCCCTTCTGAAACATTACTAAAATCCAGTGCTTCCCCTTTTCACTGCTGCTAAGGCCTAAAGTCATGTTTCGGTTCTCTTACCTGGATTACTGTAACCTCCTCGCTTCCTGCATCCTTGACTCTCCCCCTACCCGCATCAACCTGTACAGAATGCTAAAATACTCTTCTTTTCTGCTGCTTTTGCCACGTCACCCCTCCTCATGTTGCTTCACTGATTCTCTGTATGATGTTAAAATGCTTCAGCTCCATTTTCAGGTCCCTGTACGTTGTCCCCTTGCCAACACCTTTTCTCTATGTACAGCCCCTCCCTACAACCGATGCTGCACCATCGCTTCTTAGCTTGCTGCTCCTTTTGTCTCTCTCTCCCACTTGCATCATCATGCCTTTTTTCACGCTGCCCCCATGTGTGTGATCTCCCTTTCTCTGTGTCCAGTGAGTGCATTCAAATGCCTCTTGTATAACCCACTTAATTCATTATGCTTTCTATAGCTGATGTCTAACCTAGTGCTATCGGCTTCTTTTGTTTTGCCTTGTCTTATTGCTAAATGTACTGATCTATTATTTCAAGCTTCATTCACGTTTGTTTCGCATATACTTATTTGGAATTATATTGTTTTCTTCCCCTTAATTGTCTGTTGCCATCATTTTGTCCAGTGTTTAATTTAATTTAGATTGTGAGCTATGTGGCACAAGACTCTTGCCTTTGAATTTCTGTAAAGCGTCACAAAAATGTACTGCTCTTTTTATAAATATTAATAACAGTAAAGACTAATGGAGGCTGAGTGGTGTTTCCAGACCTTCTAATGTGCAGTTTTTTGATGTGCAAGCCTTTAATGGACAACCTTTTTTTTCTTAAAATCATTGGGTCAGATTCTCAGCGGGTATAAACTGATATACCTTTATTGACTCCATTGTTGTACTCAAAGGTTCTGCTGGAGTGAGTAATTGAGAGAGTTGTTAGAGGAGTATGTTGATTGACAGACATAGAAAAGTGCTGTTCTATCCCTTGTTGGTTAGCAGAAGCAAAGGTTTGGGAAAAGAGGGGTTTATGTGTATGACATATTATAATGCAAATGATGTGCCTTGTGAAATTAACAATGCGTTTCCTAAAAGCTATTTTTCTTTGATGAAGCCAGGCCTTGGCTGAGCATTACAATTTGTGGAAGCTATTCATTTTGTTTCAAGCATCAGGAGGCGTAGTGTTGTTTTTCTTATTGTATTTATTAGAACAGAAAAGACATTATTTTCATGGTAATGTTTGTGTTGTCTGTTTCTTTAAAAAAATTCAGTTATATAAATGTTATATAGAAAAGTATAGGTATAATTATATACAAAACAAACTATGTTAAAAAAACATTATTTAGATTGTAAAGTCAAGCACTCAAAAGTTAGGAAATGCCAGGTTTGCTATTGCTGCACAATCCTAATTCTCTCCCCTTGTGCATCCATTCCGTGCACTGAATGAGACTGGAAAAAAACAGTGTTATGATCATGTAACTAAAAACTGTCCCATAATTCATGTGCATGAAGAGCTGAATTAACATTGCATGAGTAACTCTGTATCTGTCATTTACTAGTTTTTGTGTGCTTTTTGATGATTTTGCAACCTACATACCTTGATTTAAAATATTTTTATAGAATTTCCTAGTTTTTTAAAAAAAATAAAGGAAAAAGGAGAAAAACAAATGCTATTATGTGCAACTTCAACACGTCCCCTGTTGTTCATAATCAACAGGGTTTGAACCCCAGAACTTTGGCACTGCCCGACTGCTACCATTTGAGTTGCAGGGCTACCTATGTTAGCATTAGAAGGTTGTTATCCCAATGAAGGGGATGGGCTGCTGGTGCCATGTGCTGGGTCTGTGGGCCAATCAGAGGAAGCCTGGTTAAGTCAGGCTCTCTTTCTTTCCCCTCCTCTCTGGGAGATAGAAGAGTTCCCACCTCATGTGGTTCCCAGAGAGGAATAGATGGATCCCTGGGACCAAGTGCTGAGTCTGTGGATGGCTGCGGAAGGGGCCTGGCCTGGTTTTCCTACCTTGCCTCTCATGCTACAGTTGCTGTAGCAGCTCCCAGGCTTTCCCAGTGCCGTGTGTGCTGATGCTGATGCTTTGGCAACAACATCGTCCCAGCCTTAGAATGTTCATGTTGAGTTATTATTTTGATATGCTGCCAGACTTTTCCTGAGGCATGCAAGTGACAGAATAACACAAAAGAAGGGAAATGTTTTTTTTAAAGAGTTTATAACTCATCAAAACTTGAGTGGCAACACATGGGACGGTGCAAGCTCACTCCTTGGACCCAAGAGCTTTCCACACACCAAATTTCAAAGACCTGCTGAAAACAATGGAGATGTTAGAGCTTCTGAGAAAAAGGTTTTAGCAATCTCCTGTAATAAAAATTTTAGGCAACCTCAATATAGGAGCTGCTGCCAGCTCCCATTATAATAACATCACATAAAATATGGAAGTGTTATCTTGTGATTATGGAACTGGTCTGGTAGTCTGAAGATCTACGTTCTTTTTCAAGCTCTGCAATGGACTTCCTGTGTGACTTTGGGCTAGGCACTTAGGCCCAGATCCTCAAACGTATTTAGGCTCCTAAATCCCACTGAAATCAATGTAAGTTGGGTGCATAAATAGCTTTGAGGATCTGGGACTTAATCTTTAACTGCTTCAATTCACTATGTTTTAAAGTGGAGATAACAGTATTTCCCTTCCTAACATAGTTGCTGTGAGGATAAATATATCAGTGTTTGTTTGTTAGGTGTTCAGATACTACAGTAATAAGTGCCATAGAAAAACTTGTAAATAGTATAATGAATATAATGTTATAAAAATTACTGTAAATTTCTCCTTCTCACACACTTACACTCTCTCATATATACTTTTGAGCACCAGAACGAGTCTTCAGCTGAATATTTAGACATCAGTTTCCTGATTCTCTGAACAATAAATTCTGACAGTTACTGATGTTTCCCAGCCTGTATATACAATACTTGGCTGCATTCCATCTTATTAAAATGCAGAGTTATTGAAAGGATACCAGCATGTCTGCTGAGATTTATGATAAAACTCAGCAAGCATTTCAGCAAAGCTTTCAGTTTTGGAAAAATCCCATCTCATTATACAAAACTGGGCTGAATTATGAAAAAGGATTTGCAAAGTATAAAGCTCTGAAGTTATTAGGATGGTTTCTGGCTGGCCTTTGGATTTTCCTGCCTCTTAAAGAAAGTTAGTGATGAGAGACTGTTGACCTTAATCTTTTTTTATTGAACAGTGGTAGTTAATTCAAGTTTTAATTTATATTTTTCATAAAATGATTTTTATTGTCACTTGGGTTTCCCAAAGGAAAGGCAGATCATTCAGTTGAAGGATGATCATTGTAGACAAGGACACTACTTTTGGTGTGAAAGATTCCTTGTTTAGCAGATTTCCAGATAAGAGTCATAGACGAAAGTGCTAACATCAAAAATTTAAAGACATGTTGTAACTAAAAAGGAAGTAACGTTAATGAATAACAAAATGTATAAAGCTTGTTCATAAGATAGAATATGGTAAAGTTAATAGATTTGAAAATTCAAGATATTTGAAAACGAAAACATACTATACTGTATGTGCTAATGCTGACATTTCTGTATTTGGAAGAATGGGTTATAGGTAAGGCTATGTTTTAGTTACGGATATTTTAGTAAAAGTCATGGACAGGTAACAGGCAGTAAACAAAAATTCATGCCCGTGACCTGTCCATGACTTTTACTATATATCCCTGACTAAAACTTGCGGGGGTGGGGGTAGGGTGAGGGAGGGTGACCTGAGGGTTGGGGCTGTGGGCGGGCATTGGCACACGGCCTGGAACCCTGGGGTGTGTGTGGCGGGGCTGGCAGGCTCCCTACGTGACTCCGTGCCTCCCACCCTAGCAGCAGCAGAGTTTGGGTGTGGGAGGGGATAAGCGGTTGGGGCGCAGGACAGGGTGAGGTGGGCTCTGGGCAGCACTTACATGGGGGGCTCCCTGGAAGCGGCAACATCCACCTCGCTGAGCTGCTAGGCTGCTTCCCAGCCAATGGGAGCTGTGAAGCCAGTGCTCTGGGCGGAGGCAGCATGAAGAGCTGACTGGACACGCCTCCGCCTAGCAGCTGAGCAGGGGATGTGGCTGCTTCCAGGGAGCCCCCCAAGTAAGTGCCACCCAGAGCCCACCTCACCCTGTTCTGTGCCCCTACCCCCTCCCACAACCAAACTCTGCTGCTGCTGCTGGGGGGTTGTGGGTGGGGGAGGGCCTGAGAGTGCCCTAGCAGGGTCCGATGCGACTGGTGCAGGGGCTGCCTGAGGTGCCCTTGAGCCAGATGCACTGGCCGCTGCAGAAGTCAAACCTGCAGCCTTAGTTATAGGTAACCAAATCTGGTCTGGAAACCAAACCGGTTTTATTATTTTGTTCCTTTCTATTTGTACTAAAGTTAACCAATAATTCTTATGATATCTTCTACTTTATTCAGCTAAAGCCCAGTTAAGATAACTCCTTGTTAGCTGGAACCAAGGACTGCTTTGAAATGGAGACTTGAACTACCTTCTCTGAACTTAGTTTCCTTGGTCACTCCAGGTCAAAGCTGAGGTACAGGCACACTGGTTGTGTAGTGTGGGAAAGCTACAAATAATAGATCATCTGTGTTTATATAGAGAAATTCAGGCTCCAATGCTGTCAATCTAACACTATTGAAAAACACTAAATTAACTGAAGGCTTCTTTGGCAGGGAATACAGTATATGGAAATACAACATAGCTTACAATCTGTGTGGATTTTGATTGTCAAAGTTAGAGATACAGTACTTTAAATTCCTTGTTCTTCTGTTTGTTACAGGAAGAGCTGAGGAATTATGGTGGGGAATCTAATAAAAAACAGTCATATTTTAATTCATTTCATGCTATTCTGAGAGATTTCTCTCCATTATCTATTTCCAGCTGACTATCATAGCAGTGGCCACATTGTTGTTAATGGCTGGAAAATCCACAACACAGCAAAGAACAAATGGTTTGTATGCATGGCAAAAACTCCTGAAGAGAAGCAAGAATGGCTGGAAGCTATTCTAAAAGAGAGAGAGAGAAGAAAAGGTAGGTGAATAAACTTTACATTGCATTTCATTTCTGGCAGACCATGTTACATTTGTGTTTTCATTAAAAGTACAGCCAAGTGGCAAGCTCCAGAGAGGGCAGACTCATGATGTTGGGTCAAATTGTCTGTGAAGCGCTGGTGTAATAACTACTTGAAACACATAAACCAAATTTCAGCCAGGAAGGACATCATTGCTGAATGTGACTCCAGCCATGTGTACTGGTAGCTCATGTTATTATGGCAGTGGTCCCCAAACTTTTTACCTTGCGCCCACCCTTAGCTTGGTCTGCAACCCCTCTCCCCTGAGGCGGGGCTGGGAGTGGGACTGTGGTTCATGGAGGGGGGGCTGCGGACAGGGGTAAGGGAGGCAAGGTTGGGGCCACAGATGGGGGTGCGGCCAGGAGCAGAGCCTCTGCTGGGCCCCAGGCGTGGGGCCAGCAACCAGGGCACGGGGTGTGGAGCTTCGGGCACAGGGCTGGCAGCCAGGGCCGGCAGCCAGGCTGTGGGGGCTGGCCTAGGCCCCAGCCGCGCTCCCCCAACATGTGTCTCCTCTCCCTGTAAGGGGCACGCCCCACTGTTTGGGGACCTGTGAATTATGGGAATCTGACAGCTGCCTTGGTCTGAAGCTTGACAGTCCCTGGGGCAGATCTTCAGCTAGTGCCATTGAGGCCAATGGAGCTATGACAATTTACACCATCTGAGGATCTGCCCCATAACGTCTGCTAATGTATCTGTGTTTACTGGTGCCATCCTGGGACGAGCTACCTATGCTTTTGAAATGAGCCAGCTGGCTGTATTGAGACTTCGTGCAGATGAGCCACCCTCGAGGTAATGCAAATGACAACTAGCTCATACCCCAAAATGCTAATAAATGTGAGCTAGCCTCACTTAGTGGCCCACCATTGTCACTGGGAAGGCAGTGTAATTTGATACATCAGTTCTTCATGATCCTGATTTGCGGCAAAGGCTATCTTCTGAAGCATAAAACCAGGAAATGTACATTTCCCCCCTCCACGAAAAGTTACACCAGAAATAAAAGTATGAAGTATGACATCACCCCATATCCATATCACACCCCAAATGGAGGAAGGTGAAAATCCACACCTTAGGCAAAATCATTCCTAAAAAGCAAAATGTGGGTAGAAGAACCTTAGACAAAATGTCAACCTGATTTCAAAAGTGGCCATAATCCCAGGTACTCACGGTGAACACGGTGCAGAGTAAGAAACTAAGCCAGTAAGAGACAACACCGCACCAATTTACATAGCACTAACTTCAGCTGCCAGCAAACATATCATAGCAAGTAACAGGATATGGAGTCTTGATGATGAAAGGAAGCATGACCTTGTCGTTGGGGTACTGGTCTAGGGCTCAAGAGATTTGGTTTCATTTCATGTCTCTGTCGCAGATTTTCTGTGTGACCTTGAGCTAGTCACTTAATCACTCTGTGCCTCAGTTCCCCATAATGATGATGATAATACGTTCTTTCTCCCATCCTTTATCTGCCTTTTCTATTTGGGTTGTAAGATCTTCAGGGCAGGGACTGTCTCTTATCATAGGTTTATATAGCACCAAGCACCCTAATCTCCATTGGAGAATCTAGGCACTAATATATAGAAGTACTGATAATAAATATGTAGAAGTACTAATAATAAATAATGGTGAAAGGGCTTAAACCTCAAAGGACTCAACATTTGAAAGGGTGAGTGTGGAAACAGAGGGGAAATGCAGGTGCATAAAACAAGAAAGAAGTCTATATGTTTTTGGTTTAGGGCCTTTCACGCAACTTGGTCAGAGAGGTTTCAGCCAATCAGGCCAGACAACCTGGGTACTATTCAACTTGATTTGTTCTGCCTCCTGACTGACAGCTGTAGTTCACACATGAAAAGTGAGGCCATTTGAAAAGTGTTTCATGTTAACATGCTGTCAGTTTTTATTACCCATTTTGGTGCTATAGAATTTTGCTATTGAGTTTCTTCTAGTAGAGATGTGCCTGATGATGATCAGATCCCCATGCAGGCTTCACTGGGCCAAATCAAAACGCAAGATTTGAACACTCCAGAACTTTGGATTTCAGAATGGAACTTTACAATGTGGGCCCATATTGTCATGTCTGCAGTTTCTCTCAACTAATGGTTAATAGCAATACTTTTGCCCCTGAACATATAACTACGATATAAGGAGGAAGTAAATAGAAAAAGAAAGGGGAAGGGGATGGAATGGCAGATGAAGAGATAAAAAGAGACGGGAGCAACAGTCATACGGGGTCCCAGCACAGAATCTAACAAACTGTTCCTTAAATGCTCGTCTTCTGACAACTCATAAACTTGCTCTATCTCCTCCCACCCAGACAATTTCCAAAACATCTGTATAAACACCTCTTATGAGGCAGGATGCATCAACTTAATTACAAGTAGGATGCCAGATGACTCATGAACCAAACAAACATCTTTACAGAATTCAAATACTCTAAAAGTAACTGTAAACAGTTTCCCATTCACCATGAATAAAAAGATGCTTTAATTCTATG
Organism: Chelonia mydas; assembly: GCF_015237465.2. Lineage (NCBI taxonomy): Eukaryota > Metazoa > Chordata > Testudines > Cheloniidae > Chelonia > Chelonia mydas. Next base: position 59,000,682 of record NC_057850.1, on the reverse strand, counting down.
TTTACTTAATGAGACATGAAACCAATTTTTTCTGTTTTATATGTGTGCAATTCAGTTTGCACCCACAAAACTGAGAATAGAGTTTGGCCCACTTTCTAAAAATCAAAAAGGGGAGAGACCCAATTCATTTAATTAAGGTCATAATAGTCATAATTTGAAAAATTGTAGTATATGCTTTTCCATAGTCCCTCTAGCAACTGTAGGATGTAAACATTATGGACTGTAGCTAAACTTTTTCAAGCTCTTTTACAGTTAAGCAACTTGTTACCATTCTAAATCCAATAATGAAAGAGATGTGGTTGCTTTATCTTTCCATCACAAGTTGTGCTATTTAACTGCTATAACTCCAGTCTATCAGTGCGTTGTCTAACAGATCAATTTAGAATAAGGCTTGCTTCTTAAATGCCTTACTTAGGCAAAGTTCTCATTGACTTCCTTAGAAATTTTGCCCAGATAAGGAGGTTATGAGCAGATGCTTTCCTTTGTGGAAGGAACTAATTGACACACAACCAGGAAATCCAACATGAAATTGACCAGTGGAGAAACTCTTATAGTACAGATAATGATTATAAGAAAAAGACTTGGACCAAAAGAAACTGAGCACAGAGAATGTTGATCTCCTGGGAGGTGGGTCCCTTTCAACTCCTTATCTAAACAAAAAGGACACCTTTTTCTTGCTATGGCAATCTTTCCCAAATAAATAAGCTGAAATGCTAAATCAGAACCAGCTATGTGAAAGATATTGAGAGAAATTCAACCTATATTGCTTCCTAATTCTGCTAAATCTGCTAAATCAAGGTAAATACTACTCAGCAAAATGGAAAAGAATGCTATAGCTGAAGTATTGGGTTTATTGTAGCTATTAATCTTCTAACTTGAGCTATGGACCAGGACCATTTTATATCACCATGTTTCTGGAGTAATGGGAGCTCCAACCGTATCAGGAAATTTTTTATAAAAAGGATTTTAATAGAGTTTGTTGGCTTTTATGCAATCACCTAGGGAATGCAGTAAGATACATTCAAGCTGTCTGTATTAATTTAATAGGAGCATATTCTCAAACAAGATTTATGATGTTGTGCATTTACTCCTTTATTTTAAAAAATAAAGGCAACTGATACGAGTGTAATGCATCAGGATGCCATTTGACCCATATATTCTAAGAGCAGTATACTGGTTAAGTTGTTTTTCCTCAGGAGTGAACATACTTGTATTGGTTAATCCATTTGTCTGGATTATCAGTATCAGGTTAATGTTTAATGAGAAACATTTCTGTATCAATGTTAAATGCTATATTTTATCAGCTTTTTTCCAACTAATGCTACTATTATCTTTGTTTGTTTAATTTGCAGATTAAAAAAATTAAATAACCTACTACTCATACAGAAGATTTCCAGTTTTTAAAACTGATAAAATCTGAAAAAAAGAACAGATACATTGGGAATGTTTCTATAAAATACAAATAAAAAATTCCACATTGTACAATTTTTGCAGAGTTCAGAACTATTTATAGGGAAAGCAAGTTAGCTGTGATGATTTCCAATACTTTCTGGGGGCTTCATGCATGGTCAATACGTCATACAGTTCAAGGAATATATGTTCTGAACAACAATAAGGCTATCTTTTACTCAAAAGAAGTAATAATGGGCCCATAATAAAAACACAAAAAATGAGGAAAAAATTAACAAACCGAAAAGCATGTAATTTTTTTTGTAAAAACTGTGAAGTAAATAAAAATTCAAACACTATTTCCATTTGTAGAATAGGGTGAACTAAACTTGCTTTTCTAGAGTGAAGGGTATGTGTGAGGATTAATTAGTCTTTGTATAGAACTTTAAAAAGATAAAGTACTAGTACAAGCATAAGTGCAAATTATATAAGATTTATAATATTATATATATAATATAATACAATACAATAAAGCATAAGTACAAATTATTTTTTTATAACACAATAAAATTGAAAAATGGAAAAAGCTTTTCTCAAACATGGGGGAGGGGAGAATATCCCCGCTCGGCAACACACACACACACACTTGAAACCAATGAAAAGCACAACAATATTATTTCCTACTCTGATATCAATGTAAGGGAGAATAAATATATGCTGTCAGGAACTTTCATTGATTGTCACTTCACTGTAGGGAATTTATAAATAACATTCTAATATATTCTCAGATATTTTTGGAATATTTTATTGTTTACTTCTAAGGGGATTAATTGTTCATATTAATAGTAGTATCTAAGTACTCATAAAGATAATTTCATGTGTCCAGTTCTGGCTCTGCTTTTATACACTTAAATATTTATTTTTTATGCTTGTTACTTATAGCTAAAATTTGAAAGATAATGGTGATAGCGACATATTTTATAAATACAAAAGCATTTTGGATTTTTTTGGCAGGTTTAAAATTGGGTATGGAACAAGATACTTGGGTGATGATCTCTGAGCAGGGAGAGAAACTCTACAAAATGATGTGCAAACAAGGAAACCTAATAAAAGACAGGAAAAGAAAACTAACTACTTTCCCCAAATGTTTTCTGGGAAGGTACGGTATGCTTTTTATCATTTGGATTTTAAGCAGCTAGAAACATGTTTTAAGTCTTGTATAGTATTATCTATAATTAAGGTTGAAAGAAGCTCTCTATTATAGGCCCAATTTTCTTCCATTCCCTAAATTAACCAAAATTTAAATCAATCTGCCTGAAATTTCACAGGTACAATTTTATTCCAAGGTAGAACATTTCTGGAAGATAGATGTAAATTGGCAAAGGCACATTGGAGGTATAAGTGTACATCAGATGAAGTGGTTTCACTTTTTGAACTTGGAACATTTTCCTAACTTATTTGATTTATTATAACTTCAGAATGGCTTGGCCTCAGAACCCCAAAGTAGTTTTAGTTGTCGGTCTTATGCCTTTCAAGAATTTTTTGTTCGTTTGGAAGGAAAGTCAGAAGTTATTAAATTTGGTTTATTAGGAGCCCTGCATGTTGGTTTTAAGGACTTTAGAAAGTCCACTCCTGTTTGAGGTGAGCCTCTTAAGAATGTCATATGGCACAGATGGTATAATATGACATGTGAACTCCAGAGAAGGAGGAAGTTGTGGTTACTCTAAAAATGAGCCCATGATGCAAAGTTCTGTTCCAACCTTTGTCCTCCACTAACCCTAAGAAAGATTAGCACTTATGAAACATTTACAGACATCAGTTAGTGTTTCCACACAAGTACTTAGTGAGGTAAGTATTTAACATTGCCCCTATTTTACAGAAGAGAAAATGAAAGCTTGGAGATGTTAAATGACTTTGCCAAAGTCACTCAGCTAGTGAGTGCAATAACCAAAATTAAAGCCCATGAGTGAAATCCTGGCTCCAGTTGAAATCAGTGGCAAAACTCCAATTGACGTCAATGAGGCTAGCATTTCACTCCATCCCTCCTGATTCATAATGTAGTTGGCATGGAATAAGAACAAGATGCTCTTTGATGTAAATCACTTAGTCCATAATATTCAAAACTGGCCTCTAATTGTGGTCCTCAAATTTTGGGTGCACAGTCTAAGATTGCTTAGGGCCCTATATTTAGCGTCAGGAAAATTATTTATACTTATTGAAATTCTCTATCAAATAAATATCACTATATTACTTGCTATGATTGAGAATATCATGTGTCTGTTTTGAAAAACCATTAAATGTGCACTATTGTTGCAGTAATGTATCTAAAATATTTGTACTTATTGATGCTGTTACTTACTGTTATAAAGAAACACACCTAAGGTAACTCTGGTTTAATTTCCAATTTAGTATAGCAATTAACTGTCTGAATCTTACGAGCTACCAACAGGCTGATGTTAATAGCTCATGCCCGTTTTTATTTGTTGCACGATGAAAAACAGTCAGTGGTGAAGGACATCAAAGTTAGTTTCATGGTAAAATAAAAATAGGAGGAAAACATTTTTTAAAAGTACATGATTTACTGAAGTGGTAGAGTAGACCAGTATGTGACAGGGTTTAGGCTTCAACAAGGAATAATATTTTAGAACTATAACTTGTGCAGTTATATGCTAAATGTGGAGGATTCATTCAATTATTGTGTGAAACAGGGATTTTAGTCTTGCATTAAGTGCAAATTGCAGTTCAGTCTGAAGTACAGAGCAGTATCAACACCTCCATACTATATATACAGAAAGAGGGAGAGAGAGAACATTATGGTTTGATAGAAAGTTTCTATTGATAAGATTTAGATGGTAGCTTTCATCATAAGTGGCGACAACATACGTGAGCTGTGCACATGATCCCAAACAAATGCTGATGAACTTTTTATACTACATCACACCATGTTTTAGGTTACAGGAAATCTATTTTAGAAATACCACATTGTAAAACATTTTGATGCTATTTGCATTCCTCCACCAGTAAAGCCAAGTTACCATGAAAAGTTAGGAAATGCCGAATTAATTTCCCAGGCAATCTTAATTAACTCTTCCCTTGTGCGTAAGCATTATGATACAATCTGTTATGACATGATTACGTACATTATGTATTTTATCCCCAAAACTCTTGCCTCAATCATTGCACAGGATGGACAGTGCTCATTTAATGAGCCGTTAAACAATATTTTATTTTTTTCTTGTTCTTCAGTGTGTGGTTCCAGGCCTTATTTACTGCACACTATTCAAACCTTGCTCTGAAGACAGAATTATTAATTTTCTCTTGTGCTTTTTTATGATCGTCACAATAGTATCTCTGTACTTTGCAAACATGAACAAATTTATTTTCACAACACCTGTGTAAGGTGAGGAGGTGCTACTATTCCCATTTTAGAGATGAAGAACTGAGGTATAGAGAGATGATTAAGGTCAAAAGTTTCTGTTAAGTCTGGTTGCCCAATTTAACACAACTGAGACTTGAGTTTTCAGAATACTTGGCATTATATAGCATTTTATGTTCAAAGCACAACTCCCATAGACTTGTGAGGACTTGGCACTTTTGCAGCTCAGAACCTGAGGTCTCAAGTTGGGCCCACAGAATATGAGGAACATACAACTAGTGACCACCTATGAAAAGTTTGGGTTAAGTGAATTTGCTAGCATCATACTAGAAGTCTGTGGCAGAGACAGGGATAGAATCCAGTTCTCCAGAGCTGCATCTAACAGTCTAAACCATGAAACCATTCTTTCTCTTCCTGCAATCCCTGCCTCATTCACAACACACTTTCCAGTTTCTTGCACAAATAGGGCGGGGGTACACTTGTATTCATTGAAATGGAGTATGTGGATGGATCCAAAGAGTTAAAAGAGCTAATATAACCCTGTCCCTGTCCAACATTAAACAGTGTTAAACAAGGTTTGCAAATTTGGTATACAGAGAGCTCAGCCTGCTTAGCACCCTGGCAAACACACCATTAAAAATCCTTTTTAACCTTTTATTAAAGATACAGAAGAGAAGGAAAAACATTTAAAGAATTTGAAATCTGAAGTATTAAGTAAGGCTTTCATTCTAACAACATCCCTTATTCCCTTTCTCTCTAGCTTGAGAGAGTCTTTAGAAGAAAAAGAACCCCTCGTTTAACAGTCTCTTAGATGGTATTAAAAGTGTTAATAACTGTCCTTTGCAAGGGGGGGAAGAAGAATTCAGTTGAGATGGGCTGAAGCTGCTACTGTTGCTCTTGTTGTTAAAATCCGATTCCATTTCCCGGAAGACAAAACGAGGCAAATACACACACACACAAAAGGAAAGAAAAGAATAGCAAAGATAGAAAATGCCACTTCTGTCTCTGATGTTGACTTTCACTTGCAGCTTCAGTGCTGGAAAAGCACAGGCCCAACATGCAGTCTTATCAGCTTCTTGGAGACATGGCAAACTTGTACCAGCATTGGGGTGTTTAGGGCATTGCTTTTAGCTGCAACTTTCAAGTCAAAGGCTTACAGCAGTGTTGCAAAATATAGAGTCTTGGCTGGCTAAGCTAGATGCTTATTAGAGAGAAAGGAAAGAGAAGAAATAAGATAGGGAAGCAAAAGGACATGCAGGTAGCAAACAAAGTCTCGCATCCCAGGCGGTGTTTGGGATTCAGCTAGAGCTGGTGCATATGGCAGTGTCATCTGTGTCCCTCTCACCCAGTCTGGTCTGGACATCCCACAGGATCAGAATGATGAAGGCCCCCGGGGTCCCAGGAGAATGTGGGCTAGCAGCCTTGATGATGAAGCTTGCTCCAGTACCCATATTTTCTCCCAAAGTCTCTTTCTTTAGGGACCCAAAAAGGAGTGAGGGGTGGAATAGCCAATCACCTCATTATTTCATTCATCAATTAGGCCTTAGTTCTGACACACTAATTTTGGTTCATTGATTTCTTGTTCCACAGTTTTCTCTTTTACCAAGCATAATCTTTACACAGTCCTCAAGTTATAGAGATTTTTATTCTGGACTAATTCAGTCTTTCTGTCTCACTTTTCATACTTTTTCCCCTTTAACATTTGTTGTTATAGGTTATTGTGACCTTTTATAAACTTACCATCACTTTTCACAGTTGAACTCACAATTAGACCCAATTATTACGACAGTCCTACAGACCAGAGACTCCTTCACACACACAGCCCTGATTCATCCCCAGAGCAGGCCATGCTGTGAACTGAATAAGTTAGGGTCCTGTGTTAGAAATAGTATGTGATCATGTATTAAAAGCCTGTATTATAATCCAGACACAAAAGGGCGGTGAATTAAGGTTACATGGGCAACCTTAATTCTGGCACTCCTAAGTTTTGAGTGTTTGACTTTGCAATATCAATAATATTCTTTTAATGTAGTATTTTGTGAGTGTGTAATTTCCTAGGTTACTAATAAAACATGTATTCCGTCATGTGGCATCACATTGATACCCACATGCAATATCAGCAGGGTTGGAAACGTTAAGTCTACCACACAGACTTCTGCCACTTGACCTAATGGAGTGACTGATAATGATAGTAAGCTGACACCCTCTAGATAATTAGAGAAAGATAAGACACATACTTTGCCAGTGGATTTCACAGATATTTGCTGACAGCAAAGGAATGATGAGACTCAACAGTCTTGGGTTCCATTCCAGGTTCTACAGGGGAATGTGCTCTTGTGGGCACAGACTCTTTTGGCCTGTATCCATCCCAGTCCTGTCTCTTCTCCACCCTGGACTCTCATCCTAGTCCTATTCTTTTTACGTAGCCAGTCCAGTATCCACTCCTCAGTTTTCTCATCCCAGTCCTAGTCTCCTTGCTTATCTGTTCCCAGCCCTGATTCCTTGTCTCCTCCCGCACCCGGCTCCTTAACTGATCTGTCTCTCCTCTCCCTCGTGATCTCCAGTTGCCTACTCTTCCCCTTCCCATGTTTCTGGTCCACAGTAGCTCCTGGGCTCTCTCATCTGCTTTCCTATGAATGTTTCCCTCCCATCACCTCCTTTCCGCTGCTCTAATGATTTTGAGTCCCATTTCATTGTCCAGCCAGTCCCAACATCTCCCCACCAGCCTCCAGTGTCCCACTCCCACTCCCAGACTCTTTATCCCAATCTATCTTGTCCCCTTTGCATTTGAATTAAGAAATTTCCTCATCCACACTGCCAGGGCTCAGCAGGATGGTCACTGAGAACACAGGAGAGAGAATCTTCAGTCTCTCAATTCTGATGCCCCAGGCCCACCATGGCCTACAAGGCCCAAAGCTGCAGTTATAGAGGAAGTCCTGCTCTGACCCCTGGATCCGAAGCTGGAGCATGACAGAGCACAATAACCTATCCATTGTCACTGAGCAAGTCTCTACTGGGCATATACAAACTGAGATATTTATATACTTGTAACTTGGCCAAATTTGGGTGGATTTTCCCAGAGATGTCAAAAAACACATCCATCACACAAAGGACATCTGTACTCTGCCAAATTTCAAGTCCCTGCTCTAAAGAAGAGAGGCATTTAAAGGGTCTCAGAAAAAAAAACCACCATGGGCAAGACAACATATTTTCCTCTAATCTTGTTGTCAGAAGTAGCTGAACTGTTCTGGCAGAAATTTTCCAGAAAAAATTTATCCTGTGGCAGACACCCAGCATGGAAAATTTCAGCCTGACAGTTAAAGTTTGGCAAAGTTATAAGTAACTGAAAACAGGGTCTTATAATGGGAAGTATCCCTCAACCTTAATAGGTGTGACTACCAGCTCTGAGTATAATAAATACAAGTGGAAAATGAGAATATGGTGGAAATAATTCTGTTATGCAGAATATTTTGAACAGCGTTATGTCCGTATTAATACTGCTCATTGCAGTCTGCTAAATTAATCGTGTGGGGAATATTATACAGTATTGCTGTCTCTAGTTAAAGCCTTAACAATATTGGAATTGTTTTGTATTTGTGTGGTTTTGTTTTGTTTTTTTTAATCTAGTGAGTTTGTGTCCTGGTTACTGGAAACTGGAGAAATACACAAATCTGAAGAAGGTGTTCATCTTGGCCAAGCTTTATTAGAGAATGGCATTATTCACCATGGTAAATATATTTTATTTCAACATATGTACATATTTTAAAGGTAATTTATGTTTGTATTTGTTGTTCTTTTGAACATTATTTTCTGATTAACACAAAACTAGTTTGTCAGTACTTACTGTTGAAGGGTGAAGTCCTTCACAGGGTAGTAGCATGGTGGGGACCCACTCCTACCTTCTACTAAAGGTTCCTACCTCCGTGAACCCTAAACAACTAGGGTATCTGCCCCATAATTCAAAGCCAAACTTGCTTTCTTTCCTTCTCAGGGCCTCTTCCTAGGTACCAAATTGGCCTCCCTGGAGAGTCTTTCCCCTTGGGTCTTTCTGACCTCAATTCTGGGTTCAAACATCTTCACTCTTGGAAGAAGATATCCATAGATCTCCTTTCTGGGCTTTTTCTCACTTCTGGCAGGTTTCTCCAGTCCACCAAGGTTCTGATTCTACCTTGGGGACCTCCCTGCAAGTCTAACCTCACTCTAGGCTCTCCCACACCTATGCCAAGAGTAGTCCTTTGTATATTACCAATACAAAGCATTCAAAGATTGTAGTCAGGCACCAAAAAGTCATGAGATTAAAAAAAAGCAATAAATGTAGGGTTCTTTTTATTTGTCTTCTGTTGTTGGAGAATTTAGGGTTCATGTTTTCAGGCTTCTTCTCTGCGGCAATGAGGGCTAGAGGTTTTTTTAGAAATTGAAAGCTGAGGTAATAACACAATTGCAGCAGTTAAGGGTTTTAAGAACCCCCTACACTCAAAAAAACCATGCCAGTTGGCAACACTGCCTTTGTAATGGTGAGGAAGCTGTCACTTGACTCTGGCACCTGTACTTGATTCTCAGCTTGGCCTGCTGATCCTCAGGGCTAGTCTACATAGAAAAAAAGCCTGCAGTACCTGGTACACACTAGCTACTCTGCACAAACTCCTTGTGTGGCTACTAAGGGTGGCTTCATACTCATTAGAGTAATAAACTTTGGAAGTCTAGTAAGCTAAACTGTCTGAGGGCACTCCTAAGTTCACAGTAAGAGTGTCCACAAGGGGAGTTAGTGCAGATTAGCTAGTGTGCTTTAAATTCACACCCTAACTTACTGTGCACTTACTTCCGCATGTAGACAAGCCCACAGTGGAACATGGATTCTTAAAAGGGCCATGCTTTGGAACAGGGTTGGCTGGTGCAGGCTGCACTCTTCCCCTCCCTCTGACTTAAAAGGGGACAGACCACTATTATATATTCCTGAAAATATACTTTTTCCCTACAAAAACGGAAGTGACATTTATCCAGATTAAACCCATCTAAGTACTTATAGTGCCCATATCTCAGCAGTATAGGTCTGATCCAATCCAACTCCCATTCAAGTCAATGGAATGACTCAGAATAAATATAATGGGAGTTGGATCAGGCCTTACCTGATTGCTTGCCAAGTGTTATAGGTAGAACTATAGGTATAGTTGTCTAACACTTTCCATTATAAGACTTTGATTTCAGTTGCTTATAACTTTTCCAAACCTTAACTGTTCAGGCTGATATTATCCATGCTGGGTGTCTTCCTCAGGCCAATTTTTTTTTGATTTTGGGAAAATGTTAGCAAAAATGTTTCAGCCATGTCACAGATGGAGGTTAGGGAAAGATACATTGTTTTGCCCATGTTAAAAACGTTTTTACAACTATTTCATAGGGAAGCTCTATCACCTCACTGCTTTGGAGCAGGGAGTTAAAATTTGGCAGAGTGTGGCCTTTGGGTCAGGGATGTGCTTTTTGCCATCCCTGTGAAAAGCCACCCAAATTTCGCTAAGTTATAACCCTCTGAAAAATCAATTTGCACATACTCTGAGTATGCTCAATTCCACCACAGCCAACCCGACTGTGCATGCAGTATCCTCACAGAGCAATGGAACACGCTTCTGCCCTAGGGTGCAAGGACTAAATAGGATTTTCCTGTAATTGTTCCTCCTGATAGTCAGAGGCTGCAGTGTCACCAACATGAGAACTGAGAGCAGGAAGACTCTCCTTCCTGTGTTCTCAATGTCCCCCATCACTGCCCCCCTGCTGGCATCCAGGCAGAGTGGTGGAGAAAGAGGAAGAGAATTAAATGCAATGGAGTAAGGCAAAGAAAGCTTGGTTAGGGTGGGAGGACACGAAGAACAGAGGGGAATAGGCACTGAAGGGGCTGGATAGGGGCACAGAGGGCAAGAATAGGAGTCTTGAGGGGGAGATAAAAGCAGAGGGTGGCAGACAGGCTGCAGCAGATGGGTCAGAAGGTTTTATAAGCACTAGTGCACACTCCCGTCCGGAACCTAGATCTGAACAAGGATTTCTGAGTCTCAGCATTCCTCTGAGGTCAGGAAATACCTGAGAAACCCACTGGCAAAGTGTGTGTCTCATCACCTCCTCACGGTTGGTCCATATAGAGAACAACAGCCTACTATGATCTGTTACTCTGATAGCTGAAGTGGTAGAGGTTTGTGCTATGGATGTAAAGTCCCAATCCTGTTGATCACCTATATGAGGATCAATGTGCTCCCCGAATAGAAAGAGCCCATGATTACTTCCCCATTGGGATTGACCAGAGAGTTTCCCAGATTCTCTGTAACTGGTGTCTGTCCCTCCATCCTCAGGATGCTGGGGGGACCATTTTACAGCAGGACTGTATCAGCTATCACCCCCTCTGGGAGTCCCCAGTTCCCTGTATTAGTTTTGCACCTTTTCTTTTTCACAAAGCTCCTCTTCCTTCTTCAACTGGTGCCACTTCTTTCTCTCCTGCTCTCGCCAGTGCAGTCCTTTTCTCCTCTCCTCCTCTCTTGATACCAAATGTTCTCTCCTCCTGTCGATCATCCTGCAAGTCTAAGGTCTAATGCTTTCATGGTCAGAATTCCTGGCTTCTGTTGCCAGCTCTGTTACTGATTCACTGGGTGATTCGGGATAGAACACTCACCTGATTTGTGCCTCGTTTTATAAATAATTAGAGATCACAGACAACTTACTTCTGAATCGCTCCACATGGATTTTTATTGGACCAAATCAAGCCAAATACCTATTGTGTTCCATGGAGAATGAACAGGAGAGACCGAGGGGCCACCAATGCCTGAAAGCCCTGCAATGGCAGGGAACTGAGTAAGAGATATGCCCAGATGATCCTTATAAGTGATCCTGCTCAGTGCTGCAGAGGAAAGCGAGAAACCCCCAAAGTCTCTGCCAATCTGACCTGGGCAAAAAATCCCCAAATCTGGCAATTAGTTTGACCCTCAGCATGCAAGCAAGAACCAGCGAGCCAAGCGTCTGGGAACAAAGATCGCCTGAATCACCTCAGGACATCGGTCCACCTCGTGTGCTGCGCTGCCTCCAGCTGTGAACAATACCTGATGTTTCAGAGGAAGGCAATAAAACCCCTAATCTGGATCTGGCCAATTGTGAATCAGAAGGGAAAAAAATCTTTCCTGATTCCTGCAGCTGACCATTTGAAGCCCTGAATCATGAGATTTGATAGTAGTCATTGTTTCAGTGCTGAACTGCAAGATCTCAACATGGTGAGGGCAATGAAGAGCTTCCTATTGTCACCATGGCCTAGAAGGAAGGGGTGTGATGGCTTTTCCAGGCATTAAAGGCAAGGATGCAGGACAGTGGTCGAGTTAATATAAATCCTGGGGAATAGTGCCTTTAATGAGCTCTGTGCCTACGCAACATAAATCTGAAATGTCACTGTCCTGAAGAGCTCTCAAACTAAATAAAACGAGAGACAAGCAGAAAAATTCCATCTGATCTCTGCATTGTGGTGTCAGAACAAAACACATTCGCTGTGCTGTGTCCCTGTCAGGTGTGTTGGGCTTGGCTGATGGGCTCTGATCTCTCTCTCTCTCTGTATATATATATATATAGGCTAAGGATGCTTATGCACAGATAGAAATGTGGAAAAATACATTTTAATAAAAGTACTAAGTTCTTCTGGAGTTTTTACTGTGCTTGTCCCTTCACCATTCTGAGCCTTGGGAGAGGAGAGATGGCAATGGAAAGGTGGTGTCTTTCCCAGTCGGATATCCCAAGGCTACCATTGCCATTGTAGCACCCTCTTAAAATTGCTCCTGCCCAAGGACATTGCTACATTTCAGCTGATTTCTCCCCAGACCAATATTCTAGTCTTTTTGCATATCCCCACCAACTCCAAGCAGAACTGAATCCTTATTATTTCCTTTACAACAGTTATTTCCTGTTTCCTTTAGAGGGAATGTCATAAAGTAATGGGCAGTGGGGCCAGAAACACTCACATGGGCCACAGTTTTATTCTTTTCTAAAAAGTTTTGAATCAAGACATTTGAGATATGAAAAAAGTGACCCTTGAATAGGAGGGTAAATGGAACAAGGGACCCTTCACCCCAAGGTCTTTCTTTGTCCAATTTTCTAGGTTTATTCAGTCTCCACGTAACCTATTTTCTCTCCAGTTCCACACCTCACTCACCAGATACCTGGACCCCATGACTCCTGAATTTAACAGGGATTTTGAATCTGAACCTGGGTTTTCCTATAAAAATTCACTAGCTCCATGTTGATAAAGAGCTGAACCAAAATCCCAGAACCAACAGCCTGTGCTTTTGGGATGTCAGAAATCTGAATCCAGATCAAAATTCTGCATCTAGACCCCATCTCTGATAATGACCCATTGCTCAGTGTGGGATCAGGGAGGTCCTCGAGCCTCTTCTTTCCTCTACACAAAGAAAGAGGGAGTGAACCCAGGAGAGCTGACAGTCATCTCCACTAGCCCCTTTTAAGTCCCTTCAAGAGGCTCTCACTGTACTTACCTTGTGGGAGGCCATGTGCTTTAATGGCAGTCCCCATTACCAGCTATGCCACTCTGTCTCTATCCATTGCCCAGCCTGACATTGTGACCTGAGGGGCAGGGACTGGTCCTGATAGAACATCCAAGACAGATTATGTCATCAACATTGTGACATCCAATTGACGAGTCCAGCCCTCTGAACTGCTGTCCAATGAGATCTTTGCATTTTGACTGGCTTCTCTATTAAAGTCCTGGCCTGGCTCCCTGCTCCCAACCACTAAAATCCCTAGGGAGCTCAAAATTGAGTGAGTGGTGTTGCGACCTGACACATGGTGAGCAGTGCCTCAAGCAGCAGATGGCTGAATGGCAAGTCCTGGCAGAACCACAGCATGACCCAGACCAGCCATTGAGTGTACTATATGACTGTTTGTTGGACCTGCAGGACAACTAGAACCCACTTGTGCTACATCATAGGGATTCCCTGAACCTGGGCTAGGCTGAAACCCAGTTGGGATACCACTCAGTTTTCACCTGGCCCTGCCTTTATGACGCTGTCTTCTCACAATCTCCATCATGTGTAGCAATTCAGGGTTTTGTGCCCAAGTCCCACTCTACCAGCTGGGCATTCTCTTGAATGCAGGGACACAGTACATGGATACAGGAGGAGAAACTTTCAGATCAAGTCCTTAACTAAGTCAAAAGCAGTAGTTAGGCTAGATTTAGTGAAAACCTGCTGGTTAGGTCTGGTCTATACTTGACCACTTCACTGCTGTATACAAATCACTCCACAGTGACCAGATGTTAGCCCCTTTAACTTTAGGAGGGAATGAATCATCCCCAGATGATATCAAGAAGGCAAGTTCATAGACTCATTGATTCCCAGGCCAGAAGGGACCATTGTGATAATCTAGTATGACCTCCTGTATTACACAGGCCATAGAACTTCCCCGAAATAATTCCCAGAGTATATCTTTTAGAAAAACATCCAATCTTGGTTTAAAAGTTGTCTGTGATGGAGAATCCACCAAGACCCTTGTTAAATTTGTTCTAGTGGTAAATTACTCTCAAAGTTAAAAATGTATACCTTATTTCCAGTCTGAAATAAATTCTTTGAAGTGTGCCCCTTTTCCTTCTAGTTTGAGTATTGGTGTTCTTCCTATGACTATGGACAGGAGCAGGTCTTCTGCCAGACCTTTAAGAGCAGTCTCTATACCTTGCCAAAAGTGTGACTGAGGGGACGCAGAACACTGGTAGCTGACACATTGCAATGTGGACTATAGGTATCTAGCTTCTCTAAAAAGTCTGACACTAGGCAATACTTTGTGGTGTCTCCATTGTTGAGCAATGGCTCCTTTAGTATTGGGTCTGACTATTGCATGTTTTTGTGTGAGGTGTAGATTCCCCTTGGCAAAGGAGGTGTTGGCTGTAATTAGTAGGGGACCCACATATTCTGTGCTGTTTTTCACCATCCAGGAGGAGTAGGGGACAGAGTAACAGATGGTGGCCTTGGTTGCCATTAATGCCTCCATGACTAGTACTACTGTGAAGGGCCCAAATTCTTGGAAGGAGGATGTTGTTTCTAGCCCTAGTTTTGTTTTGTTTTGTTCTTAGTGGCTCATGAGGACATTCCAGTTGCAGTTTCTGTGAAATCCAATGATTTCTCACAACAAGACATGCTGGGTAATGGGGCTGAGAAAAAGAAATTAGGGTTTACAGTCTGGAAAAGTTCTGCAGGGTGTGTCCTTCTTGACGCAAATTTCTGAGCGAGTAAGCAGGAGTGGATTTAACAAAGTTGGCAAATGTTGTCTGGGTCATTTTTGCATTGGGCTCTTCACAGGGTGGCAAATCTTTAGCCCTGGCACTTCTGCAATACAGAACCTACCAGTGGGCCAGCTGGACTCTGCTGTTGTGGAAGCTTCCATTTTGTTTGAGGGGTATACATGGCTAGCAATGTACATGGCTACTCTAATTATTTTTGCACTACTTGTCAATACCTTGGGACCTTTTGGATTAATTGGTGCTCCTGGGCACCCAAATAACAGCAGTATGCAGAAATGCTTTTTTCTTCATCTTCCGTTTAACAGTGGTCAAGGAAATCTGAGCGCTTCAGGTGACATCCCAGTTCTTTGCTATTACTTCTTCAATATCCTTGGCTGATAAGGAAAGGTGAGGATCAGGGTGTTAGTGGGTTATGAGTACTCTGAACGCATGTAGAATAGGAGGAGACAAATTCAGGTTATTCATCTCTCTTCATATCGTTTTTTGCATTTTAATGTGAATGATCTATACTATTTCTTCAATAATCATTCAAAATGTCAGATTGTAGTATGTTTACTACACACATAGAACTTTTGTCAGTAGAAAGGTTTTGATGCCAGAAATTCTTCTACTGATCTTTTAAATTTTATCCAAAATATACTAATAGATTCCGTCAACACAGACTTAAATGAATGTTATGTGATTTCACAATGAAAGGGTATTATATGTGAGCATGGAAGTTTGAGCCAGACATACTACTTTCATTAGTGTGTGGATCCAGCTGTGTTTGAGTGAAAATAGAATTCTTAAAATAAAGTTGAATGAACCATCTGTTTTCACAGAGGCAGGCGAGGGGAAGTTTGGCTGTTATGCGCATTACAAATGTTGTACAGGGTTTTCCTAGACTCAGATAGTCACTATGCTGGTCATTTATTTTCACGGTGCTGGCATTATTTTTATAGTGCAGACCATCGCTGTGCTGAACATTGTTTTCCTAGTGGATGTGTAAACTCTGTGGTAATGAAAAAGTTATTTTTCTTTCCTTGTTTTTCCCCCAGTCTTGCTCAAAGAAGAAATTCATTTGCTAAACCTACCTAGAAACATTGTCTTTGACATTAGAGAGGACTCATTATTATCAGTTAGTGGGTTGAACTGTCTTCCTGGATCAATTATCCCTGCTGATTATAAATGCAAGTTTCCTTTCAACATAATAAGGAGCTTTGTAGTTACCAAAATATCCTTAAGATTAGCTAATTTACTTAGATAAATATTAGGATTCTGCAACACACTCTGGATGAAAGAAGAACCAGATCAAACATTAGGCTATAATTTGCACCACACCTTTTTTTAAGGGTTCCAAAAAGTCTTGTGAACTTTCTGTAATTTTTTCCCCATGTTCTTCTTGCATCTCCAAGTTCCAGTCACAACTGGAAGCAAGGTATACTGGGATGAGAGCCTGTTTTCACAAAATTTCCAGCCTGCTTTGCAAACTCGAGAGATTTGGGGCAATTTGGATAAGCATCTGTACTTTGTGATGTTTATCCAAACTTCTGAACCATCATTGTGATATATCCTAGCAAACTGAGACATTTAGAAGGGTTCTTTTTTGTCATTCTAACATTAATAAGTTCAGTTTTGTATGTATGGTTCATTTTACATCAATGAAAGTTCTTTGTGTGGAAAAACTACAGAGTTAGACTCATCTGTGTATTTAATTAAACTTGATTAAAGAACAAAACAAAACACCAATATAGAAAAAATAAAAATTCCAATGGCTGAGTATGAGTTCAGGTTGTTACATTTATAAATGATAATTGCAAGATTAGATTTTTAACAATTGGGTGCATGAGATGTATGGAATAAATGTCGCCATCACTCAGATAAAACTTCCATTGAGGGTAATGTCATTTTTATCTGGGTAAAGACTCATTAAGAATTTCAAGAACTGGCCTTAGAGTTTTATGAATTGCCTGTGTAATTATACAGGATGTCACCCTGTCTTCTTAAACATCCCTGTAAAAGAGAATAGGCATTTATTATGGCATAAAGAAAAGGAGTACTAGTGGCACCTTAGAAACTAACCAATTTATTTGAGCATAAGCATAAACTTTCATGAGCTACAGCTCACTTCATCGGATGCATGAAGTGAGCTGTAGCTCACGAAAGCTTACGCTCAAATAAATTGGTTAGTCTCTAAGGTGCCACTAGTACTCCTTTTCTTTTTGCGAATACAGACTAACACGGCTGCTACTCTGAAACCTGTTATTATGGCATGCTTCCTGGTGCTCTTCTACTAACTTAATATGGGCCCTATTTGAATCTATCTATATTATTGTATGGCCCCATTACCAAAGTGTCTAAGCACCTCACAGTCTTTAATATTTTGATTCTTAAGACACCCCCTGAGGTAGTGAAGTACTATTGTCCCCATTTTATGGATGGGGACCTGAGGCACAGAGAAATTAAGGGACTAGCTCAAGGTCATAAGGAAGTCTGTGATAGGAAAGAGAATTAAACCCAGGTTTCCCAAGTTGCAGGTTAGTATGCACTAGGCTATCTAGCTCTGATTGTTTACAAATTTAAGATGAGGGTCTCTTTTGCAAGGATGTTAACTTTAATGGGAATATTGCCAAGGTAAAGACTTCAGGAAATACTCCATATATCTCATGCATGTGACTATTTAAAAACCCCATAATCTTGCCTCCTGCAGCTCTTGCATGTGTGGAGACTCTGCACCTGCTCCTTTTTGGGGTGTCATTTACTCCCCTGCACAAAACTGGTCAACTCTGCTGGCTAGTGTGGGTGGGTGACAGTAGAACTATGATTCACCCTCCCACCTATGCCTTCCATCTACTTTGAGGTGCTATGCAATCTTGGGGGGGAGGGGTGTTAGGACAGAGCAAGCCTTGTGCTCTTCAGATTGCAGGACCTGCCATTCCGCCTGACTTTTTATGGGTCATGCAAGTAGGAAAGGCATCGTACATTCCTGTCCCGCTCTCTAAGCATCAGTGTAAGGGCTACAAAACAATCTGGCCCCAACCTACGAAATTTGTTTTTCTATGTATTCTTGCTGTTTAAAAAATATTGACATTTGCTTACTCAAGTAGATCTTTTCCATCTTAAATAATAGCAACATATGTTTAATTATACATCCATGATGTGTCTTTATTACTGAATGTATTTGGGGTTGTCTTGTAGAGAATTATTGTGTTTGTACCCTTAATTAATCTCCTGCCTGTGCAGAAAGCTGGAATTCTTTGGCTAACACTTGATAATTAATAGTTACAGATAAGCACCAGTTCAAACCTGAACACATGC
This sequence comes from Chelonia mydas, assembly GCF_015237465.2. NCBI lineage: Eukaryota > Metazoa > Chordata > Testudines > Cheloniidae > Chelonia > Chelonia mydas. Next base: position 58,982,353 of record NC_057850.1, on the reverse strand, counting down.
TCTACAGATTCCGTTATGATGATGGAACATACTATCCAAGAAGTGAAATGCAGGATGTGATTTCCAAGGTACAGACTGCTCTTATCAGTAAAAATGGGTCAGATACAGAGGTCCTAGTTAAAAATAAAGCAAAATGCATTGTGTTAGGAAAAACTCTGACCCTGGACACCAGTCTAATGTGAATCAGAATTAATTATGTATATCTGTAGGCAGATTTTGGCTCTTGGCTTATTGCAAACCATATTTTAAATAAAGAAACTGAGAAATATGTTTCTAAAAATGATTTTATCCAGGAGGTACTATGCTACATAAACATATAAAGGATATAATGCCCACCTTTTTGAATGACTGGAGCAGAAACAGTAGTTTACTGTATTTTTCAATCCACTTATATTCAGTGAAAAGAAAAAGAGTATGATAGTATAGACCAGAATTTCTTATTGTTTGTATTGGAGTGGCTTTAGGTATTCCTTTAGTGTGTGAAGGGTATATTGGCTTATCAAAAGTAACCTGATGTTTTAATGGAAATATGCAGGTTGTATGTTCTGTACCCTGACACTGTACCCAAGGATATATTGAAAGAATAAAACAAAATCAACAGAGTCATCTTTAGTCCCTTTGATGTTTTTAAATTTGTGATCCTGTGGTCCTGATCCAGGGGAAAACTAGGACCATTCAGGTTTTCTCCCAGCCTACTGAGTTAGGACAGCTGCTTCACTGATTCTTCAGTTAGAGGTTTCCTAATATAGAGTGTCTCAAGTGAAGGGAATCCCTCAATGCAGACTTAGCAGATACATCGGTCTGTGGCAGAGTTTCTGCCTAAACTTCAAATTTCTTTTGTTTTGCCACTGTACCGTGTGCCATAATCTTAATGCTGTTTTGTTAAATCTGTTTATGAATAGTTACATGCTTTTAAAGAGGATTTTGTGATTAGAACATTAGAAACCAAATATATATGACTCTTTATTAAAAGTTTTAAAACTTTTGAACTATTTTACCTCTAATTTTTATTTGGCTTGCTTGTGGATACAGTGGGTCATGTTCAATTTTGATTTTCTGGCAATATTCATAAATATACTTCACTTTTCTCCTCTCTAGTAATTCAGTTTGTTTGGAATCCACATTTGCACAGAAAGTTGTCTTTGCTGTGAAAGTTTAACACATACATTTCTTTTAAACTATTATATGTTAAAAAAATCTTTTAATGCTGTGCTAAAATTATGTAAGTCTTCTTTACATATCTCTCAGATTTCTAAGATTAATTAGAAAAGCCCATGATAATTTAGTCACAAATATTATTTGTCTTGTAATCTGGAGGTTTATTACACTTCAGAAATAACTTTGGTGCATGAAAACATATCTATGAAATGAATGTTCACTTCTTCTGTTCTACATTTTAAAAATATAAGTTATTTGCATTATTTTGAATGGATAGGTATTGTTAGAATAGGTACTGAGTGGTATTTGCTTCAGTGTAAATGTGGATTTAAACATATCTATATCTTTAACAGGGTGTAAGATTGTACTGTCGTCTTCATAGTCTGTTTACTCCAGTGATAAGGTGAGTCCAGTTGTGAAGTTCTTAGTGACTTATTTAGAACAAACATATATATTTGAATACTGTAGATACTATATACAAACACAGAGCTAAATCCTAGCCTGTGTTTCGGGTGGTGTGCTAGTGGGGAAGAAATTGTAGAGAGAGTGCTCCCAAAACCCAAAGTAGCAGCAGGACGGGATTCCAACCTAGCACTTAAAAGTACTGTATAGGCAGTGCCCCAAGTGTCATGTTCACTAAGAAAGCAGGAATCAGGTTTGTCTGGACAGTTTACTCAGGCTTCTGGAAGAATCTAGTTCATACTGGGCATTCTCAGAGGCTTACCACATACATAGCGCAGTCACATTCATGTTAGCACTATAAAACTCACTTGGAGAGTCACTCCCATACTTGTAACATGATGCCTATCCTTACACCCAGGGAACATGGTTGGCTACCTAGGGACAAGTCCAGCCCTCCTCCCCACTCCTATCTACACTGTAGGCTTTGACTTGCTCCATCTAAGGAGTTGAGACCTCAGGGCAGCTTCTGAAGTTCTATTTTTAAGGTACAGAAAACTATTCAAAAAACAACATAGATCATGCTTGTGTCAATTTGTGTGTAAAACATAGGATTTTTTCCTTCTGTTTTTTTTTTTTTTTTTTAACAGGGATAAAGATTATCATCTGAGGACCTATAAATCTGTAGTCATGGCTAACAAACTGATAGACTGGCTAATTGCACAGGCAAGTGTACCCTGGAGTTGATTTACTTTTCTGCATTATGAATTTAACTTCCTAACATGGAAAGTTGTAATTAATCATGTAGAAGAAAATGAAAATATGTTGTTTTAAAGTTCTAATTATTAGAACAGAGTTAATGTAAATATCCTGTTGATTCTGTAAAACAGCAAAATTCAGCTGTTTTACAGAATCATGGCCAGTTGCTGATCTTCCTGTGTTGCACATTGATCTTTCAATTTCTGCTTAGCTTCTTGCTGCTTTCAAAATGTTAGCATTTTGTGTAATAATGTGTATAGTTAAAATGAATGGTGTGTGAAGCTGCAAATTACTGACTGAATGGACAAAAGGAAGCAGCAGGGAGAAGTTTACAACCAAGGAATTCAGTTTGTTTTAGGCAAAGTTGTGGTTTGTATTGGAAGAAAATAGGAAAAACTTCTTTTTTGAATCAAGTTTTACCAATATTTTCCTAACTTTGCTGCTTTTCTGTAGTCTAATTATGTGCCCCTGTTATGGAACAATCTGCAGGGGCTGCAGAATGTAAAAAGGGGCTGCAGAATGTAAAAAGAATGATGAGTGTTTTCTCTGGGAATAGCATGGTAGAACAGATTTAAGAATCCCTCCTTTTCAACACTGGGGTACTTGTTGGATACCTGGGAACAGAAAGTTATATGGATTATAAATAAAAGTTAACATGGTTCTTTGAGTAGGTTTAAATATAGATGTCAGCATTATGTTTACAAAGATGACGAAAGAGCATAGAAAATAAAGTTGGCAATGTATGGAATGAAGAAGATAATTTGTGAAAATGAGTTTTAGAAACAGAAAAGGTTATAAAAAACTGAGGATCTCTTATGAACTTTAGTTTTGAAGGTTGTCAATAAATACTCAATGTATATAGACAATGTAATATTAACAAAAAGATTCACTATTTTATGAGAAGATGTTGTGGCTAATAACAATGGGGGCAATCATCACTGAGATGATGGAAAACATGTTATCATCTAGGAGCATAATCTGGCCAAGATCTCTGTGCACAGCTCTCCACTGTTCCAGTGTTATTTCTGTGCATGATATGAAGATACAATAGGTTCAATTTTTCAGAATTATTATTCATTATTGTTCATTCTTATGTTCTTATATGACTGAGGGAGGATATGATAGAGGTCTATAAAATCATGAATGATGTGGAAAAAGTGAATAAGGAAGAATTATTAACCCCTTCACATAACACAAGAGCCAGGGGTTACCCAGTGAGATGAATAGACAGCAAGTGTAAAATAAATATGAAGAAGTACTTTTTCATACCACACACAGTCAGTCTGTGGAACTCATTGCCAGGAGATGTTGAGAAGACCAAAAGAATAACTGGGCTAAAAAAAAAATTTGCTAAGTTCATGGAGGATAGGTCCATCAATGGTTATTAGGTAAGATGGTTGGGGACACAACCCCATGCTTTGGGTGTCCCTAAACCTCTGACTTCCAGAAGCTGGGAGTGAACGACAGGGGATGTATCACTTGATAAATTGTCCTGTTCTGTTCACTGGCCGCTGGCAGACGACAGGATACTGGGCTAGATGGACATTTGGTCTGAGCCAGTATGGCCATTCTTATGTTCTGATGTTCTTATATTACATAGTGTGTATTATGGTTTAACAGGGGGATTGTCGGACCAGGGAAGAAGCAATGATCTTTGGCGTAGGACTTTGTGACAATGGGTTTATGCACCATGGTAAGTAAATTCTGCACAAGCTAAAGGTCACATTTTGTTGAATTCCTTCTGCATTGCAGGCAAATGGTACAGGGACCACCCCAAGAGATTAGAAAAGGGCAAAGGGAAAGTCAGTAAATCATTTCAATGTGAACCTGAAAAACAAATGTTTAACTAGGTTTTTCTTGCATTATTTTATATTAAGTGTGACAAAGCTCTGTCCTTGCCTCTGTGGGTCCCACATTTCCTGGTGGATTTCGCTAGCCTCAGAGGCTCACTGTGACCCTCCACATAACCCTTCTCTCTCTAGAGACAAGGATCACAGTCTACTGAGCCATTTGCATCATAAGCCAGCTAGGGAGGTGAGGAGAAGTTATCCTTCCTTGCACAGTCTCTGTTGTCTCCCAGTCTCAGTGATTAAGGTGGGGGGGAGGGAGCCCAGGCCCACCCTCTACTCCAGGCTCCAGCCCAGGGACCCTAATAGTATCAGCTATGGGAGCTGACCTTTTAGAAACATGGCATGTACAATTCCCTGGGCTACTTCCCCCACAGCAGCCCTCACTTCCTCAAGCTCCACTTCATCCACCTCAGGGCCTCCTTCCTTGTGTCTGATATGGTGTGTACTACTCAGCCTCTCCAACAGCACAACTTCCTTCCACAGCTCCTAACATGCACACCCACCTGACTGGCTGGGAGGCTTTTAACTCGTTTCAGCCAGCCCCTGATTGGCTTCAGGTGTCCCAATCAACCTAGCATTCTCCCTGCCTTCTGGAAAGTTCTTAATTGGCCCCAGGTGTCTTAATTGACCTGGAGCAGCTTCCATTTCACTTAACCTGGTACCAGGGATTTGTCTAGCCTGGAGCTAATATATCTATCTCCCACTACTTTTCTATAGCCATCTGGCCTTGCCCCGTCACATAAGTTAATAGTGTAGGGAAGAGTACGTACAAGTGTGGAGTGGGGCTTTTAGTCTTTTTTTCAATCTTTTTGAAGGATTTATGGTGGATTTTTTATTAATAACCACTTAGACTGTGGTAAAAATTCATCTTGCTGTTCAAATATAAAGTAAGACTGTAAGGGTCAGTAGGACTTGATAGCAACCAACCAACATTCCCATGCAGTCACCTGGCAACAACTGTAACCTGGCCACTCCCTGTGACCCACAATCCAGAGGTTCAATGCCACGGGAAGTTCCACCTTGGGGAATCTGACTGATGGTGGTCTTAGTGATCCCAAATTGGCTCCTTATCTCTGTAGAAGCCCATGGGGCATATCAGGAAGTGTCCAGGCAACAATGTGGACCCCTAGCTAGTTGCCATGACTGCCCCGCTGCTCTGTTCCTGAACTCCAGGTAGTGATCTCAGCTCTGATTTGGATTCTGACTCCTGATTGACCCCTGAAACCCCAACACAGATCCTGATTCCTGGTATTGACCCACAACCTGATTCCTGGCTCTGTCTCTGTCCCTCAGCTTAACTCCTGACTCTGACTCCATCTTGACACTCAGCTTCACTCTTGATCCTGATACTGGCTTTTACCCCTGGCTTCAGTTCCAGAATCCCAATCTCCTGCTACTAGTCCTGCCTCCCTTTTGCCCAGGATCCTGACTACCAGTAACCCATGTAGAAATTTGTCCCTGTGGGACACAGAGGCAGTGAGTTGTCCCCTGCCTCGAATGTCCCACGGGGCACTCGACCACCTGGGCAGGCTGACAGCCCCCAGGATGAACTTCCCATTTTGCAGACACAAGTGGTGCAGCTCTTGTCTGAGAACCAGACCCGGTGAGTGCAGACCCCCAAGCTACTTGATGAAAACACTGTTATAGGCCCGGATGACACAGTACACAACCAAGAACCAGCTATTGTGAGAGCAGCTGCCTGGTTGCGGGACAAGAACACTGTGCCACAGTGCGCCTGGACTCTGGTCCAACAGTCCCCATCCCAGAGCATTTCAATGGAGACTGCAAAAATGTAGGGCTTTTCTCAACCAATGGCGCCTGCTGTTCCTGCTCCACCCACAGTTCTACTCCATTGACCAGGCTAAAGTAGGGCTCCAAATTAGTCTCCTGAAGGGAGAGGTGCTAGAGTGGGCTTCACTCCTAATGGAAAACAGAGCCCAACACTGTCAAACTGGGATGCCTTCCTCCAAGCCTTCTCTATTTTTGACAACGCCCACCATGCTCACTTGGTGGAAGCAGCCCCATAAAAACTATGGCAAGGGCAAGGACTGTTTGCCTCCTAAGCTGCCCACTTTAGGCAACTCATCTCCAATACAGAATGGAATGAAGCTGCCTAGCTCATGTAATCTGCACCGGAATTGGTAGACGAGATCAAGGATGAGCTAGCTGTCGTGGAAACCCCGACTCATCTAGATGCCTTCATCAGTCTTGCTATATGCCTTGACAACAGGCTGAATGAGTGAAATGAAGAGAGGAAGTTGGCTTCACCACCACCTAGACGATGTACCACAGTACCCATTTGTGGCCTAGTCCCAGAACCTATACAAATTGATGCAGCCTATCATCATGTGACCTTGAGGAGAGGGATTACCACTGATGCCATGGCTTGTGTTTCTACTGTGGAGAATCTGGACACACTTGCCAGCTGCCCGTCACAGGCTCTTGCACAGAAAAAGGAGGGAAATGACCAAGCCCAGGCCCAGTAAGGGGGACCAGCCTGGTTGGACCGAGGGATATCCATCCCCAAGCTGCCCCCCACTTCTTACTGAAGCACATGCAAGGCACAGTGAGCCCAGCACTTGCAACTCCAGGTTTGCCTGCATGTCCCAGGGAAACCCTTACAAATACCCACTAGTAAGTGCTCGTGGACTCTGGGGCTGTGGACAGTTTTATAGACACTGATATGGCACAAGCCTTAGGCATCCCACTGCAACAAAAAATGCCCAGCCCACCTTTTAGAGACTATAGATGGCTCGCTTCTGTCCTAAGGCCCAGTAATACTGGAAACAGTACCCCTGGAAGTCATTATCCAGGACCATAGAGAGATCCTTTGGTTTGGATCTCACTACACTTCCTCATAATTCTCAGCATCTTGTGGATGGCCACTCATGACCTGCAAAGTCAGTTTCTGCACTGAATTCTGTTGGCAAGTTTGCCTGCATGCACCATCATTTGAGTCTTGACTCCAAGATGCACCTCTCTATCCTGAGTTCAGGATGCTGCTGAGGAGTCCATAGGCCTAGGCTGTGGCCCAGCAGGGACCCCCATTAGACCCAACTCCTGCCCTATCTACCAAATACCATGACTACATGGATGTTTTTAAGAAAAAGAATGTGGCTGCCCTCCCACTCCAGTTTGACTATGATTGTCCAATTGAGCTGGAACCTGAAGGCAAGATACCTTTTGGCTTCATCTATGCCATGTGAGAGCCAGAGCTGATTGCTTTGTGATCCAGTCTCCAGGAGAATTTATCCATCCCTTCACCTCCTCTGCTGGAGCCTGAGTTCTTTTTGTTGAAAAGAAAGATGGGACTCTGCTTTTATGTGTGGATTACTGGTCCTTAACCAGGTAACCATCAGAAGCCAGTACCCTCTCCTACTCGTTCTGGAATTGTTGGACTCTACCATCAGCCCAGGAGTTTACCAAGCTTGATTTGCATGGAGCCTATATCCTGGTGCGGCTCTATGCCGGGGATGAGTGGAAAACTGCCTTTCGAATCTAGTACAGCCATTACAAATATTTGGTAATACCATTCAGTCTTGCAGCCCCATTCCAGCACTTTGCAAATGAGATATTTCATGATAGACTATGACTCCTGGATCCAGGATATCTTTACCATATATTTTTCTTCTCAGAGAGCCCTGAGCAGCACACTCAACGCGTCTGGTCAGTTCCAGATCGGCTCCACTGACATGGCATATGTGAAATCTTGAGAAGTGCAGCTTCAACTAGCACTCCATGGAGTTACTGGGATACATCTTGTCCAATAAGGGTTTCTGAACTGACTTCAGAAAGGTGGATGCTGTTTGGACCTGGTCAGCCCTTTGGAACATCATGGAGCTTCAATGCTTCCTGGAGTTCACTAATTTTTGTAGGCACTTCATTCCTTGGTTTTAAGATCAGATAGCTAGAGTCCTGCAAATATGCAGATATCCGTGACTGTCTGCAGACCGTATTTGTGTATCACAGATCAGATGCAGATACAAATTTTGTTTCTGCACAGGGCTCTACAGATAGTCCATAGAAAAAGCTCCTCTGCAAACATACCCCCTTCACCTGGTCAAATGGCATTCAACCAGTTTAAGATGGCCTTCACCAGTGCTTCAATCCTGATTTATCCCAGTCCAATGCGGATCTTTGTTGTTAAGACCGACACATCTAATGTTGCAGTTGGGGCAATACTTTCCCAAAGATCTGGCCCCCAACAGCACCTGCTCCCTTGTGCCTATTATTCTCATAAACTCACACCAGCAGAACAAAATTATGAGATTGTAGATAAGAAGGTTCTATCAGTCAAAGCCACCTTTGGGGAATGGTACCACCACCTCAAAGGTATATACAGATCATAAAAACTTGGAGTATCTCAGAAGGGTAAGGAGCTGAACCAAAGACAGCTTTGATGGGCCCTGTTCTTCACATGCTTTAATTTTACTATCACCCAGGAGCCCAGAACAAGGCAGCCAATTCCCTGTCCCAAAAAGGGGAATACCTCCCTGACCACAACTACTTCCACACTGAGTCACCACATATCCTCAGGCCCTATAATTTCCTGGATGCCACCATTCCCCAGAACCTCCTGTCCCTAATCCATTCAGCTATGAAGGAGAAGCCCCTCCCCAGGGACCTTAAAACAGTAAGGAAGGAACAACATCCAGTGTGGGATTGTTTGCTTTACATCAAGGGCTGCTTGTATATTCCACCAGGGTGCCCCCAAGTTCCCTCTGGGAGGTGCTGTAGTAATGTCAGGATCAATGGGACTTGAACTCAGGCCTGGAGGGTTACTAAGCAACCAACATTCACACAGTACTACCCAGCAGTGGGTGTAACTGGGCCACTTCCTGTGACCCTCAATCCACTGAGGTTCAATGCCATGGAACATTCTGCCTCAAGGAATTTGGCTCTCAGTGGTCTTAGTGATCCCTGATTGGCTCCTTGTCCCTATATAAGCCCCTCAGCTCGACTCTTGACCCTGTTTCTGGCTCTGACCCCTGGCTTCAGTTCTGGAATCCCAAGCTCCTGCCATTAGTCGTGCCTCCCTTGCCCAGGATGCTGACAAAGACATGATTCCTGCCCAGATGCATTCACAGTTTCCATTAGACAACACTAATGCAGAAAGACCAGACATGGCACAAGAGTTCAATAAAGGGAGAATGTGGGAACGAATGTGAGAAGAAAGTAGGAGGGATTGCTATAAGAAGTGACATTCTAAAGAGCAATTAAAGAAGAGAAAAGAAGCATTTGGTGAATGAGAAAGAGGTGAGTATTGGAGGAGCATGACCAAGTGTGAAGCAAGAGTAGGAGAGAGTGCCCCAGGGAAGAGGAAGATAAGAATATCAGGAGGAGTGTCTAGAGTAAGAAGAGGAAAAATGGGGAATAAGAGCAGAGATATATGTAGGGTTTTGAAGTTGATGACAAGGAGGTTAAGTTTGATGCCATCAGAGGAGACAAGAAGCCAATAAGAAGATTCAAGGCATGGGTCTTCTGACTGAAACAATGGAAAAGATGATTTCCACAACAGCGTTTTAGAGAAACTGGGAGAAATGGAAGAGGGGAGGCCTCCACTGCCGTTCAGCCATTATTTGTTTAAGATTTTTTATTCATTTGAAAATACACAATTAGAAAGTGTAATTTATTATGAAAATTCAAACTCCTCTAGAGTAGAATTAACTCAAAAATTGCTTTGTAGCATTTAATCTATGGAAGCGCTTTACCAATATTTAACTGTTTTTAAAATATATGTTCGGGAATTCATAATAAAAGGATTAATCTTTGAATTTTGTATCATACAGTCTTAGAAAAAAGTGAATTTAAAGATGAGCCACTTCTTTTTCGCTTTTTTGCGGATGAAGAAATGGAAGGATCAAATATGAAGCACAGGCTTATGAAACATGATTTAAAAGTAGTGGAAAATGTCATAGCCAAGTCACTTCTGGTAAGTAAACAAATTGAATGATAATGTGTTTTGGCAAGCAATAAATAGGATTCAATAACATTAAATAAACACCACGCATTATTGTTTAATGGAAAGGCAAATTGTGTAATTTTATTTTTATTTTTCAGATTAAATCTAATGAAGGCAGCTATGGTTTTGGTTTAGAAGACAAAAACAAAGTACCAATTATTAAATTAGTGGAGAAGGGGTCAAATGCTGAGGTAACGTATATTAATATATAGTCTGATATTTTGCTCTGTTTTATGGTAATGTTCACAAATGTACACTTACATCTGTGTTTTGATATACAATTTTGAAAATTTAAGATAATGTAGTGTTTTAATTTGGCTGTTTTTTCGAGAAAAAAAGTGTTGTTTTTAATTGTTTGTATCATTTTTTGTTTATAATCGAGCTGTGACTTGCTATTGCTATCATTTTATTTTTACTTATGATTTCTAATATATGAACTTAGAGATACAATACATAAATTACAAATATATTTATTTTCATGTGCTACATAGAGTACAGTGGCATCATTATTCATGAGTGGCAGAAGCACTGTTGAGAAGAAAATGTAATGAATGAAAATAAAACGTGTGTTACCCCTCAGACATAGATTTGATTTATTTCCCATAAATGTGGTGTGTGTCAAGGCTTTTATGGTTTTTATTTGTAATAATGTAAAATATAGAGTTTGAGATGTTGCATGAGTAAGTTAGAGGGCTTGTGTTTACGTTAGCATTGCTTCAGATAGACCTCGGTGGGGTATATACAGAGTTCACATTGATATGAATGGGACTTACTGTACTTATACAGAGAAGTGTGACAGTAAAATATTCTATCTGAGTTTTTATTTTACAAAAGAGATTTTTAGAGATGGTTTTAAAGGCCTTTACATCTCACTGTGGGATAGGGATTAGGATAAAAGGAGTCTAGGGCTGTCAAGCGATTAAAAAAATTAATCGTGATTAATCACGTGATTAATTGCACTGTTAAACAATAATAGAATTCCCTTTATTTAAATATTTTTGGATGTTTTCTCATTTTCAAGTATATTGATTTCAATTAGAACACAGAATACAAAGCGTACAGTGCTCGTTTTATATTTATTTTTGATTACAACCTAATACAAGTACTGTAGTGCAATCTCTTTATAATGAAAGTTGAACTTACAAATGTAGAATTATGTACAAAAAAATAACTGCACTCAAAAATAAAACAATGTAAAACTTTAGAACCTACAAGTCCCCTCAGTCCTACTTCAGCCAATTGCTCAAACAAGTTTGGTTACAATTTGCAGGAGATAATGCTGCCCCTGTCTTGTTTACAATGTCACCTGAAAGTGAGAATCACCGCCCTGCAATTTAAGCCAGGGACCGGGAAAGGAGTTGTCTGGCTGGCCAGGAGAAGAGGGCAATACTTTCTGCCTTGTGGGAGGAGGGGAGATGTAAAACTGCTGAAAAAGCAGTCAGCATGGTGGATGACTCACCATCTAGGAATGAGGGGTTTTAAAAGGTCAGCCTGGGCCTGGCCCCTCCCCCTCATTCACTCAGAACAGGCTGCGCAGCACCCACCCTTCCTCCCTATTTAGGTCACAAATATGCCGGGTGTTTAGCTATATGTGCTGTGGGCATTACGCTAGCTGCCCCGTTAAGGAGGGCTGGGAAGGAATTTTTCCCTTAATGCCATATTGGCCAGGTGTGTGGTGGGGGGTTTTCACCTTCCTCGCAGCAGGTTCAGGTGGGCTCTGTTCATGCATAGCATGATGGGTGGTAGGCCATATGTCCCATCTCTTTATTTAAGTGTATAGCGGATGTTCAGTGCAGGTACTCCATAAATTAAGGAACAAAAGAACGGATAAATGGCTTGGAAAAGGAATTAAGGAGAGGTGCTTGGTAACTGAGCAAGCCAGAGGCAGTTGGGGACTCCTCTGATTGGTACAGCAGGGAGCCAACCCCCCCATCATTATAGTCCACCTTAACCCCTACTACGAGGGGAGGTGGTTGGTAAGGTCCCGGCAAGGAAATTGCTGGAGGGACCTGGATGAAAAAGGGCGGGGGGGTGCTGAAAAAAGCACCCCCCCACCCCGGTGAATTGTGTGTGTTTTCACCTGAACTGCACATTTTATCTGCCGGGTTAGTCCCAGACATCTAATAATAAAGTTGCAGCCTGATTAAACCCATATCTAATGTCTCCTGTCATTTTTTTGGCATAGCCGGACAACAGGCTTTCGCATGGCACTTTTGTAGCCGGCATCGCAAGATATTTACGTGCCAGATGTGCTAAAGATTCATATGTCCCTTCATGCTTCAGTCACCATTCCAGAAGACATGTGTCCATGCTGATGATGTGGTCTGCTCGATAATGATCCAAAGCAGAGCGGACCGATGCATGTTCATTTACATGATCTGAGTCAGATGCCACCAGCAGAAGGTTGATTTTCTTTTTTGTTGGTTCGGGTTCTGTAATTTCCGCATCAGAGTGTTGCTTTTTAAAGACATCTGAAAGCATTCTCCACACCTAGTCCCTTTCAGATTTTGGATGGCACTTCAGATTCCTAAACCTTGGGTCGAGTGCTGTATCTATCCTTAGAAATCTCACATTGGTACCTTCTTTGTGTTTTGTCAAATCTGCTGTGAAAGTGTTCTTAAAATGAACATGTGCTGGGTCATCATTCAAGACTGCTATTACATGAAATACATGGCAGAATGTGGGTAAAATAGAACAGGAGACATACAGTTCTCCCCCAAGGAGTTCAGTCACAAATTTAATTAACACATTTTTTTTTAAGGAGCATTATCAGCATGGAAGCATGTCCTCTAGAATGGTGGCCAAAGCATGAAGGGATATATGAATGTTTAGCATATCTGGCATGTAAATACCTTGCAGCGCCGGCTGCAAAGGTGCCATGCAAATGCCTGTTTTCGCTTTCAGTTGACATTGTAAATAAGAAGCAGTCAGCAATATCTCCCGTAAATGTAAACAAACTTGTTTGTCTTAGCAATTGGCTGAACAAGAAGTAGGACTGAGTGGACTTGTAGGCTCTAGAGTTTTACATTGTTTTGTTTTTGAGTGCAGTTACGTAACAAAAATAATCTATGTTTGGAAGTTACACTTTCACGATAAAGAGATTGCACTACACTACTTGTATGAGGTGAATTGAAAAATACTATTTCTTTTGTTTGTCATTTTTACTGTGCAAATATTTGTAATAAAAAATAATAATATAAGGTGACCACTGTACACTTTGTATTCTGTGTTGTAATAGAAATTAATATATTTTAAAATGTAGAAAAACATCCAAAATATTTAATACATTTCAATTAGTATTCTATTGTTTAACAGTGCGATTAATCACGATTAATTTTTTTAATTGCAGTTAATTTTTTTGAGTTAATTGCGTGAGTTAACTGCAATTAATCAACAGCCCTAAAGAAAACACAACAAATAAGAGGTATGGTGCAACCATAGGGTTATATCCAACCTGAGTCCAGCTCTGTTATCTTTCCGTAATTCCATTGTGTTTTGTCAACTGTCTAGTAAGGCCCTGTTCCCAAGTGGAAATAAGACTTGGAGGATGCCTTGAGCAGCTCGGTACATCCTGCAACATTCTAGCTGGAAGTAGTTTCTTCCCTAGTTGGCCAATAATTTAAAGGGTCTCTTTGACCTGATGTGTTGTATACCTCACTCAAAGGTGTGAAACTCAAAACTTTGGAGTTTATGGTTTGTTTTTGTAACTTATGAAATATTCACATACTTCTTAAAATATTCAGCAAGCCTCTATATTTGAAAGTAAGTTTCAGTTTCTTTAGAGAACAACAGGAAGGGAAGTTAGTTAATTGGTAATAATAATAGTTGGCCCAATAAGATCTGTCACATTATCTACATTATATTAATAATTAAGACTATTGATTTGTACTGCAGCAGTGTCCAAAGGGCCTAGTCAAGATCAGGGCCCTTTATGCTAGGTGCTTTTGAAATTTGGAGTGTACAATCCACTTTTTGCCAGGTATAGTTTAGGGCTGTTTGGTGCATGCTGTGTGGAGGAGACTAGAAAGATTGTCTATATCACTGACTCCTAATGGGCTTGTCTATAGGCAGACAAAATCAGTACAATGGTGGTGATAAAAACCAAACGTAGAACAAAACAAACAGCAAGAACAAAACAAAGCAAAATGCTCAAGTGTTGTTTCTCTTTCCCCCCCTCACCTAGATGGCAGGCCTGGAAGTTGGGAAGAAGATATTTGCCATTAATGGTGACCTAGTTTTTTTGAGACCCTTCAATGAAGTGGATTGCTTCCTGAAAGCATGCTTAAACAGCAGAAGGCCCCTCAGGGTACTCGTGAGCACAAAACCAAGGGAGTAAGTTGTGCTTCCTGTTTTGGGAATTTAAAAAAAGATAACTCAAGTGAATTCTAGAAGGCAAATGTCTAGGTAGTAAACAGGAAAGACAGCATTGATTTAATGTTACTGCATTATTGGAATAAGGTGTACTATTGCTGAAAGGTTATTTAAATTGCTTAAATGGCCCATATACACTTATCTGAGCATGCAAAAGTATTGTTCTTGAATAATAAAATGATTGATAAAATATCAACATGCCAGGCCCCACATCTAATCAATCTGCTTTAAGTTTATCTGTATAACATTTATCTGCCAACAACAGCAAAGGGAAAACATCAGTCACTTTTTACGTTCAAGTCTGTCATTTTAAATACACATAGAATACAAATATAAATGAAGTTTCTCTGAATATATAGGCAATTTTGACCCACTTAGCTGACATTCTGTTTTTAACAAAATTCCTCTGTCTGGGAACTATGTCCTGACCTCACCTGGGTTAGACGCAATGATCTAAGCAGTGTTTTGCATTTCTGTTCTGGTTCTACAAATAAAGTACATAGGATTAAAAAGTAACCCCTCAAGATCTTTATTAACAGTTGGACTCTTCACAATATAATGTTTTTGACAATTCTTACGTGACTGGCATCCCCTTTATGTAAAAGAAGTATGGAGTGCCTGTTTACTGTGCAACTTCTTCAGTTCTTTTCATCTACGCCTAAGCCTTAAATACATGTGTTCAATAGAAACAGAGGAATGAAAGGCCTGATTTAATCGTTACTTACATCACATAGGTCCATTAAATTTAATGGAGTTACTCCTACTTTACACTAGTCTAAGAGAGCAGAGAATCAGGCCCAAAATTACACTAAGGACTAGATTGCGACTTAGACTACGTGGCTGCACAGAACAGGGGGAATCAGAATCACCCTCCCCCTTACACACATGCACAGGCTAACCGTAGTGTCGGTCTGCACTGGAAGAAAAGAGAATTGTCCTCCCATCCACATCTGTGAGCAGGAGGGGCATCTTGGCACTGGGATGTCGCAGCTAATAAAAACCCACACAAAATAAAAGGGAAAGCAAAGAAAGAATTGTGTCCTAGAGGAGTGGCTCTCTGGATGTACTCTTGGGATGATGCATTTTACATACTACCTTTTGTTGGGGCTGTGTCTGAAGGCACAATGTACCCCTATATCTTTGTAATTATGTGTGTATGTATGTATGTATGTATTTAGGGTTTGTGTTAACCTTTGGTTTTTTCCCTTTTGTTTTTTGTTTTAAAAAATGTATTTATTGCTTCCCTTTCCTGGCACAGTCTGCAAGGTAAAGGCCTCTCTATTAAGAACCAAATTTAAAGTGCAATATACTATATACAGCAAATATAATAAACAGCTTTTTCATTAAGTTTTCATCAGGCTTCTGTCCAATATTTAAGGGTTCATATATGAAAGCAGTTTCCTGCATTCCTGGATACCCTATCTCTAAGACAACTTTATCCAGTGACTAGTGAGGGAAGACTATAGGATTGATAACTGTTTGTCTTAGCATGTGTTATGAATGTTCTCAAGAATGAGTTGTGGGATGGTTAATTGCAAAATTTACCAATCTCTGCTAAAACAGTGCTCTAGGGAGAGGCTTGATCCTGAATTCCTAATTCAGGAAAAAACTCCAGTTGAAGACAGTGGAACTACTTGTGAACAAAAGCTTCAGGATTGAGTCCCATATTGGTAAAATTAGAAAAACTTAACATTTACAGGCTGGTTGGTGCACTGGGTCAGCACTTTGGCCTTCACCTGTGTAGACCTAAGTGAAAATGAATATGTCTCAGCTTTTGTCCACAACACAAAGCCAACTTAAACTAATGAGTACTACAAGACTTGGGTCTTACATAGTTTCCCCCAGAGTATGTGTATGAAGTAGGGAGAGATGCTTATATAATGCATTTTATGTGGAAATTTTACAAAGTGAGACCATTGAGTTTTCTCCAGCTTTAGTTAATATCCAACAGTCTTTAAAAATCTGTTTGTAAAATAAGTCAGTTTTTAGAGAGACGCCTGGGCTGCAAAAAGTTTTGGATTCAGGCTCTGCCTATAATTGTCTCCAAGTGCCAATCATATTCTCAGCTTCCCCTGCTATAAACAAGAAGCGAAGTAATGAAGCTGGTTTATACTCAACGAAGTACTTTTTTTTTTTTTACAATATTGTATGAATGTATTTTAAAATTACATTTATCTCTTTCCAATTCTCAAAATTATTATTATTGTTTATTACCATAGTGCCTAAGGGTACATCTACACAGCCCACAGCAGCAAACCACCCAGCCTAGGTCGACAGATTCGGTCTTATGGAGCTCTCACTAGTTGGGCTGGAGCTTGGGCTCTGAAGCCTAAGGAGAGTACATTTTTTTCACTAGAATTTGCTGATTCATCAAAATTGAAATGTTCTCCAGAAGCAGTTCTATTCTGACAAAGTTCCAGCAGAACCTTGCCAGGTTTCCCAGCTCCTTGGCAGCCTGTCTGATGGACTTTTGGGAAGCTGAGAACTTCGGAGCTCTGGATTCCAGGCTCTCGGCTCCTCAGCAGCCTGGGCTCCCAAAGCATCTACAGTCCACAGCTCCCTAGGAGCCCAGCCGTCACTGTATTCAGGAGTTGAGGATCTCAGGGCTACCAAGGTCTGTGGCTCTGTGGCAGTCCACCAAGTGGACTACCTGTGAGCTGGGGACTCCAGTGCCTGTACCTCTGCCCAGAATTTTGAAATTATTGGTTTTCATTCCAAATTGGAACAAAACCAATTTGAAATATTGAAATTTTCCATGAAATGGAATTCCTTTCTCATAACAGTTCAACTATTTAGTCTTACAGTCTCATCATGCTATTATCTCTGGGCCAAGTTTCAATGTCCTTACTGAATAAGAGCATCATGATCAGTCCTCTATCTTTTTTGCTCCTATTTGTACTTCTGTGACTTTCTCTGTAATTCATAGAACTGGATGGAAATTTTCATTAAAATTTGGCCTTTTCTTAAAAATGGAATTTTGGGGGAAAAGTTTTCAATTTTTCTGTATTTTTCAAATATTGTCTATAGGAACTTCAAATGAAAAAGTTTACCCTGTAGTCCTTACTGACACATTTTTCATTTTTTGATAGCATTATGAGGTAAATACAGCAAGATGTAAAACAGAAATGTCTGAAAACCAGGCCCCTTCAAAGTGTTTCATATGGGGTCAAAAAATAGATGAACCCCAAATCGGTAGACACTTTTGAAAATGTAGGCCTTAATCTCTATTTTACTGAGTTCTCTTTTTAAAAATGGAATAATATTCTCCTGCTTTCATGGGTATTGTGAAGGTAAAATCATTCTGTGTGTGAAATGCTTAGGTAGTCAGTGATGAGCACTATAGGACAGAATATAAATGAATAAATAGCTTTAGCCTAACCATCTTTCCTTTCCTTTAGCTCTTTGTATTTTTAAAAATTATGAGAAATAGCAGGGAGGAGTTTAAGCAGATTTTAACTACCTGTTACTTTTCCCACTGTGACCAATCTTTACTTTAAAGAACAAAATGTTAACATGTGATATTTGATCTTAAATCTCTGTTGGTATTAGGACAGTGAAGATCCCTGACTCTGCAGAGGGGCTTGGATTCCAAATCCGGGGCTTCGGTCCATCGGTTGTCCATGCTGTTGGGAGAGGTAAGAAACAGGAGCTGAATGGGACCATGGTAATCATTTGTCTAACATCTTATTAGGCCTGGTCGAGGTCGATCACACTTACAATTATAATTTCAGTTTACATATTCTTCCGTGTTGAGACAAACACCATTAACTCAAACTTCCTAATAAGATTTTTAATAGTTTTGAACCTTGAAAAATCTGCAGAATGTTATTTTGTTACAAGCATAACAAATGGTAAATAGGTAGTCATTGAAAATACTGTCTTATGAATAGGCTAGTATGGCTAAAATTTAGACTCTCTTTTTTGGTTTTTACAAATATTTAGATTAGTTCTTTAAGTAACACTTATATAGGTTTTAAGGTCAAATATCCTTTACAGATTCAGGAATAATTATGAAATGCAAAAATAATTGATCCAGAAAATGGCATTTGGAAGCAACCTTCTGAAGGCTACTTAGTTATTAAATTACACGTTTATGGTCTGACTCATTTGAAAACCCTCTTGAGAACATATGTGCAGTTTGGACAAATCCTTTCATACAGCTCTGGGCTCCAGTGACTTAGACCATTTTACTAACGACAGATGTTTGCTCTAAATAGTGTTTTATGTCCTTTCTGTGACATGATTGCCAAACATTTGCCAACTCTTTAACCCAATGTACTCTGGATTGCTGTTCTGATACTGATGAGGAGCAGAATTCTCTAATTCCCTATCTCTGACTATAGTAAAAAATCTGTTGTGTATTGTGAAATGCAGAGCTCATCAAAACCATATTTTTAGCCTGTGCTGTGGCAATTGACCCCCCTGTAACTGAGAAGCCTTAGGGTATGTCTACACTACGAAATTAGGTCGAATTTATAGAAGTCGTTTTTTTTTAGAAATCGGTTTTATATATTCGAGTGTGTGTGTCCCCACAGAAAATGCTCTAAGTGCATTAACTCGGCGGAGTGCTTCCACAGTACCGAGGCAAGCGTCGACTTCCGGAGTGTTGCACTGTGGGTAGCTATCCCACAGTTCCCGCAGTCTCCGCTGCCCATTGGAATTCTGGGTTGAGATCCCAATGCCTGATGGGGCTAAAACATTGTCGCGGGTGGTTCTGGGTACATGTCGTCAGGCCCCCCTTCCCTCCCTCCCTCCGTGAAAGAAAGGGCAGACTATCGTTTTGCGCCTTTTTTCCTGGGTTACCCGTGCAGACGCCATACCACGGCAAGCATGGAGCCCGTTCAGCTCACCGTCACCGTATGTCTCCTGGGTGCTGGCAGACGTGGTACTGCATTGCTACACAGCAGCAGCCACGCATTGCCTTATGGCAGCAGATGGTACAGTAGGACTGGTAGCCGTCATCGTCATGTCCGAGGTGCTCCTGGTCACCTCTGTGAGGTCGATCAGGAGCGCCTGGGCAGACATGGGCGCAGGGACTAAATTTGGAGTGACTTGATCAGGTCATTCTCTTTAGTCCTGCAGTCAGTCCTATTGAACCATCTTATGGTGAGCAGGCAGGCGATACGGATTGCTAGGAGTCCTCTTGTACCATCTTCTGCTGGGCAGGCAAGAGATGAGGATGGCTAGCAGTCCTATTGTACCATCTTCTGCCGAGCAGCCATGAGATGTGGATGGCATGCAGTCCTTCTGCACCATCTGCTGCCAGCCAAAGATGTAAAAGATAGCTGGAGTGTATCAAAACAAGAAATAGACCAGATTTGTTTTGTACTCATTTGCAACCCCGACCCCCCCCGACCCCCGTCTAGGGGACTCATTCCTCTAGGTCTCACTGCAGTCACTCACAGAGAAGGTACAGCGAGGTAAATCTAGCCATGTATCAATCAGAGGCCAGACCAACCTGCTTGTTCCAATAAGAACAATAACTTAGGTGCACCATTTCTTATTGGAACCCTCCGTGAAGTCCTGCCTGAAATACTCCTTGATGTAAAGCCACCCCCTTTGTTGATTTTAACTCCCTGTAAGCCAACCCTGTAAGCCATGTCATCAGTCGCCCCTCCCTGCGTCAGAGCAACGGCAGACAATCGTGCATCTGAGTTGAGAGTGCTGTCCAGAGCAGTCACAATGGAGCACTCTGGGGGGCCAATACCTGGAGGCCAATACCGTCGAATTGTGTCCACAGTACCCCAAATTCGACCCGGCAAGGCCTATTTAAGCGCTAATCCACTTGTCAGGGGTGGAGTAAGGAAATCGATTTTAAGAGCCCTTTAAGTCGAAATAAAGAGCTTCATCATGTGGACGGGTGCAGGTTTACATCGATTTAACACTGCTAAATTCGACCTAAAGTCCTAGTGTAGACCAGGGCTTAAACCAAGCAGTATGATTAAGTATGGCAAAGCAACCAGTTGAAAGAACCAGTCAGTTTTGGCCTGCGCTGTGTTTCCAGAAACCAGGTCTTCAAGACCAGAGAGTCTAATACTCACCAGTCTGTTAATTACTTCCACACCTGGGTCTCAGTTCAGCTGTCCATCCTTATTCATCAAAGCATTTAAGCAAATATTTTAGTTCCATTGATCTTGATAGCACATAAGCACATGCTTAAGTGAATTGCTGAACCAGGATTCACTTAAGCATATGCTTAAAAGTTTTCCTGAACTGGGACCATGGTTTTCTGGAGTCTGAATAACATTTCTGCAGTCTTGAAGGACATTATTTAATGGGATCTGTTTAAGCTTTGTCTCTAAATCCAGATATTTGTTGGAACCACATTAGCTGATTGTGGTGTGATTTCAAGACACTTCAGTAACTTAATTTAAAGTGCAGCTATAGTCTGTAAAAAGTGATTGTTAAAAATCATAGTATGGGATTCCAAATTTATTTTTTCAATGCATTCCTTATCGAATTCAGACAGTTTGCAAGTTAAAATATGATTTTTTTTATTTGCCAGCCCCTCAACTGTGCAGGAAGGCCCCAAATATTTTGTATCAGCCTGGGGGCAACATGTTCATTCTTCATTGGCATCTTTTGTTGACAATCTCAACAGAGGAGAAAGGAATAGAATATGCCTGGAGACCAAACTAACTTCAAACTCCAAGAGCCAGTCCCTCCAGAATAGGTTTGAGGCATGCTGGCAAGATATTTTACACTGCCACTACCTTTGCCATACTTGTTCAGTGGATAGAGCACTTTTTCAAGGTTATCACTCTACTATGGAAACAAATCACTGAAATGTATATTTTATTTTTTATTCAAAGAGTATTCTTCATTTTTATTCACAATGATTAAAGTTAATAAAATTTCCTATTCCAATAACCGTTGACTGTTTTTTGGTTTTTTTTTAAGCTGGAAGCTAGGCATTTTCCATTACACATGAAATGGTAAAGAGATTAAAATAGAACTGAATACACAGAAATGCCCTTGGACTTGGATTTTTCATGTACTGTTTGACAAGAAACTCCTTGTCTGCTTTAAGACTTACTTTGAATTACAGGGAGAGTTGTCAGAAAGCTTCTGATTTTTATTTATCAATAGGAAATTTGCTGTAATCAAAGAGCAAAGGTTTAGGACTCTGAATGGTTATAGTTATTTTCAAATTACAGATTTTTTTATCCTCTTTTACTACAAAAGTCAAATCTTCCCCAGCATTTTCAGCTAGGTGCCTGGGGAAATTTAGCAACAAACTGACCATGGCCTCAGTTGGTAGTGTTTAACAATTTTTCAGAATTTGTTTCACAATAGAATTTGACTATGAAATGAGGAATATTAAGGGGTTTTAAAAAAATAATTCTTACAGTAATTTAGTAATTACACACTAGAAGCTTAAAATTAAAATCTGTTTCCTTACTGAAATAACGTTTCCTTAATTGCATGTGCACACTGGTTTGTTATTGTTGGGTTATACATCAGTACTGGGCTGTTGACAATATGTTATTTTTAGTGAAATAGTGCATTACATCATATTATTTTTATAAGCTATTAAGTATTACATGAACTTTGCAATCAGACACAACAAAACCAACAGAGGATATCTTGTTCTGCAGTATTTTATCAGGTGAAATTTATTCTAAGACAATTACAATTAAATTGATATAGCTGAGGTTTGTGGTAGCTCTCTTTGAACAGTTTTTCAGTAAAATGTTCTACGGGATTATGATATGGTCCCCACACTGGGGATCCTCTAGCATGGAACCCTGAATCTTTGCAGAGTCTCATTGACTTCAGAACTCTATTGTACTAGCAATAGTCATGCAAGAATCAATAGTAGCAGATACTGAGGCAGAATGAAGCACTTGGACTGTATGTTTAAAAGGGGATCTTTTAGCATGGAATTTGGCAACTTTCACAATTGTTTTTAAAGGGACTGTGGCAGCTGCAGCAGGTCTCCACCCTGGACAGTGCATAATTAAAGTGAATGGAATTAACGTCAGCAAAGAGACTCATGCAAGTGTTATTGCCCACGTCACAGCCTGCAGGAAATATAGGCGTCCAATGCAGGTAGACAAGTTTACTGCTTATGCCCTCATTGCTCTACCCATTGTTTTTTTGGTTTTTTTTTGTTCTTTACATCCAGTTGCGGGGCGGGAGGGAGGAATAAAGGGGAGGTGGCTAATTAAAATATAAAAACTGATGAGATTACTTAATATTTATTGCTGACACTCAAGGTCTCTTTAAGTTCTGCTTCAAAAAACTAAGCTTTTAACTAAATAGTTTTCTCATGTTATCTTTTTAAAGGATTATTTCCAGCAGTATTATAGCTCTGTGCAGAAAACACCATGAAATATATTCTCATCTGGATGGAGTGGAGTTTATACAGCTAGCTGTGTGCTCATGAGAACATAGCACAAACAGTTGATCTTTTTCCTGACTTTTATTAACACTTAGCACGTACAGAGCAGAGTGAATATATCCTGTCTATAAAAGTTTCTCTACACTTCCATTACAGTGCAGTGTTAGAAATAAATATTATTTCAAGGATTCTGAGTTTCCTTTTTTTATATGAGCAAATAAATTATTCTTGCTTTTAGTTTAGAAAGAAAATTGAATGTCCACAGTAATTGTCACGATAAAACAAAACAGCTGGATTCGGTAATGTAATCTTTCCACGTTCTTGGAAATTCTTCATAAACTGCGAACCAGTTAATTAACTTCACAATGTCTTTCAGTGAGTGTTAAAATCCAATTAAAACTAAATGTGAAATCCTCCTCTCAGACTACTGAACAGATATGAGATACGCAGCAGAAATAGGGGGTTGTTTCAACTGCATCATGCAAATACTGCTTCATGAACATGTTTCTTTGGATTTCTTTGTGCTCCAGTACAGAATTGAAGCAGTTACATAACATGTGCAGACCGAGTGCAACAGATCTCTGAATTCTGGTCAAAAGGGGTAGTTTTACTCCCAGACACAGTAGCATGGATTCTTTTGCCCTAAACTGGCTAAATTCAACGGATAATAAGTACTTTATACCTGAGTGTTTCACAGATGTGGATTTGCTATGGAGGTGGGTGGGCATCCAGAAAAGGAGAACTTAAAAATTGCTTGTATGCCTAACATTAGGTGAACAATTACTGCAACTGGATATGAATTCCATTAAAAGTTGTTTGGTATATCACAAAATATATATTCTTCTTCCCACATATAGCATTTCCTGGTGTTTAAAGAAAAACTCATCTGGCTCAGAGCAGCATGCTGAAATTTCCAAAGATAACACAAATCTCTACAGTCTGAGGGCTGTGATATTTTGGTTGTTGGGTTTATTGTTTGAGTGCTGAGTGGTTCTGGTGGCCTGTGATATATAGGAGGTCAGCCCAAATGATCAGGCAGTCCTTTTATATAGCACTCTTGGAAAACCTGGGTAAGAATAATATGTTTTGGAATAGTCTTTTGTGTTAACTTTAGTGATCTTTCTAGTGTCTGATGCATCACACTGCAGTATTAGTGATTTACCTGGCTGGTAGTACTTCAGCACAGGAGCATCCATTATCATTTGTTTTAATAGTCAAATGCTTGCTGTTGGGGACCTTCCCAGTCCCTCTGAACATCCTGCCTTGTGAGCCAATGAATGGGTTTCAGCACTGTAGCCAGGTGTGGACAGAACATGGACAGAAAATATATCTTTCCTGTGCACCCTTTTCACATCCACTGGAGCTGGCATGTCTCTGACTACCTTGATCTTGTTGGGATCTGCTTTTGATCCCTCTGCTATGAGTAGATGTATATATATATTCTCATGCTGTCTGAGTCACACTTTTTCTGGGTTCAGTTTTATGTTCTTGTCTCTGCATTGCTGCAGAAACTTGTAGTTTTCTGTCATACTCTTGTTCAGCTTCCGTATCATTGCTCCCTTCACCTACAATGAGGATATCATCTGCAATTATTTTCACCCCAGGCAACCTTTCCAGTGCTTGGGTGAGTCTTCTCTGGAACATCTCTGGGGCTGGACTCATGCCCATCAGCTTGCACGGCCATCTGCAGTGACCAAATGATGTTGCAAAGGTTGCCAGCATACTGGACTCTTTATCCAGCCTTATGTGTCAAAACTCATCCATCACATTAGAGACTACAAAGATTCTAGCTTTGGAAAGTTCTACCAAGATGTCATCAATTGTGGGAAGTGGATAGGGACATCTATTTAATGCCTTCTTCAGTGGTTTAAGGTCTATGCAGATAAGTAATTTTCCTGACTGCTTCTTTACCATTGCCATGCTTCTTACGCAGCCTGTATTGGCCTTTACAGGTGCTATGATGTGCCTGCACTGCATACTTTCATGCTCCTTGACTACTGGATTACAAAGTACCACTGGAATTTTCCTTCATGGTAAACTCAAAGGTTCCACTGTTGGGTCTATTTCCCATTGAAGCTTTCCTTTGAGGCACCCATTGCCTTTGAAAACATACCTATATACTTCTAAAATTATCTCCATTGTCCATGGGATTTCCCTTTTTGCTTCTTGCACTCTAGCTATAAAATTCTGATGCTGCACCTGATCCAACCTGTGGCTGGTATGTGTATTGCCCAAGAGGGGTTGATGGTGTTTATCATCATCCACCACCACAAATTTCTGCTGTATCATCTGTTATTTTTTGGGTTAGTGATTGAGGTCACTTTTTCCTATGGACAGCATTAAGCTCGCATTGTATGTTATTAGATTGTGTCTGCTCTCTGTGAAAGGTATGTTTGATCATATTGCAGGAGGCCCCACTGTCCAGCTGAAATTGGACTATTAACACTCTTGCATTCATGGAGGTTGACATTGTCCTTTGCTGCTTTCCTGTCCCAACAGCCTGAACGTAATATGCTTTCAGACTCAAGGAGATAATAATGACGTTATCAACACTGTCTGATGTGCCATCTCCCTTTTATACATACCTGACTGAATTTTTCTGGGACTGTTCTCTGCTCTTGTACACATTACTAAAATGATTCAACTTGCCACATTCCTTGCAATGTTGTCCTAGTGCGGAGCACTTCTCATTGACCTGCTCATGCTGTCTTCCACAGTTAGTGCCCCTCATTATGTGTATGGAACCCTGGCTACTTGATCTCCTGTGTTCTTGACTGCATGTGGTTGTGGGGGTTTTGTGCCTCCTAGGGCTCTCATTCTTTCACTTGAGGCTTCCGCTCCCTGTCTGTTTAATGTGAGATCACCTTTCTGGAGCAGCCGCTCCTGCAGTATTTCTTGCAGGTGGTGATCCCAAGTGCCACAGACTGTCCCTTCCAAATCAGGAAGTCTGTCAAGTCTTCAAAATTGCACGAAGTAGCCAGTGTGCGTAAGGCAGAAATATAGGGATCTAGCCATTCCCCTTTGGCTTGGTCTCCAGTGAAAAATCTGTGTTGTGTCACAGTTTTGTTATGCTTTAGGGACGAATAGTTTCCCAGGGCTCCTAGGGCTGCTGTGAGGCTTGAGGCAGTGGTGTGCTTCCGAGGGGTGCAGATCTCTCTGCCGTGTTCCCCAATAAGGTAAAATAACAGTTTTACTTTACCACTGATGTTGTCCTCTTGCATGGCCAGGTCTGTGTCCTGCTCAAACTCCTCCTTCCACTGGGTCCATCTCTGGTCTAAGTTTGGATATGCAAAATCCAGGGCTCTTGGGGGCTTCAAACTGAGTTCCATGGCTCATGCTGCCACCTGCTGCACTGCAGAGAACTCACAGCTCAAATGCTGCCACCATGTTTCATTCACAAAAAGTGAAAACAAACGCAGGTTAAGTTGAACAAGTGGAACTTTAGTAAACCCTCTGCACTGCTCTGTCCATGTGGCTGAGTTGCTTCCTGCCTAACTCCACCCATTCCCTGTCTTCTTAGTGTCCCTTCAATAACAGCCCCATCCAAGGTATATGGCCCTCTGACTGCAGTTCCACTGATCATAATACAACATCTATTAGTTTCTTTGTTGGTGACACTAAATGTGACTTGACAGAAGATCCTGTAGAGTTTGTGCATGAGCTTTAGCTTACATTCATTATATAGCACTCTTGGAAAACCTTTTTAAGAATAGTATATTGTGGAATAGTCTTTTATGTTAACTTTTATGATCCTGCACTTTCAGCAAAAATAAATAGAAATAAGTTTCAGATAATGTTACTCCTTGTGATAGGCTGTCTAATGTCAGGTTAGGAATAATAAGGAACCTGTTCTGTGTCAGCCAGAATAAGGCACCTTTGAACCAACAACAGGTACTTAAATCTCAATTTAGATATGGGTATAGATACTGGCTGAATGCTGCCCATGTGTCTGAGCAGAGGAGACTTGTAAAATACTCTGTAGTCAAATCAGCAACATCTGGATCAGCCTGGGAAGCAGAATGGATTCAAAATTATTTCCTGTGGCCTGCTTGTGCACAACAAACTGCAAACAATCAAGAGAGCTCCTTGGGAAGATTTTGTCCAAAAGTTAAAACACAAAACGTTAAGCACTGACCTTTCCACTCCCCCCCCCCCCCCCCGTCCCATTCCTGTTGCTTTCCTCCAGTCTCTTCCTCCTCTATCTTTTTTTTATCCCCACCCTAACATGCTATGTCTGTGTAATATTGTCTGATTTTGTACTGTTCGGTCTTGCAGCTTTGACAAGTTGTAAAGTTGTGTAATTGAATAATTTTATTGGCTATCCTGTGAAATGTGCAGTATTTGGTAACATAAACAGCTGTATGTTGTTTACCTTTTTGTATTTTTTATTATTTCTTTATGGAAATTAATTAAAAAATCACAAAATCTTAAGTGAGATATAAATAGTTCAGAGTAAAAGGTAAAGAAGATTCAAATATGGATTTATCTAGAGAGAAAATATGTCTTAATCCTTCAGGATATTATACTAACCATTACTTTGCAGATGATTATAAAGGTAATGAATGTATATTGCACCTTAACCAAGCACAACCTGGTTTAACAGTTTGTTTAGAAGACATACTGAAGATTAACTATTGGCATCCTTGCTTAACTTTCATTTCATCCCACAATTTTCTCTTTACAGGCTGTGATTTCAGTTCAGTCACAATGCAGGATTATTTTTGTCATTTATTCTGCTATAGTAATTGGAAGGTGAGAGATTGATAGGTACATTGCATGTCAGCTATGGGGATGAGAAGGATGTTCGGCCTATTCCATATTTGATTAGCATCATACATTATTAAATACATTGAAATATTAATTTGAGCCCAAAGTATCTGATTATGCAGCCCCGCACTGCTGGATACAAGTAAGATCAAGTTTTGTGCAACACTTCTGAGGAAAAAACATATGGTCTGCATGGAATAGAGGCAATTCTATACTGAGTATAGGCATGAGGATTCCTACAGACACCTCCAGTGACGTTCTGTAGGTGCACATAATGGAAAGTGGGAGTGGGTTTAGAGGCAAGTGGATGTGTTCTGTCCCCATGGCTGGTGTTCGACAATCAATGCAAGCTCCAATAGACGTGCAGCAGATTTAGCGAGATAGAAGTTGGTTCTGTTGTTTTTATAGCTTCCTGTTATAATAAGGTTTTCAGTATATTCAAACAACTTTTTTAGGTATGCATTAGGGGCATTTTTATTGACACACAAAACAGAGTGTAGCCATATTGCATACACTGTTTAAAAAATGAACTGATGAAATTTCTGTTATCAGTACAGTATGTTTCCCTACAACTGGTTTTAGATAAAAATCAATCTCACTCCCCAGTCATTTCCAATGTTATTGTTTGTTTTCAAAATGAAGTGCGGATAGTAATTGATAAACATCCTGTTGAGGTAAGGAATTGAAATAACTATTTCCTGTTTGAAAGCAGTGAAATGAGACAGCTTTGATTATACATGCAATTTTTTTTCTTTTATAGCAAGATTCCATACAGTGGGTATATAACAGTATAGAGAGTGCACAGGAAGACCTTCAGAAAGCGAACTCCAAACCCCCTGGAGATGAGGGAGGAGATGTCTTTGACTGCAAAGTGGAAGGTGTGATCTTTATTTTTTGCATGCCATCCTTTAGAATTTCTTTCTGTTAGCAAGGAACATAGACATTTCTTCTTCCCACTAGGGAAACTAAAAGCAGACTACGGATTTTAATTTACATAAGGATTTATATGCAATTACATATCTGACATAGAGGAGAGTTAAAAATACCATCACCCTATAATACTGTGTGAACTAGCTGAACAGTTCCTTGGATCCATGAGAAATTTTGTAGTATGGCACTTTCATTAAAATCTCATTCATTTGCATTCATAGGACATCTTATCCTATAAATTATCTGGATAACATTCACAAATAATAACAAAATAATTTAAGACTAATTAAGATTAATTCAAAGTTCTGTTGGATCACAAATAATGAGTCACATATCCTTCAGGATACTTTTCAGGCAAAAGTTATGAGTCTACAAGGATGATTGAGAAAATGGTTAATAGCTGACTTTCAATTAATTTTTCGGGGCAAATGCTGCCCTCAGAGTTGTATGTGTGTTTCTGGAGCAAGAATTCAGTCACTAGTGTTAGAATTCTACAATTTAACAAGTGTTTCCAACTTTCCATTCCTTTGTAAGAAAAGCGGAATGTCTCCCTTTACAACCAATGGGTTGTGTCATAGGACTATTCCAGCAGGCTTTCTCACACTTCATCTAACTCAAGCTTTAATCAGCCCCAGACCTGAATTTGTCTGAGTTTGAGTCACCTAGTTGGCAGTTGGGATTTCTTGATGTTCATTTCAATAGAAATTATCTAAAGATTGCTACTTCCATAGGGTCTGCAGTGATTGTTCTTTTATTTTGATTTAGGTCTGAAGCAGCCAAAACAAAACTAACTATATTAATGTTCTTTGCTGTAGAAGTAATTGACAAGTTTAACACAATGGCAATAATTGATGGGAGGAAGGACCATGTGAGTCTGACTATTGATAATGTTCATCTGGAATATGGAGTGGTTTATGAGTATGACAGTACTGCTGGAATAAAATGCCATGTGGTGGAGAAAATGATTGAACCAAAGGGCTTTTTCAGCTTGACTGCAAAGGTATGAGGCCTATGTAGAAAAATTACATTTTTATGTGTATTAATTTTGTATTATACTTAATTCCACTGAAGTCACATCTCCACTGAAGCCACATCTATCTGTTATCGATTGATAGGGTTATAAATATTTTATTTCAAGTCTAATATTTGCTGGTCACCTTTGTCCCGCTGACATTTTAAATCATGACTATGTACTCAGTAAGCAAAATAAGTTATGTTGTGGTCATAAATTGAACATCTAAACTCAACAAATGCCAAAGAATTCTTTTTTGCTATTAAAAAAATTTCAAAGAAGTTCAGAGACTTATTGTAACTGAACCTCAAAACTTTTTGAAGGGTCCGGATATGAATTGTCACATAAAAATATTCAAGACCCCATTTTCAAATGGTCTGTAACCTGACCTCCAAAACTGCAGGTACAACTTTCTGAACTTAAGTTTCTGAGCATACACAAAAGTAGCAAGGTGCCTAGCTATTTTTTTTGCATATTATCTCCCTCTGAATAGACACAGAAAAATGTATCTGCAAAAACACAGATTAGGAAAATGTTGCACAAAAATTTTGAGGCTACTTTGGAAATTTTCACCTGAATACTTCCAAAGCCGCAAAAGTGGGACTTCTTATTAATAACATGGGAAAGATGGCTTAATTAGAGCTGTTGCATTTTACATCTAACTATTAATTATCAATTCATGTACGAATACAGTTTTTATTAATTCCTGTTTTGTCACTTACACAGTTACAGGCAAGGATAAATAAAAATTAAAGGCAAAACTTTGTAGAGTGAATTCAATTTCAGGTTATCTTTTCATTGATTAAATCATTGAACCACAGGGATGTTATTACTTGCTCTAATAATACAGTATGTAGAAGTGTTTGTAATTTAAATATTTTTTACTAATCTTGTATTTTCAGGATTAATTTTTCCACTGCCATACTCTGAATATTTGTAAGAAAAATAGAGCTTCCAGAACTTTGACTTTTGGCCTCAATTAGTACAACTACTTTATACTGAGTCAAGCCAGTTCAGGAATTGATTGCAGATCTTCAAGGAACACCTAGGTGCTGCAGAAAGTGGGGCTGGTTAATCATTGTGTCTATCTTCCCTCTAAAGATACATCTACAATTAAGATGGGATGTAGACTACAGACACTGCCTGCCCAGCTAGCACAGGTCTAAATACCAGTGTAGACAGTGAGGCATGGCTTAGACGGGTAGAGTACCCTGCATACCTGAACCCTAGGGTGTATACCCTACGGCAGTGCTTCTCAAGCTATCTGATGTGAGGGACCGGCAATTTTTTTTTCCAATGTGTGCACAGACTGGCAGCCGATGGCTTGTGGACCAGCAGCGGTCCGCGGACCACCACTTTGAGTAGCACTGCCCTACGGGACTCTGTATATGCTCAAGCAGTGCATGCCACATCTTAGCTGATATTTTTAGCAGTGTATTGTCCTGCTGCCTCCCCCTGGTGGAACCTTTCCCTATTGCCTCCCTGCTGCTGGAGCCTTTCACTGCCACTTGTAGCTTCATGCCACAGTGAAAAATGTGGCACGTAGTTACATGTGTAGTGCCTGTACTCTACATGCCTCCATAAGTGTAGACATAGTCTAAGTCAGTACTGACCACTGTCTCATTACGGTATCAGGAATCACTGTGCTACTGCAAAAACTGGGCTTGATTCTTAACTGGATTGCACTGTGTGTAATTGTTTACACTTGTGCAAAATGGGTGTATAACACTACAAACTCAGAATGGTAGCATTTTACTTCTGCTTTACACTGATGTGAATGACTGCACCAAGTGTAGGTTAATCAAGAATCAGACCCCCTAATGTCTTTCATGTGGGATGTTAAACAGAGATTATGGTAGTTTAAAATGTCATGGCTCTTGATTCAAGTCCAACTTGAAATTTCAGAAAGTGGTTTCACATTCTACTAAAGTAAATTTCTCTGCACTTGCAGTTGGATATAATACTTTTCTTCATTTTCTTTCTTGTGTTGCTTTGCAGTGTTAAATAGTTGTATATTTCTTGTCAAAGGCAGCTATGTTTCAGTAGGGTGGGGAAGGGGCCCTTCTGCATTGCTTTCCTACACTGAGGAGGGATGAGGCTTAATTAGTGAAAGTTTGTAAAGCAGGTCAAGGTTCTCAAATCAAAGATACTATAGTAGTGCAGAGTTTTACCATTATTAAATATATAATGAAAATGTGATCCAAAGATCTGCAGAAGATTTGGTACTGTGTTTAAATAAACTTCATTATAGCAATAGAAGAAGCAAAATATTCTGAAGAAAAGTTTTGCATTATTAATTAGATCTGAGGAAACTGAAGCTTTTAATTATGGACAAAGCAACTGGAAATCTTTAATTAATTTACTGACTGAGTACAGTAAAAGAGTTGTATCTTAATGAATATGATAATTATCAGCTCATCCCATCTATTTTGAATAAATAGTAAAAATGACTGAGCTGCGTTCTCATGTACGCTGATTTCGTGAGTCAGTGTCACATAATCTGTCAACAGATTAGTTTTATTATAAATGTTGTAGCTGATAAATAATTGAAATGAATGCTTGCTAGCAGAAAATGTATTTCAAGAGAGACGTAATGGTTACATTAAGAGTGATAGAACAAGTCCATAACCACATGTGGTCATGAAACAACTGTATGTAATGTGTATAGTTGGAGTTGCTATTACTAAGACAAGGAGTTACTAAAAGGAACCCTTTTCTCCCCAGGCATCATCCTTTCTAGTTACGCAGTGTACCTAAAATGTTAAGGGACAATTGATTTTCAGGTTTTTTTGCTTGTAAATATCAGGACTGATAAGTAATGTTCATTTTAGTCATCTGACTTCATAATGTACTGCCATTGTCTTTATTACTACAGATTCTCGAAGCACTGGCTAAAAGTGATGAGCATTTTGTGCAAAACTGCAACAGCCTGAATTCTTTAAATGAAGTAATCCCCACTGACCTCCAAAGTAGATTCAGTGTAATTTGCAGTGAGAAAATTGAGCATATCTACCGAAGAATCTCTAGTTATAAAAAGGTATGGATCAGAAAATGTCTTGAAAATCTGCTATTTCCTTGTTGTGGAAGAACCAACAAAAAGTAATGAATTTGAATGTCTATTAAACATTTTGGTTGCAATGACAAAACTGGTGATTAAATTTGACCCACCCAGATGCCTGAGTACCTAAACTGAGTAATTGCATAATTTTATTGTGATGGGGTATATAAACTGATGAGGAAGGTGCCAGAAGGTGCTAGTTCCACCCGTCTGGTTTTGTCAATCATGCATAATAGGTAGGAGGCCTTTAAAATGCAGGAAACTGCAGTCAGTTGGGGTGGAAGGAGCAGGACTGCTATAGGTAGGAGACTGCTGTAGTGAGTCCTGGAGCCACCAGGGGAATACCCATCTGAGAGATCTTCACCCCCACCCTACCAGGGAGTGCAGTGAGCTCCCAGAGAGAGACTTAAGAAGTCTTGCAAGGGAAAGGGGCACCTTGTAATCAGTAAGGAACCAGGAGCTGGAGCTACCCAGTGCAAGTAACTGGGAGTGGTCAGGTTCTCCCAGCATCAGGGAGAAAAACCTCAGGAAGTCCTTTTCATATACATGTACCCTTCATTGTGCCTTTCGTTCATGGGATAAGTTTTATCCTGTCTTCGTCTTGTTGAGCATATAGATAGTAACCAACTTGTTAACCAGAAATTCTGTGTATTTCCTATGAAAGACCAAAAGCACTCTGTTTTGTAGCATTCACAAATCTAGTGAATTTTCAGAACTTACCCAATGTGAAGCGATATTAGTGATATTAAATTCTTATCATATTGCATGTTAATTTAAAATATAAAGTTGTTGTAATTTAACTCCTCACTTGCAGACTACAGTTTGAGTCAACCCTTTCCACCTTTCCTATTGACAGACTGCACTGTAAATTATTGGACAACTGTTAGCTAACTGTTGAGTTTGTAAATATGTCAAAAAGTGTATTGCATATTATAAGTAAATGAGTGAACACATTTCTTGAGTTTGGTCTGTAGTTTCATGCTACTTCTGTGTGACTAGTTTAACTAAGTTAGGCATAAACTAATCAAACCTTTGTCCATTCCCCCAAGTGAACCTGCATTTCTCTCCTCCTGACCTCTACTTTCCTCCCTCCCTTACCCCAATTATTTGTGAATTGTGGGGCCAATCTGAACTAGGTCTGATACCTCTCCTTTGAACTGTTTGCACCCTCTGTCATCTGGGTCTAGGATGTGAGATTTGCAAACTGATCTGTTCTGGGATTTTGCAAGCAAAAATTCAAAATAGAGGTGAGAGGTTTAATGTGGACTCTAACAGACCCTGCATATTTCTATGAAAAATTGGAGGAGGGATGGGACAGAGGTCGGGGGGAAGGGGGGATTTGCTTCCTAGTGGGTAATGACCCTTTCTTAGGGTATGTCTACTCAGCAGCTGGGAGGGTGCTCCCTAATGAAGGTGGACAGCCCTTGTCCAGCTTGAGCTAGCACATTAAATATAGCAGTGTGGCTGCGGTGACATAGGTGGTAACTTGGGCTAGCTGCCCAAATACAATCCTGCTGAACCCCTGAGTACATATGTGGGTGGCTAGCCCAGGCTCCCACCAATGCTGTTGGAGTCATATTGCTATTTTTAGCATATTAGCTCGAGCAGAGCCATAGTGTGTCTGTCTACCTACACTAGGAAGCACCCTCCAAGCTGCTGGGTAGACATATCCCTGTAGACTTTGGCCAGTATAAGTCTAAATATCCAGACTTTCTTATGTCTATCTAAAGTGAACGTCAGGTTTCTTGAGATGGGAGCATCACTTATTTTAACCACGCAGTCAGAAATGTTGGTTTAGAGGTTAGGTAACTAATAGCTGTCTCGTATACCTTTCCTGTTTCCTACTGTGAACTGAGTATGATCATAGTCTCTATGAACAAGAGTGAAGGACAAGAACAGCAAGAGTTTGAGTCTAGGTTGAAGTACAATGGCACAGCCATGTTGGAAAACTTCACAGAGCCTTTAATTGCAATATCTGCTTCTAGCCAGTGTAATCCGCACTTTCAGAAGCCTCAAACTCACTCTCACCAAAATCAATAAGCATGATGCAGGTTTACAGTTTAGCTCTTAATGACTGTTAGAAACGCTGTTAGAGTGTTCATATTCCAGGAATAGATATACCCTTCTTTTGGCAAGATAAATGTAACCATAGTAACAAAAGTCTCTTAGAATGCCTTAGCTTTTCTGTAAGTTTCACTGTGAAAGTTTGAACTCTATAAATAGAAACCCAGTGGCTTTCTGCAGTTCCTGTTATTTCAGAATATTTTGCTTGTAATACACTTCGAGTTCAGTGCCATGGGCCCCAGATGTTTCTCAATACATGTATGAAAATAAGTTTGAACTTCACTTATGACCTGATTAAATCATAACCAGGCATTTGGTCTCTGTGGAACAGGATGTGTGGGAGATTCAAATATGAAATATGTACTGCTTGGAGGAACATTTTTACCATTAAATGTTCTTAGTGCCTTCTTAATTCTTGGTACATTCTTCAGTTTTAAACAATTCCATAATTGGACTTTGTGTAATCTCCAGGATCCTGTCCTAGATACAAATATTTAAGTATAATTCATTAGTTGAATCCTGGTTGTACCAAAACGTTTATCAAGCTTACACAGAGTCAGTAGCATCACAAGTAAACACACGTTTAAATCCCAGTACATAAAGCTACCACTTTATGGGTGGTGTGGGAGGGGATATAGTTTGACTCAGTTAAAAAGATACTTAAAGCCAGATAATCAGCGAAATGTACATGGACATTTAATTGGGTAAGCACTTTGAAAGGTAACTTTTAAAAATATTCGGCTGCATGAGCCTAATGATCAGCATTGTTTAGTAAGGTATGTGCCCTGCTATGCAATATTTTAACTGGAGATGAGATATGATTAAAATACTGGCTACTTGCAGGTGATGATGGATGTTCCCACTAAAATCTCCCCTGACTCTAGGCTGTGAATTGAAAGGGGGGATACATGTTTTCACATAAATCCATAAATCCTAATCCAGTTGTGTTTCACATCATGTGGTCACCTAATTTAAGATTTTATAATGGTCTTGGCATCATGATTGTGATCTAATTCTCTGAAGTAACACTACTAGGGAAAGGGGACAAAAAATAGTTACAGGAATGAACAGAGGATGGAATCTTCATTGATTCAGAGGAACACTGTAGAAGTAAAATAGATGTACTGCCTGTGGGTCAATGAACATCCCTGCACTGTGTTTCAATGTCATTTTTCAAAGATTTATTTCTTAGAAGTCTGTCTTATTTAACCAGTACTTCAGTTTTCAAAGTTGAGGCATTTTCTAATTCCCAAGTGTAGCAAAGTCTGTAAAATATGGACATTGTAGTTTGTTTTATTGTCATTTTGCAGCAACTTCATTCTCAATGTGATAAATTCATAATTTAAGCTTCCAGTTTTATACTTATTAGAAACTAAACTAAAGCAAATATCTGAGAGTGTTTTTAGAAAACGCACACTTGAAAATACCTGAAATTTGCTATGTTTGTAATATTGAAAATGGTAGACCCTGGGGACCTTCCATACTTTCTGGAGCTCATCCTCAGAAGCACAGAACTTCAAATGAGACTAATATTGAGACATTTGAAAGAAAATAAATTGCTTAAATCCTTATTAGAAATCTATTTATAACTTGCAAAAATTACCCATAATTTGTCTTAAAAATAAAAACCTAAAATCAGAAGGAACTCCTTACCTCCTCCCAAAAGATGGAAATTTGAAAGGTTAGGCAGAATGCCTAAAGCATTTTTAAGTTTTGTTTTCCAACTGGCTACCTCTGCACAGAAAACTATTAATCAGAACGTTCTTCTCTTTCTTACTTCTAGTTTTCACGAGTGTTAAAAAATAGAGCATGGCCTACCTTTAAACAGGCTAAGTCAAAGATCTCACCACTTCACAGCAGCGATTTCTGTCCAACCAACTGCCATATCAATGTAATGGAAGTCTCTTATCCTAAAACCTCAACTTCTCTTGGTAGTGCCTTTGGTGTGCAGCTAGACAGCAGAAAGCATTCTTCACAAGAGAAAGAAAACAAAAATAGTGAGCAAGGTAAGTCAGAATGCCCACCTATACTTGAACGAAGCATATCTACCAACTCTCCTAGTTTATAGTTTTCAGATTTAACCAGTTCCGGGCACTATCTCAATATTAAACATAAGGACACTCCACTAAGAAATGGCTATATATTGTTAGTATGGACTTGCTTATAAATTTATAAGAAATGCTTGACATAATTGTGTACTAATTCTTTCCTTTCCTTTCCTTACATGGCACACTAATATGCAAAATTATAAGTCCCTCCTTTTTACCAAGAACAGATTAGCTAATTTTTCCACATTTATACTTCCAACATTGAATTTGTAAGATAAAATATGAAAAATTAATATTTTAATCAGGTAATTATTTCCAGTTATAGGTTTGACTTATAAAAGTAATTTGTGTTGGAAGATAGAAGATGTTAACTTGACATTATTTACATCACATGCAGGTAAATTGAGTCCCATGGTTTACATACAACATACCATTACCACCATGGCAGCTCCTTCAGGACACTCCCTAGGTCAACAGGAAGGCCATGGTCTGAGATATCTGTTAAAGGAAGAGGACTTAGAAACACAAGATGTCTATCAGAAATTGTTGGGCAAATTGCAAACTGCACTGAAAGAGGTGGAAACGTGTGTCGCTCAGATAGATGAGTAAGTAAATGATACCATCTGTATATGCCTTTAATGTCCCATGGGATATACTGATAAATCAAATGTGGGCATTCCAAACTATGGATGCATAAACTTGCCTGGTCTAATCTGAACCCATCTGAACGTTGTTGCATGAGATCAGCAGAAGCAGTCCCTGTTCATATTCAAGTAGAGGTACAACGGTCCAATGAATTTAAGCGCAGACAATTTTGAACTTTGTTCTGTCTTGCTCTCTTTTTTCTTTCTTTCTGAGCCTGACATAGTTTCTACTTTGCTTCATTGAACCACTATAGCTTTTCTCTTGGATGTGGAAACAGTAACTGTTTGGGGGGCGGAAGAAGAGGCAATATGAGATCCATGTTGTCTTTCAGACTTCACTAGGACAGAAAACAAGAGCAAAGGAACAAAATATATTTTTTATTTCAGTTTTGTGGCACTACTGAATGGCTTTAAATTTAAATCTAAATTTGATAAAAATACAAATACTAGAAGCTTTTTTTAACAAATAAATTAGATTCACTTAGTCAGCAAGAGCTTATATTCAATGATTTCCCAGGAGCAGAAATACTTGGAACTAGAACAGCTGCTTCCAAGACCAGTAAACTTTTCTAAGGACTGGCCCTTGATCAGTGCTCAGGAAGAAAAATAATCAATACCTCCTTTGGAGGTAAGCAGTGATATACATCTTGTTTCCAAAGGGCTAAACTGTGTTTTCTCCCCCCCCCCGCCAAATGTGTGCTGTATAGTGTAACAGGTTTGAAGTGGTTAAATGAAAGTAAATACAGCTTTGGGTTTGCAAAAGAATGTAAGAGATAAATCTCCACTCCCCATGTCTTTACACATAATTTAACTAATTAATTTAGCAAATCAGAAATAAAATCTTTTCATTGCTGATGGGCACAATAATAAAGCAGCAGCATTATAATGTCTTAAAATTGTCAGTCTTCTTTAAAGTTATAAAATGATCAATAAGTTTTGTATCTGAAGGCTCAATTAATATTTCAGTAGTTTCTGTTTACTTAGGCTATCATTGGTTTCCCCTTTGCTCCCTAGAGTTTGCATAAAGCCTCAGGGACTTCTGAGCTGTCTTTCATACGAGCATGAATGTGCTATCTATAAGAATATATAAATTTTGTGGGTCACACAGTTGCAAACGTAAACAGTACACGAGAATCTGGATTAATGTTTTTCTTCATTAACAGAGTCTCTGTACATTGAACTGGTAGGAAAACCTATATAAGGGGCAAAGATTTATTTTGAAGGTTTTACACTTTACTGACTCTAAGCATCAGACTTTTCATCTTTATTCCCTGTGGACTTTGACTGCACTGCACGAGTTTGATTGTCTTGGAGGAAAGTACTTCTGTACAGGAAGCAGGATACCCAAGTGGCCTACTTAAAAGCTCCAAACAGGAATAATGGGAAAGATGGAGGCCAGGATAGTCTGGGTGTGAACTGTTAATACAGTACACCATATACTGCTTACAACACATCATGACCATTAGTTCTTAGGGTGAAAGAGGGAATGTTAAGAAATAAAACACATAAAATAATACAAAATAATTAAATCATTCTGCTTGAATCAAAATATTCGAATGTGTTCTTTAATAACCATGTGTGTGTATATATATATATATATATATGTACATTTAAACAAACTGATCCTTCAAGTTTACAACTACTGCAGAATTCTTGTTCTTAGATTTGCTTTATGGTGTAAAAATAAAATTAAAATCAATATTTGCTGAATTGTTTACTATTTATTATTATTACTATGATTGGTTTCCAATGTACTCGGTACTGTATAAACAAAAGATGTTCAGGGAAAAAGTCTGTGTCACAGCAATTAATTTTCGGGATTGAGAATGCTATACAAAAAATGATCAAATGATTTCTTCAGAAACTCTGGATGAAATCCTGGGCCTGTTGAATCAGTGGCAAAACTTTCATTAACTTCAACAGGGCCAGATTTCATCATGTGTGTGAGAGAGAGGGAGATTATGCTTAATATGTAGTACAAATTATATGCTCCTAGTGGTACAGAAAATTAACATGATAGGGATAATCTACACTCTGATATTGTGCCTCTCAAATGATGATTTTTAAACCTTTGAAGAACTACTTAAATCTTAATCAGTTTCTTAGACAATATATTATTTATGTACACTCAAAGATTTTATGGCTTAACATTAAGTTAGTTTTTTAAATGTTGTGTTACACAGAATGTCTAAAACCATTGTGTTAGCAGAATTCTGAGTGTGAAGGAAAATATGTTCATTCAGAAAAAATCACTTCCCTATATGGCAATCAGTCAGGGTGTGCTGAGTTTGGGGAACAAAACTTTGCAAAGCAGTTTGGAATTGCATTGATTTCAAGTAGATTATATTCATCAAGGCAGTGGAGAGATTAGTAGTTTGGTACTGATGTGGCTCTGTAGCCGAACAAAATTATTAGGTAAGTTATTATCTTGTCATTAGTGTTTAGAATTGATATATGCTACTTTCCTCAGTTAGACCTGTGCGAATCTCACAAAACGGGGTGTAAAATTTTACGGTGCTTTTAATCAGAAATGTCCTTCGTTAATTTTGATTGATAAAATGCCTTTAGCATCAGTGATTTATTGTGTAGGTAGGTTTCAGAGTAACAGCCGTGTTAGTCTGTATTCGCAAAAAAAGAAAAGGAGTACTTGTGGCACCTTAGAGACTAACCAATTTATTTGAGCATAAGCTTTCGTTATTGTGTAGGTAGAGAGTGTAAAGAAGGGAAATTGTATAAACTGCCTTTTAAAAACCAAAGAGGATATTTTCAGTCTCACGAATACAAGTGTTTTGCAGTTGCTCTTTAGAACTAAAATTTTAGAGGTAAAGATGTCATATGTAAAGATATGATATCACCTACACTTGTGTCCTTGACATATATTTGATCTTGGGTTAGAAGCAGAGCACTTTCCAACACTACCAAGCCAACCGTGGTGACAGCTGTTACTTAACAACCACAATACAGTATAGGGATACAATTCAAAGCTTTTAAACTATTTTTGAACATAGCCCGGCGACTGCTAATTTAAAAGATAACTAGAAAGGACTTGTTGCAGAAATATAATGCTGCATCTAATTTTTTGTTCAGATGTAATTAATGTTAATCTTCCTTTGCACTTTTGATTTCCAGTAACTGGAATTAAAATAACGTTGCATATATTAGTTTTTTCTTTCAGAAAGTCTATTAGAACATTTGTTTCACAGGATAAAGATGAATAACTATATAGTAGTATGACATTCATTGTGGTATTTGTACATGTTCAGGTGTAAAAATTTCCACAGCTTTTGGGTGTCAGCTGATCACATCAAGTTTCAAATGGTGCTCTACACAGAGGCTTGTGGATAAGTACAATAGAACCCTGTTTATCCGACCCTCCACTATCTGGCTCTCTGTATTAACCGAACAACCAGTGCACACAGGTCCAGAAGTGAGCGATCTCTCCTCTGGCTGCTAGATGACGTTGCAGCCTTGCACTTTCTCATTCTCCAGATTATCTGAATTTTTTATTTATCCAATCTGGCCCTAGTCCCAATTAGATAAGATAAATGGGGTTCTGCTGTAATCAAATTAATAACGGTATGATTCAGAGAGGTGCTCTCCATAAACATGATAGCGCAGCACTACCTAATTGGTCATGGCAAATCAAGTGACACATCACTTTATTTGACCAGTTATGGTGGTGTGGTCATTTGGAATGTTGATGAAGGTACGGACTTTAAAATAAAATTTCCTAGAACCTTTTATTAGAATAGGGTGGAATGACACATGAAAGCTAGTAAATTGGGTACCATAACCATTTAGTAAGTAATTACCTGTTTTTGCACAGAGAAATGTTTCCTGCAGTTCATTTCCTAGTTTTGCATATGCAAATGTATGGTTTATGTTTATAATTAGTTACCAAAAGTTCAAGGATATACTATGGTAACTTTTTTTCCCCAAGAAGAATAATTGGTTTATTGCAAGACTTACTGTTTTGTATTGCTGTTGTGTTGCTTTGATTGAAGCATGATTTTGACTCATTAAACTTTTGTTGTTGTTTTTTACAGTAGTGTCTTTTATTTATTTATTATTTTTTTGCTTTAGTTGGCCATAATTTTACAATGGACATGAGTCTGAATTAAAAAACAGGTTTTGTGGCCTTTTCATAGGAACAAAATAATGGAAAAGAACAACAGAGAAATGTAGTGTTGCATGTTGGATGACAATGATGATTATCATCAGCTTACTTTTGAAAAAATGCCTTCATCCCGATTAATTTTGTCACATTGCAGCCTTCTCTCTTCAATAACCTATTCTCCCAAATCAGAACGTAAAACACCCGAGCCCTTAATACCAGCAGACAGTGACAATGAAAAGGGAGAAAGGAATGGGAAAAGGGTCTGTTTCAATGTAGCAGGTGATGAGCAGGAAGATTCTGGTCATGACACCATCAGCAACAGGGATTCATACAGGTGATTTTACTAATAACCTTTTTTATTTCAATCCGTCGGATATAGCAGCATAAGGTGCAGCATTGTAGATTTTCAAAATGGCTTTAAAGAATATCAGAATACAATGGTTATTACTTCTTGTAAAGGGAGAATTTTATATTTTAGTAATCAAGATGGATTACTTTCTACTGTAAACAAGTCTTTTCCTGTAATAATAGCTAGAGATGGACCTTTACGAGAACTCTGGATCTGAATATCCCAAGAGGATCATAGCCAGAACTGGATCCAGAAATGGATCCATTTGCCAGGTTCTGATTCAGTCTGCTGCAGAACATAGAAACAGACAGTTTTGGCTATGGTGTTCTGTAGTGGAATTAGGCCCAAACAAACCCCAAAATGTTTGTCATTTTGAGTCAGATGCCAGATCTAATCTCAATCACAGTTAATACAAATACAATCTGAATACAAATCTGAACCCCAAAATTTAACTCTGGTAACATCCCAGTCTAAACATTGCTGGATCATCCTATCTCTAGTACTAACAATAATAAAAGCTTTACTATGGAATTAAAATATATAATACTTTGAAAAGGAAGCAGTATTCATAGCAACTGTGGACATTTTCCAGTACTTAGAATGAAGAATGGATTATGTAAATGCACTTGATGTATATTCAGTTTAACTTCACTTTGCAATTAAAACAAAATTATTTCTATATTACTAGGGTCAAAAAGTAAAAAAGTCTCTAAGAATGGTGGAATAGTAGCAGCACTCTTTGTTATTTTGAAGACCAATTTCATGAGCTAACATTTGATTACTGCAGCATGGCTGGTATGAACTTGCAGTTTGGTGTCTGAAGTGGAAGGAACTAAATGCTTCTTAGATCATCTGCTTTAGTCTGATCCCAGCCTTCTGTAATCTTTTTAACATGTGTGTAAAAAATACCCCCCAAACAAACAAACAGAAAACCCTCAGATTCCCATGCACATAATACCAATCATTAGTGCAACTGTCAGTTATGACAGTGGATTTTTTAAAAATATTATCTAATGTAGTTAAATGAACAACCAGCAAATTCCAATAAATCACTGTAAATGCAATTGAAATGTTAGAAAAAATACCACACCCTGTCTCTGTGTGAGAGCAGACATTATGGGAAATGTAGGACATTTTCATTTATTGGTTGTGTTCTTATGCAAACTTCTATTAAACACTACAATACAATACTTATGCAGAAATATATAGCTAAGAAGTGGTTAAATCTGATTTTCCCCCATGTTTTATTTTTTTGTGCTTTGTTCAGTCCAGTTTTAAATGACCCTAGTGATGAGCTTTCCACCATTCTCCCCTGGGAGACTTTTCCAAAGTCTGTTAGAGCGCATCATCAGAAAATATTTCTTAATATCCAGCCAGAAATTCTCATTTCTCTTAGGGACTCTATTCTAGAAACATTTTGTTACCAACATGATTTCAGTCATTTAGTGGACAGCACCCTAAATTATATACCCCTCATACCATCCAAAAATGCTCTTCCCTCTCTGTGCTATTAATGTATATGTAAACAATATATAAATATAATAATCATATAAAATGGAGTCCCATTTTATGAACTTTGTCATGCATGATATGAAGTAGGGCATGCATTTGGAACTCTGCAGCCATTTTAAACTAAATGCTTTTATAGAATAGAATTTAGAATCATAGAGTTTAAAACTGGGAGGGACTGGCCGACCATCTAGTCTGACCTCTTGTGTATCACAAGCTGCCAAACACCCCTCAGCCACCCCCATACCAACCCCAACAGCCAGAATTAGACCAAAGTATTACAGCTCTCAGGAGACTCAGCTATTATGTGCCACTGGCAGAGAATAAGGGACTGAGATGCATCAAATCCCAATGCCCCTGTAATTGCAGGAAATTGATTGAGAGGTACCTTGATGATGAGTTTCTCTTACATTCATGGTACATTGTGGACTCTCTCTGCTAGATAATTACTTTAACACCTGAAAACTCTTACATTTAAACCAAATACTCCATTGCTGATTAGACGATATGGCTGACTTGGTTGCTGTTACAGCCTGTGGGTTCAAATCCATTTGGAAACATGTTTACAACAAAATCTTAGATTTTTTCCCCTCTGTGTGATATGGATGAATTCATTCTCACTCCTTGTAGAGAAACACAAATTTGGGGTAAAAAAAAATCACGACTGTACAGTGATGTGGTATTTTTGTTACTGCAGAGAAGTCTCCATATAATCAGATACAGGGAGAAGTAAAATCCCCACCACTACCACCTGCCCCCTACTCTATTTACACAGGAAACCTGATCCTGCAGCTGGATTCAGATGAGTAGACTTTTGTACTCACAGAGAGTTCCAGAGAAGTCACTGGGGCTTTATGCAGGTTCAGAAGTCCACCAGCACTTATCCTATTGCACTGCCAGTAGCTCATAAACCATGGTTTGATTAAAGGGAGAAAATTGTCAT
This sequence comes from Chelonia mydas, assembly GCF_015237465.2. Taxonomy (NCBI): domain Eukaryota; kingdom Metazoa; phylum Chordata; order Testudines; family Cheloniidae; genus Chelonia; species Chelonia mydas. Next base: position 58,938,069 of record NC_057850.1, on the reverse strand, counting down.
TTTTAATCTTGTTGTTTAATAGTTTAATTATTTTCATAACCTAATTATGAATACTGTCTGCAAGTCTTAAACCAGCATGTTTCATCATTTATAAGAGTTATGGGGTAGGTAGGTGTACAGAATTTAAATGTGGAGAAATTAACACATTTGAGGCCACATTTCCAAAATCAGCCACTCATCTGCATGAAAAGTTACTTGATTTGTATGTGGAATTGTATATTTTCAGTGTGAAACTACTTGTTCACACACATGAGGTGGGGACAACTGAAGCATCTATTCTGAGAATCTAGCCTTCAGAGTCTTATCAGAAACAAATAGTAGTTCCTGCATATTTTGTATGATGTCATAAACTTAAAGTCAAGGGTAGAGCATTGTAAAAGACCTCGGCAAGAGAGGAAAGTTTAAGAAAAAGGAAAGGCACTATACTTTTTGTGCTTTGATATAGTACCTGTACATCATGACATACTATTTTGTTTTGTTTTTCAAGTGATTGCAATAGCAACAGGAACTCCATTGCCTCATTCACCAGCATTTGCAGTAGCCAGTGCAGTTCTTACTTTCACAGTGATGAAATGGACTCAGGTAAGATTAAAAAATACTCTACAAATTCCTCTATTCGTTCCTCTGGAGATAGTTCTTGTTTGTTTTATTCATAGGCATGTCTGTCTTCATCATGGTAAGTGGCAAGAGTGTAACATTTCACTTCTGTTTAGTGTATGTTGCACTTTTAGCCTTTCTGTATAACAAAGCCAATTTTCCAATCCAGCTGAAAATATAGTGGATTAGAAAAAGATGTCAGAGACTCATTTTAACCAGCTTTCCACTTTGGCCTGGGCAATGCATTATGTTGCTCAAAAGAAGAGGAATTTTACATAAAAGGGAGTTCTGTCTCAGACAGGAGACAAGACTCTGAATACAAAATACCATTGTATACAAATGCTGGGGAGAGTAAGACCGCAGAAAGGCACACTCACCATAATTTTCTATTCTATGTCAAGGTTGAACAAATTTAATTTAAATAATCATAGATGCAAATTCTTACCTATTTGCCACTTGATAGTTCCTTTTTAGTTTTAATGCGATATTTATCCCTCTTTAAAAACTACTGAACTATCAGAGCCATTTCATTAGCAATAGCATTAAGATTGTGAAATATTTGCAGGGTCCTTATAAAAATGTTAGGTCAGTGCATTCAGTGACTCTGGTCTAGGTGGTATAAATAGCTAGCTGATATTTCAGCGATCTTGCATTTTTCTTTCAGAGAACTATGGTCTAGTTGGTGGAACACAGATCAGGGACACCTGATTCCTAGGTTCTGTTCCCAACTTTTACAATATGGCTTGGGCATTTTGCTTAAAGTTTCTGGTCCTTAGTGTATACAAAGGTACAAATAATACAATAGTTACCTACTTCACAAAGGGTGATGTGTGATTTATTGTACAGATGCCATTTTGTTATTGTTGTTTACTTTTGCTACATTATGAAAATAGTATACAAAAGAATCTCACAGATTAGTGTAAAGTGCTAAATAAAGAAGGTTCTAAAAGCTTAAGCATCAGCTTGTATGCGTAGCAGAGTAGCCCAGATCTGTATGATTTTGAAAAGTATGCTGAGACCTGAATTATGATTTAAAATATTTTACACACAGGTGATGAACTTCCCTTAAGTGTTCGCATTTCTCATGATAAACAGGACAAACTTCATAGCTGTTTGGAGCATCTTTTTGGTCAGGTATGAGATTTTTTTTCTTAGACTGCTTAACAGTATTGGTCTATATTCAAACCATCAGGGAAAAACTGGCTGCAGCAAGTGGGTTTTTTTTTTTTCTGCTTCTGCTTTCCACTGTTTACTTGAATGATATGTATTTATTTTTTATCCTTTCCTGGGCTACTAACCCAGAATTACTGAAGAGAACGTTCCTTAGATTTATCCTCACAAATTTTCTAGTCTTGTGTTGTTAGCTACAGCCAACATTTAAATTAGTTACAAACAAATATAAAGTAATCATTTTTTCACTATTCATTTTTTCTCATTCAGAGCAGATCTTTCTAAAATTGCTATGAAAAAGGCAAGCCACTCACAGAACTTTGATCCTAACAGGTAGATTCAATTGTCAATCTTCTGAAAGGACCAGCTGTAATGAGGGCCTTTGAACAAACCAAGTTCTTCACGCCAGGTCGAGGCCTGCAAGGTAACATTTAAAGCTAACTACTAAAATCAACAGGTAGCACAAAGAGATACAGGGCACATTTGTATGAATATATAGTATTTGATTTGGATGTTAAAGAACAACCCAATCTTTTCTGTTCATGTTATGTTCTGGAATAATTGCCATTCAAAATTTTTATTACATAGCTATTACTATTCTTAGCTGGTCCATTTTCACTTTCCTTGCATAAGGCATTTAGGTTTTCTTGAAAGTTAAGCTGAAATTACAGCCTGTGAATTGAATATAAAACTGCTGAGGCTTTGAAGCAAAAAACAGTGTTAACATATTACAAGTGTTTTTCTGATTCATGTTATTTCTGTCCTAGCAACCGAAGCACTTTCTGATTATATTTAACTATTTATTTCTGGCCTTTTCTATCTTTGTGGATATTTTCTTCTTGTAAAATTGTACTTCATAAATAATAAGCAACACTTCAGTGTGAATTCTTATTCTAAATATTAATTATTTAAAATCATTCTAGGTGCAATTTGTGCCTCTGATCTTGCTGAGAGTTATGTACAGGATTAACTTTGGGTCTACAACATGCTTCTATATGTGTAGGTCCAAAGTTAATCATATACATAAGTGTTAAGTTTAAACTTAAACGTGTGTGAAGTGTTTGCAGGATTAGAGCCATTTAGCAGGATTGATACACTTTTAAAAATTGCTACTGAAGGGCTTTTTGGGTGAACTGAGTTTGAAAAAAGACTGTATGGGAGATTGGGAAATACAACTGAATGTTGTGTGGGTAACAGAAATAATGCTACTATAAAATGCTTTGGTTTCTGAGTTAGTGTCAACATATACAACTTTCAACAAATAAAATGCATTAATTATAGAGGGTCATTGATCAGATCCTTAGCTTTCATAAATGAGCATAGCTCCACTGAAGCCAGTGAAGCTACACCCTGATATGCCAGCTTGTTATCTGACCCTCTGATGCATCATGCCCTTCCACTCACTGACCCTGCAGTGAGTCTGCCCAGAAGTTAATACAGACATAGTGAGATTTCTTTCTAGCAAATATTTACATTTTTAGAACCTTTAAAGTTGTTTGTAGGGAAAGGTTGGTATGACCCACAGATGGCATTTATGCACACCAATATTTTTCATTGTTTTCAGTCTGAATGCCTCGCAAAATTTTCCATGAGAAACCATTCAGAAAATATTATTTAATTATAAATGTGCAACTAGGTACAAGATATGAAATATCCAATATAAATACCCCAAAAGATATCCATTTCACAAAGATGATTTAGAATGAGAATAAAAAAAAGGGGGGCTGTATATTCTGTGTGACAATGCAGCTTTATATAGATATACCATAATAATGTCAGGGATACTTTTAGTGATCTGAAGGCTAGTCTAGGTTAAACAGCCAAAGTTTCTGTGTTAAGTAAGGAAGATTATTTTTCTGATAATTTTGGTACAGCTTATTGTCCACTATTATATGAATTCTTGAGTGGATGTGATAAAGGTTTAACGGAACACTTAAATTGTGAAACACGTAGTTGAATTCATGTGTTATTTAAATTACTTATTACTGATGTATGTTGACTTTTTGTATGGGTATTTAGTTAATTAAATTATCTGAAAAGGTACAGGTAACATCACTCAAGACAAAATTTCAGGAAATTGCAGGCACTTCTTAATGTTTAGACTATTCTAAATGTTTAGAAAGAAATACAGTGGGTTTCTGAGGTTTAAACTAAAGAGATATTTTTTGCCGTTGCTTAGAGTTTCAGCAGGAAATGGAACCTAAACTTTGCTGTCCAAAGAGATTACGACTTCACATCAAGCAAGACCCTTGGAACCTTCCCAGCAGTGTCCAAAATCTTGCACAGAATATAAGAAAATTTGTTGAAGGTCAGTAAGAAAAACCTAACCCTCAATAAACTCATAGCTAATGAGGGAGAGCGGAGGAAGGATATAACGGGTTTATGTGGTCTATGAGGCAAGGTCTGCAGAGTAGCATGTAGCCAAGAGGAAATTTCTAAATTCCAGCATAGTTTGTATCTCAGTAGCAAGACTAATGGATAGTAGTTTAAATCAGAGATTCTCAAATTATGGGGTACACCTCGGGAGGTGTGGGCCTGTAGCAGGGGAGGAGCCTGTTGCCCATCTTTTGGCCAGAGTGTGGTGCTGCGTGTCAGAGTGAATCCTGAAATCTGCTCAGCCTGGGAAGGGGCAGAGGGAGCCAGGGCTTCACCCATGGAGAAGTGCAGGAATGGGGGCATACCAGACGGCAGGGATACCAGCAGGGGTGAAAGTATCTTAAAGGATTTACCAGTATGCTGAAGTCCTGAGCAGGGGGCGTGACCTCAACTTGAAGAGGCAGGGTCTTTAAATAACCGGGCCCTTTAAATCCAGATTTAAAGGCCCCTGGGCTCCAGCTGCAGTAGCGGCGGCTGGGAGCCCTGGGCCCTTTAAATCACCCCCGGAGCTACTAGCTGCAGAGGCGGCTGGTGCCCTGGGGCTCAGGGGAGATTTAAAGGGCCTGGGGCTCCGGCCGCTGCAGGGAGCCCTGGTCCCTTTAAATCGCCGCCCAAGCCCTGCCACCGCTACCCCAGGGCTCGGGCAGCGGGGCTTGGGTGGCGATTTAAAGGGCCCAGGGCTCCGGCCGCTGCAGGGAGCCCTGGGCTCTTTAAATCACCAGCTTGGGGAAGCTGGTCTGGTCTGGCATGGCATACCGGCTGTTGCTGGTACACCGTACTGTACCGTACCGGCTTACTTTCACCTCTGGATACCAGGGAAAGCAGCTTGCAGGTGGTACTCTGCTCCACCCAGGGCTATGCTCCCCAGCATGGCTCTCTCTGCTGCAGTGCAGCAGCTCCCCTGCTTCCCCATTTCCCTCCCTCAACATCACAGGACCTCTCGTGCCCCCCATTTTATTCCTATGCTGCTGTCTAGCTCATCCAGAGCTCCTCCATCTCCCCTGGTGTACCTCCCTTTGGCTGAAGCACTCCCTGCATTATCCTAAGGGCTCTCCTCCATCCCCATGTGCCTCCCCTTCTCAGCCCTGCCCTGCAGTAATGGTGTTGTAGCTCCGCTTCTTCTCCCCAGTCCCCACCCCCATCACAGCCCTGTCCTGCAATATCCTGGGGGATTCGCATCATTCACTGCAGAACTACGGCTAGTTCCTGGGCAGTAGGGCTCGGTGAACTGGGCTTACCAGAAGGGTTCTCTTTCTGGTCCTCTGAAGCTGTCCATTTCTGAGTCGGTGCCCCCATCAAGGCAGCAGCCCTTGTGTGAAGCGGGCTCTGAACTCTGCTGAGGTCCTTGGTGTCCCCTTCCTTCCCATTCCCAGGGAAAAGCCAACAGGGGTCAGGGTCCTTGTGGCTGTTTAGGTTAGGTCTCAGGAGGATCTGGGGCCCTGTGCGGTTTCTGTTGGGGTGATGCACTGCCTTCCCCATGGTAACCGTCTAGTTCCAGCTGGTGATAGCAGTGGTCAGTCTTGGCTACTAACTCAGCATCCCCTTCGACTTCCTGCTGCACTGGACCTACACAGAGCTCCAGATGCTTGCCTTCACCTAATGGGCCACATGCACTAAAGGGGGCCCGTGTTCCCTACCTGTAGGCCCAGCATCCATGAGCCCTTCTCTCTTCATCCTTGGGCCCCAGAGATCTGAGGGTCAGGGGAGGTGTTGCACGGCAAGTGGGGATTACGATGACCTAAAATGTTTGTGCAGTTTAATTTTAGCTGCTGCAGTTTGTACTGTTTTTAACAGAACTGCAAGATAACACACCTGTATTCTTACTATAATTATATTGATCAAAGCCCTTCTACTTTATTACTTGTATCATTGCAAAAGATAGGATTTTCAGTTATTTGTGTTGTCTTAATAAACTGTGGAGAGATGCAATGTTGTTGTTTTCCTTAGTTTAGGGAAGCTCACTATGACAAAATCTGAGAATACCTAATTGAAATAATATCTCAGGGGGTAGCTAAGGAGAGGTGCCAGCAGAAGCGAGAGAAGCAAAAGCAAATATTGTATTCTCTGAGTAACAGGCACCAGGGGAATTCGGACCCTTAGATGAAGATGCCGAGTGATTCCAACACCTATTGTAGTTAGTGGTCCTGATTCTGTTCCCACTGAATTCAACAGGAACACTAATGTTCAAAGGGAGCATAACAGGCCTGATAGAATGTGAGTGTGCATTTCACAGGACATGCTCAGCACTTTGCAGGACCTGCCTTTTTGAGTGTACTGTTTGATAAGGAAGCAATGGAAAAGAGAAGCTTCAGGGATTTATAAAACTATGCACTGGAATATTGCAACATGCATCTCTTTGTGGGAACCAAAGCCAGCTGTAGATTGCTTCAGTCCAAGGTTAAAATTATTTGTGTGTACATTTAGCAGCTTCATTTTATTGACTAATTTCCATGACATCTCATGATGAAACTGCTCAATTTCAGACTACCAAAATAATTTGTGATATGCTTTATAAATATAAACTTTAAAAACCATAAGAACATAAGAATGGCCATACTGGGTCAGACCAAAGGTCCATCTAGACCAGTATCCTGTCTTCCGACAGTGGCCTGGGGAAGCTGCTGTTACTTATACAGACCTGGGAGCCTGTCTAAGTTGTGATGTTGGTGTCTCCAGCTCCCAAGTAGCACAGGATCAGGAGAGCACAAAGCAGGCTTAAAGCAACTTTCAAAGTCCCTTCCCCTGGGCTGCAAGTTTTGTGCTGTGCCTCTGAGTTTCATGCCATTTGTTGTCTCCACAAATGATCAAGGTATTTACAGACAGACTAGCCAGCCTGCAGTTCTATTTCTGACTGAAACTAATATGAGGTTTGATCAGTGAATTTAAAGTTACTTAACCTCCCTTTTGCTCTTTTATTTATCTGATTCTTAAAGAACAGAAAATGGTCCCTAACTCATTTTTATATTTTTCATTTTAAGACAAAAATTATTTCAAGCCAAAAGGTGAATTGAACTTTCTCCCAGATATGTATTTCAATGATCAGGCACAAAATACAGGAGTCAGTCAATTAAAAAATTATTCATGGTTTTTCTATTTAGTGTTTTAAAATGTTTTATATTTGCACTCTGTGTGGCTGGTTGAAAGTCCATTCTTGGTTAGGCCATTAGCGTACTCTTTAAATGAGTGTGTTCAATAGAATTTCAGTTGTAAGTAGGTGAATCTTCATATTTCTACATAAGTTCATATTTCTACATAATTTCTACAGAAGTTAAGTGACTATATTTAATAGGGAGAAAAGAGGATATTTGTCTCTTGAGTCAGATTTAGGTTTTGTGGTAAGTAGATGAGGAAACTCACAAACCCTCTTTGGTTACCACCTAAAGAAATGTTGTTTAGTGGTGAATGATGCTCTAGTGATTGAAGACTTGTTTAACCATTATTGATGTTAAATAAGTGAATCCATTTGTTGAAAACTGACTCCAGTGCTTAGATTTTAATAGAAATCTCAGAAGTGGTTGTATTTTCTTGTTGATAGTTCTATTGCCTTGAATACCATGCTATATTAAATTAGAATGATTCACTATTTAAAGCAGATGGAGATATAGGAACCCACAAAAGTCGTGCTTAACTTTTACATTGCATTGTTTTTTAATTTCTGTTGTGTAATAAATAGGAAGAAAAGAGAAATTCTTAATACCTTCAGGATGGTCTTTATAGTCTGTCAATTTTATTATTATTATTGGAATTGGGTGAACACGTCAAAAATATCCATGAATATGCACTCAGATTTTAAAAAAATATTTTCCTGGGAAGTAAATAAAAAAATTATTGTTGACCTGATTTATAGAGGTCTGGTTTATTATAGGCTCACCAGTGATCTGACTAGGAGATAATCAGGTTCTTGTCCTGAAATCAGGTCACAGAATTAGAGAATGTAGAGAGTTCAATAATTTGTAAGGACTCTTGGGGTGTGTGGCAAGAACACTCATGCTGAGGACAAAGCCAAGCTTTAGAGATTTTTATTAAAATAAAGGAAAAAGTCATCAAAGCTCAAAACCATAGAATCAAAAAGAAATAATACAGTTCTATGGGTACCTATGGTATCATTCCTTACAAAAGCTACTTTAGGCTAGCATGCTTATACCCTTTCTTGGTGACCTGGTGATAGGAGACAAAGGATCAGCCTTGTCTCTGGCATGCCAAATGAGTTCGATCATCCAGGTTCCTCAGTGCTGAGGTGGTGGAGAGAAGGCTTAAATGTAGAGTATCTAAGCTATACTGCAAAATCTAAGCTGGTAGCTAAACAAAATAGGAACTAAAAGAACGAAACTCCACATGGTGGTTTGCCCTCTTAGAGGGTTTTGGCACTATCCTGAATATTCATGTCAGTGCCCAACCGTCCATGCCCAAATCTTATTTCCTCACCCACATAAGTCTTCAGGTACACTTACTCTATAGGCTAGTGATATATATCTCATTCCTGAAACCCGTTACCTTTGGCCTGAACCGTTACTTCCAAGTCCTTGTGGTGTACATCGTGGTTACTGGTACGTCTCAGAATTTTAGTAAACACATTTAATTCTTCAAAGTCTAAAAGTGTAACCAGTAGGCCATTTACCTATGCCAAAGGTTACAAGCACTCATGCTAACTTGCTCTAGCTAATCATACAGGATACAGATCTGTAGGTTCTTTGCGTTACAGCCAAATATAATGGAGCAATGTCTACTGAAATTATTCAATACAAAAATATAAGCCAAAATAACAGAATCAAACCAATAAAGAGAAAACAGGATATATAATATAGGAAGCTAGCAGGCTAGCCCTATGGGCTACAGTCAAAATCTCTTACTATTGAAACTTTTATCCTATAATATGGTTAACTAGAAGAGGGGAAAATCTGGCAGTATAAGTCAGCCTTGAAAAGCTAATAAATGGAGGGAATTTTTAGGAGGAATGTGAGACTGAATGAGGGACAGGTTCAAGAAGGATATTACTAGACCCTAGGTAATTGGCTCAAGAAAAGGTGACGACTCATTTGTGGGAGAAAGTGGCTAGATGTACCAAGTTGTCAGACCAGGGAGTAGCAGATGAGACAAACTGTGAGCAATAGCTGACCTGTGCAGATGCTTGAAGATGAAGAGTTTGAATTTGATGTGGAAGAGGTCAGAAGCCAATGCAGGGATTAAGGGAATAACATTATCAAAGAGGCAGAAATAGAAGATTAATTTAGCTGCAGCATGTTAGATGGACATGAGGGCCATACCATGAGAATCAGCCAACCCAGAGAGAAGGAAGTTGCAATAATTCAGGTCAGATGACTCAGATAGGAGCCAGGATGTCAGCAAGAAGTCTGGAGAGGGAGGGACATTTTACAGTATTATTAAGGAAAATGTGACAGGGCTTAATAGCCTGGATGTGGTGGAAAGCAGAGAAAGAAATTGAATATAACAGTAAGGGTGCATTATTAGGGTCCTCAATGGTCTGTAGAGTTTTCTACAGAGATAAAAAGGGGAAGGACTGAGAAAGGTCTATGAGAAAAGATTGAGTTCTGTTTTTGCATTGTTCACTTGGAGTTGGTGACTAGATATCCAGGAAAAAATCGGAAGATCATTGATTCTGACACCAAAAGTTTCTGGCCCAGGAGTCAGAGAGGCAAATGTACTGGGACATAATGAGGCTTTTCAGGCAACAAACACAAATGCTGAAGTATCTTGCTAACCTACAGGTCCAACAGTCATGTGCTCACCTTCCTTTACAGTCAATGGGGAACTTCATTTTAGCAGCTCCCTACATTTCCCCGCGCCCACAACTTTCTATGTGTCATCGTGGACCACAACCCTTCCTTCACCACTCCACATGGGTGGACAGTAAGTAAAACTACAGCTTCACATACACTGAACTGTGAGAACCATAGCTGGTGTATGTTTGGCTGAAATTGACTGAAATGGACACACATGTTTTCTAGTGTTCTATTTTTAAAGTTCTGTTCCAAGTTTGCTCTGTATTGTTTTTTAATTGCACATTATTTTTGCACTGTTTTTGTTACACAATCATTTTTTACTTTTGGAAATTTCATCTTTATTGCTTCATAACAGATGCAGCAAATTGCCTGGTTCTACTGAAAGCACACATTAATTGTAATTGAACAGGACCACAGGGCTATAGGTTTCAGTGCAAAACACATAATTATAAATGTACAATAAGCACCACATAATTCATAGGTTCATTAAAAGAGACAATGTGATATTCATAAATGTATACCGAGCACTAAACTGTTCCTACCAAGTCCCCAAACTTCAGGACCTGGTAGAGCACTGTCCAGCACAGAACATTACTGTGTTGATGGATAAGTGCCCTTTCAGGACCTCCCTGAGCAGCATAGCTCCATGGTGAATTCTTGTGGTGGCCCTTGTGTCTGGCTATTCAAAGTCAGCAGGCAACTGCTCCACCTCTGCTCTTTCCAGCTTTGCCTCACAGATATTATGCAGGACACCACAGGCAGCTGCAACCATTGGGATCTTTTTCTCAGTGAGATAGAATCTAATAAACAAACATCTCCAACACCCCTTCAGTCTACTGAAAGCACATTCAATTGTCATTCTGCACCTGCTGAGACAGTAGTTGAATCTTTCCTTGGCATTGTCAGGATGGCCAGTATATGGCTTCATGAGCCAAGGAAGCAAAAGGTAGGCTGGATCACCCAGGATCACTATTGGCTTTTCAAGATTGCCAACAGTAATCTACTGGACAGGAAAGAATGTCCTGGCTTGCAGCTGTCTGAATAGTCCTGTGTTCTTAAACATGCAAGTGTGATGCATCTTCCCTGAATAACCCACACTGATATCGGTAAAGCATCTCTGATGATCTACCAAAATTTGAGTAACCATAGAAGTATAGCCCTGTCTATTGATGTACTGTGTTGCAAGGTGGGCTCGTGCCACAACAGGGAAATGTGTGCCTTTGGTATGGTGTTCACCCCACACAGGACTGGAAGGGGTTAAGATGGCCAGGTAGACCTGTTAACTCCACAAGCTGCACCTGGAGGAAGAGCCAGGGAGCAGGGATTGATTGCAAGCAGGCTCAGCTGGGAAGGAAGAGGCGAGGCCTATAAAACCAGGAAACTGGCAACAGATGGGGGCTGCAGTCACTCCCTGGGAGAGGGGAGGTGTGTTTGGGCTGGAAAACCCAGAGAATGGGGGTGGCCAGGAAGGTAGGGGAGGACTCAGGGAAAAGCAGTCAGGTGTAGACGGGAACAGACTTTGACTTCTGGATAGAGGGTCCCTGAGCCAGAACCCAGAGTAGAGGGTGGGCCCGGGTTCCCCTGCCAGCCACTGAGGGAGTGGCACTATAAGGCAGTGAATAGGAAAATTGCCTAGGACTGCTGAAGGAAGACTTTGGTACCCCAGAAGGGGGAAACACACTGAGTGACTGGCTAGAGGGCTGAGTTATGAAGAGGACGCTGCGGTTCCTGGAGTGAGAGAGGGACTGCAGACCAGAGAGAGAGGGACTGCAGACCAGAGAGAGAGAGAGACGGAGAGACAGAATGCAACTGTGGGAGGGGTGTGGACTTGGTGAGCTATTCCCCAAAACGATCAGGTGGAGGTGCCATCCTAGTGGTGAGTGCACCACCGTGTCACAGTGCCGTCTGTCATCTCACCACAGTTCAAGAACTCCGTAGCTGCAAATCCATGCACAATGCCCTGCACATTGCCTAGTATCACAGTCTTGCACAGCAGGATGCTATTGATGGCCTTGCACACTTGCATGGCAACAGCTTCTCCTGTGAATTTTCCAACTGCAAAATGACTTCCCACTGACCAGTAGCAATCTGGCATTGCAAGCTTTCATATTGTGACTGCCACTCGCTTCTTGACTGTCAATGCGCAGGTCTCATTCTCATGTCCCAGCACTGGAGGGCAGGGGTGAGTTTGGGACATAGATGCAGGAAGGTGGCTTTTTACATCCGAAAGTTCTGCAGTCACTGTTGTCTCAGACCTGCATTACGATGTGATCCCACCTGACAGTGCTTGTTTCTCGGGTCTAGAAGTGATGCTCCACTGTCTGCAACTGCTCCAAGAATGCCACCAACAATCTTGAATTGATTTTCTTTGTGTCTTTTAGCAATCTGTCCTCAAAGAAATCATCATGTGCGCTGTTGTTGAGGTACTTCTGTGACTGCAAATATTGGAGGACCGATAGTCCTGTGCCATGTTCATGTCAGTAGTGCAGAGCTGTACTGGCTCCATGCTCCTGTCAGATGGTGGGCAGCAAAAAGTGTCACATGGGTTTGTGGGATTTAAAAAACAGTAGTAAAAATTATGGGATTGGGATAGAGAAAGTTGAATGATGGCTACTTGTCCCCCTAAATCCCAAAGTTCCCTGCACGACTCATTTCTGCTCCACAACATATTGCGAAAATCCCCCAAAAGGCATTGCACTGGAGGGTGGCTCGTGGCACACTGGGATACCTACCCATGGCGCACCACATTTTGTCTTGACACGAGCGTTTCTTGTGAGTACGCAAAGCGCTGATGCAGACAGCCAAGTATGCACATGCAGGAGCAATGGAGAAACTGTGGCAGCTTTACACCAATGTAGCTTGTGTCATCCAAAGTTTGTAACATAGACATGGCCTAATTCCTTTGTGCTCCTGTTTGGGGCAGTGTTTGCAATTAGCTTTGCAACAAGGCCATCTGGACAAAACATCAGCTTATGGCCATGGCCATGCTTATGGCCAGGCCTACATGTGGTTGTGAAATCATAGCACTGCAGTTTCTCCTACAATCTGGCAAGCCTGTCTCAGGATTTCTGAATCTATAGAGCCATTGCAGGGAAGCATGAACTGTCCTGACCATAAACTTCCTCCCATACAAATCATGATTAAAATGTTCTATCGATTTTAATGAGAGCTAGGAGTTCTGTTTAGGGATGCAATTATTTCAGAAAAACATAGACTTTTGTAATAATAAGCTACGACCTCTCAGGTCACTTGTGTTCTTATGTTAATACTGCCCCAAACTGAAAGTATTAGCATCTGTGTCCAATGTGAAAGGAGGTTTAAATCATGGGTAGGCCACAACAGTTCAGTCACCAGAGCCTTTCAACCCTGGAAATACTTCATCACGCACTGCTGACCGCTGAAATGGTTTCCCTTTTTCATTTAACCTATGCAGTGTTTTTGCAATATTGGCAAACCCACAAGTGAATCATCTGTAAAGGGAGCCGTAGCCCTTTAAAATACTGCACATCTGAGAGTGTCTGGAGAGTTGACCAGCTCTATACAGCCTCAGTTTTCTTTTTGTCGGTGAAGATTCCCTCCTCACTAATTATGTGCCCAGGGTACATTACCTTTTTGCAACAACTCACATTTCTTTGGGCTCCATTTCAAAATGGCTGCCTTCAGCTTATCAAAGACCATTTGTAAATTCTTTAGTTCCTGTTCAAATGTTTTAGCAGGCACCAGGATATCATCTAGGTATAACAGACAGGCTGAAAGGAGCATGCCAGGTAATACCCTTTCTATTAGCCTCACAGATCACTTTAAATTGCCACAAGTATCACCCTGGAAAGCATTTCCCCCGTCTTTTGGATACACTCCCACTTGCCAGTAGCCACTTATAAGGTCCTGCGTGGAAAACCAGATTACACCTGCTACAACATCCAGAGTATCATCTATTGGAGGTAATGGATAAGAATGCTTTAAAGTGACTTCATTCAATTTTCTATAAATCCACATAGAATTTGGTGCTGCTATCCTTTTTCTTAACCATAACTATGGGTAAGGCCCAAGGACTCATTGAAGACTCAATAAGCCCTCCTGGTACATTGCCTTAGTGGTCTAAGAACGTAACATAAGAATGGCCATACTGGGTCAAACCAAAGGTCGATCTAGCCCAGTATCTCGTCTTCTGACAGTGGCCAAAGCCAGGTGCCCCAAAGGGAATGAACAGATCAGGAAATCATCAAGTGATCCATCCCCCATTGCCCATTCCCAGCTTCTGGCAAACAGATGCTAGGGACACCATCTCTGCCCATCTTGGCTAATAGCATTGATGGACCAATCCTCCAGGAACTTATCTAGTTCTTTTATGAACCCTGTTATAATCTTGGCCTTCACAACATCCTCTGGCAAAGAGATCCACAGGTTGATTGTGCAGTGTGTGAAAAAATACTTCCTTTTGTTTGCTTTAAACGTGCTGCCTATTAATTTCATTTGGTGACCCTTGGTTATTGTGTTATGAGAAGGAGTAAATAACACTTCCTTATTTACTTTCTCCACACCACTCATGCATTTTATAGATGTCAATCATATCCCCCCTTAGTCATCTTTTTTCCAAGCTGAAAAGTCCCAGTTTTATTAATCTCTCCTCATATGGCAACTCTTCCATACCCCTGATCATTTTTGTTGCCCTTTTCTGAACCTTTTCCAATTCCAATGTATCTTTTTTGAGATGGGGTGACCACATCTGCACGCAGTATTCAAGATGTGGGTGTACCATGGATTTGTATAGTGGCAATATGATATTTTCTGTTTTATTATCTATCACTTTCTTAATGATTCCCAACATTCTGTTCACTTTTTTGACTGCTGCTACATATTGAGTGGATGTTTTCAGAAAATTATCCACAATGACTCCAAGATCTCTTTCTTGAGTGGTAACAGTTAACTTAGACTCCATCATTTTATATGTATATTTGGGATTATGTTTTCCAATGTGCATTACTTTGCATTTATCAACATTTAATTTCATCTGCCATTTTGTTGCCAAGTCATCCAGTTTTGAAAGATCCTTTTGTAGCTCTTTACAGTCTGCCTGGGACTTAAATATCTTGAGTAGTTTTGTATCATCTGCAAATTTTGCCGCCTCACTATTTATCCCTTTTTCCAGATCATTTATGAATATGTTAAATAGGACTGGACCCAGTACAGACCTTTGGGGGACACCACTATTTACCTCTCTCCATTCTGAAAACTGACCATTTATTCCTACCGTTTGTTTCCTCTTTTAACCAGTTACCAATCCTTGAGAGGACCTTCACTCTTATCCCATGACAGCTTACTTTGCTTAAGAGCCTTTGATGCGGGACCTTGTCAAAGGCTTTCTGAAAATTTAAGTACACTGGATCCCCCTTGTCTACATGCTTGTTGACCCTCTCAAAGAATTCTAGTAGATTCATGAGGTATGGTTTCCCTTTCCAAAAACCATGTTGACTCTTCCCCAACAAATTATGTTCATCTATGTGTCTGACCATTTTGATTTTTACTATACTGTAGTTTCAACCAGTTTTCCCAGTACTGAAGTCAGGCTCACCGGCCTGTACTTGCCAGTATCACCTCTGGAACCCTTTTTTAAACGTCTGACGTGCCTCATCCCTTTTTGCTCCTGGTAACTGGTGAGGGGGCTGTTTAATTGGTCGTTTTCTCCCAGAATCAATCTCGCCTTGGACCAGTGCAGTAAAATCTGTTGGGCCCAGTCCAATTCAACAACTCCTAATTCCTAACCAGAAAGTCTTGACTTAGACTTTCTGCTGCTACCCATTTAAGCTGAACAAGCCCAGTTGAAGCAGGGGTGGATTAGAGTTTTTTGGGGCTCCTGGGTCAGAGCAAGCAGGGTCCCCTCCTTATAGCTTCTACGTGCAGTCCCATGCCACCCCCCCACACCGACCCCGCGGCGCTCCTGCTGGGGAAATGGGGTCGGGGCGCGGGGGCTTGCCCTGCTTTGCCTGCCCAGCACCCTGACCCTGCTCCTCGGCAGGAGCACTGGGCAGGCAAAGCAGGTCGGGGTGTGGGGGTGTCCATTTTCCGGGGGCCCCCAGGTGGCCAGGGCCCCTGGGCATGGCCCATGTTGACCCAGTGGCTAATCCACCGCTAAGTAGAAGCTCTTGGAGTTCACCTTCATCCCTTCCCCCTTATAGTCTTCTTTAATACCGGGTCCACTGGCTCATATTTCACAGCTGCCATTCCCTTTTTTACAATTTGCTGCTTGTCAGAAACATTCAGCAAATGAACAGGGATCAGTCCTTGTTACAGATCACCAGGAGCTTTCCTGCCTCTTCCTCTCTCTGTTCTTGTCTGTTCTCGGTTTGTGGGTGATCTCTCTCTACCCAACACAATACTCATGCAAAAGCTCTTGGGCAGGTTCACACACACCATTTGTCTTAAGTGGGGGCTTATGCTTAAATTTATGTTAATTAGAGGGTGAGTTAACACCTATCAATCTCAACCCATAACAAGGTTTCACCCAGCTCATAAGAGTGGGAATTATCAAGACATAAGAACATAAGAGCTGCCATACTGTGTCAGACTATGGTCCATCTTACCCATTTGCCTGTCTCTGACAGTGCCCCATAAACTCTGGTATGGGCGAGCATACAGAACAAAGCAATTGTGGCATGATCTACCCCTGTCTTCCACTCCTGGCTTCTGGTAGTCAAAGGTTTAGTATCGGCCCAAGTGTGGGGTTTCATCCCTGACCATTATGGCTAATAGACGTTGATGGACCTATCCTTCATAAATGTATCCAGTTCTTTTTTGAACCCAGATATACTTTTGGCCATCACAACATCCCATGGTAATCCATTCCACAGCTTAGTTGTGTGAAAAGGTACTTTCTCTTGTTTGTATTAAACCTGCTGCCTATTAATTTAACTGGGTAACCTCTGGGTTTTGTATTGTGTGAAAGGGTAAATAACACTTTTCTAATCACTTTTTCCACACCATTTATGATTTTAGAGACCTCTATAATATCCCCCACTTTGTCATCTCTTTTTTTTAAGCCATTCCATACCCCCGTTTATCTTTATTGTCCTTCTCTGAACTTTTTCCAGTTCCACTATATCCTTTTTGAGATATGGTGACCAGAATTGGATGCAGTATTCAAGGTGTGGGCACACCAGGGATTTATATAGTAGCTTTATGATATTTTCTGTCTTATTTTCTATTCCTTTCCTAATAGTTCCGAACATACTGTTAGCCTTTTTGACTGCTGCTGCGCATTGAGCAGAATTTTTCCGCAAACTATCCATGGTGACTCTGAGATCTTTTTATTGGGGTGGTAATAGCTAATTTAGAACCCATAATTGTATATGTATAGTTGAGATTATTTTTTCCAATGTGCTTTGCCCTTATCAACATTGAATTTCATCTGCCATTTTGTTGCCCAGTCACCAAATTTTGTGAGATCCCTCTGTAACTTCTTGCGGTCTGCTTTGGACTTAACTATCTTTAATAATTTTGTATTGTCTGCAAACTTTGCCACTTCACCATTCCCCTCCTTTTCCACATCATTAATGAATACGTTGAACAGCACAGGTCCCAGCATAGATCCTTGGGTGAGCCTGCTCTTCACTGCTCTTCATTGTGAAAACTGACTATTTGTTCCTACCCTTTGTTTCCAATCTTTCAACCAGATACTGATTGATCAGGGATGTTCTCTCTTATTCCATGGCTACTTAGTTTCCTTAAGAGCCTTTGGTGAGGGACCTTGTCAAAGGCTTTCTGAAAATCCAACTACACCGTACCAATTGGATTACCCTTGTCTACATGCTTGTTGATTCCACCAAAGAGTGCTAGTAGATTGGTGAGGCATGACTTCCATTTACAAAACCATGTTGACTCTTCCCCCGGCAAATCATGTGTACCTATGTGACTGATAGTTCTGTACTGTACTAAAACAGTAGAAAAGTAGTAGAAAAGATGGGTAAATTAAAACTCAATTTTTAAGGAGAGCAAACTTGAAAGCAATTTTTACAATAGCATGTAAGTGGTTTCTCCTCATATCATATGTTGTTTTTTGTGCCACACACAATGTACTCTATCTGAATAATAAAAGGCTGACACAGAAACCATTTGAGGTTCTCTTCTGATCCAAAGTAAATAATTTGCTATACAAATAAACTGAAAAGTTTTTCTTGCCTAGAGAAACATTATGAAGCAGAGATAGATTATAATAAAGAGGATAAGGGAAAGTTGTTGCAGCCTGTAATTCTAACATAAGCAGGAGAACATTATTTATAGAAACTTTAAATGCTTTTGAATTCAGAGATTCAACAAATCCCATCTGTAATGAGCTGCAAGAAATAGCCTCAACACTGCTACATACTTCAGACTATAAAATAAAATTTTAAAAATGCAAAGGTTAGCTCAAATTTTGGGCCTGCATTACTCAATGTATTTTTGACGTTACTTGA
Source organism: Chelonia mydas (assembly GCF_015237465.2). NCBI lineage: Eukaryota > Metazoa > Chordata > Testudines > Cheloniidae > Chelonia > Chelonia mydas. Next base: position 58,919,735 of record NC_057850.1, on the reverse strand, counting down.
CCATAATTATTGTTGTTTACTAAAAGCACAACATAATTTAAACAGTTATGAAAAGTTCAAAAGTTTTCTTACTGTGTTGCCTTGCTTCAGGTCATAAAAATATTTAACTCATACTAAATTTTTGTACAACAAAACAAAAACCAAAATCCCTAAACTGAGATTGCAATGGAATGAAAATGCTCCAGAGATAGGTTTCTCATGATGTATTGTGAACATGTGAACATTGATTTTGAGATTTAAGAATAAAATGGAGGAAATGATTAAAATAGGGCTCGTCTTCTGTGAGCAGAACTGAAATGAGCTGGAATTCCGTGTTCAAAGGGTTTGGGGTGTTAAGTGAATAGCAATATAGACTGACCCTGCAGCTGCCTTTGCGTGGATGGACCTGTGCCTCTGCGCAGTGCTGGCATGTGGGATCCTTGTGTCTGGGGTTCCACACAGGCACAGGAGTTCCACCGACATGGTTCTCTTTACAGGATCAGGGACTTAGAATATGACTAATTTTGTCATCAAGTGAGATGTAAAATTAAGTTAACTGTCATGGAAAATGAATCTGATTACGCTGTCTGATTACTGTAAAATCAGAATCTGCATATGCATTATGATATAGGGGATGTTTTTGACTATGTCCTAAAACTTTGTGTGTGTTTTTTTTCCAGAGGTGAAGACAAGGATACATTTGGCACTCCTTGAATATACAGGTACTTTCAATGGGCTAGTTTCAGTCTGAGGTTTGGTTTTTTGTTTTCTTTTTGAAGCACTAGAATGTCTCTTCACAGATGTTTTATATTTGTGTTATGAACCCAGAGAAGGGGTAAGTGGAAGGGAGGAATAGAGGAAGGGAAGATCCCAAATCCATTGACCACAACTTGGAATGTGACGTTTTACCCTTACTATGTACACTAAGTGTTCCTGAAGGCAATGGCAATTTTAAATGAAAACTCTAGTAAGTGAGAGACAATACAAACTAAATATTTATGTTTGGTTTTCAAAATAACATCCCTCACTTATTTTGGATCTCAGCAGGTGAAGTGCCTGCCAAAGCACTGAACTGGTACACAATATTTTTGCTATCTTTTCTCCTCTGCTTTTCTGTACCTATCTTAATTTTCCATCATTTCCTTTCTCCCTTTCCTTTTCTTTCCTCTCTATCTCCAGCTTCCCCTGGCCCTAGTTTCCTTGTTGTTCTCGTCTTTCCTGCCTATCCCTGTCCCTTCTCTTTTTTAACCTAATTCTTCAGAATATGATGGATTTAAAAAAATTATCACCCTGCTTTTTGGAAATGGCCTGCATTTTCCATGGACTACTTTGCCACAATTTCACACATTGGTAACAACATGAAATATGCAAACGTGTTTACAAAATAATGAGTAAAGGGGCATTCAATATTTAGGAGAGAATGCTCATGGCAGAAGAGTGTACAAAGCAATCTGCAGCTTTTGCAGATGGTTAAATCCCAAGTGAAGCAGAGACATTTGACTATAAAAAGCCAATTATTGTTACCATACTCCAACACCGTGCAAATGTATTCCTGTTATACAATTTAGACAAACCACAGCATTAAATAAAAGAAAAGTAAAGGTCCTTTCTTTTAAAGTTTGGGCTTATAATTATTAATAATGTACAAAAGTTTTAAATGGAGTGGCCAGTGCAGAGAAGGAGTGACATAACTGGACACCTGAAGGGCATGATTTTAAAAACTCCTATTTTGCAGATACAATTAACGGAAGGCACAAATGATAGCAAATAGACACCTAGCTATAAGACTGTATATGCAAATCAGATGTCTACATGTTATAATTTGTGCCCACAATTAATGGAGGCTGCAAAATGGGAGGTCAAGCTGAGGCTCTTTTATGAACCCATGCCCATAATGTCTATAAGAAATTCAGTATCGTTTGTGAGAAGAAAACATTTGATTTTTCTGATATGTGACTGGCTGAAATCCTTCTTTGGTAATATTCTGTTGCAATCTTTAAAGAACACATAATCCCCAAAGAGGCCAGAGAGCTTTCTGAAAGAAATAAATATTTAGTTTTACTTTCTTATAAGGCTGAAAAAAATAAAAGTTTAATTTTATAAAAGAATAATTGCAGGGCTTGCATCATTTTTCAGATTCTACAACTTTAGTTTTTATAGAGTCTCTCATAAAAACTGTATCACAAAATGCTATTGAGTTCAATATTAAACACAGTGTTAAAATATATTAGACAAATTTGAAAATGCGGGGTGTTGGTGATACAGGAAGGCTGCATCAGGAGGCAGGCATTGCAGGAGTGAAGGATCTATGAAAGCACAGTGAATCAGCTGCTGCTAGACAAATGGAGATAGCTCAGTGGGGAATGTAGAGAGAACAAGATCCATATGGGTGCAAATATATGTTCGGTGTTAAAAATCAGGAAGGCCTGTTAGATTGTTATGTGAACTGAGGAACCAGTGGGATTATCTGAGCATGGGGGAGATGATTGTATTTCTCTATGAGAAAAAAGAACAGCAGCAGCATTTTCTACATATGTTGGATTCTGAAGAATAGAACTTGTAGAGGTCATAGGAAGGACGTTACAGTAATCAAGATCAGAAAACATAAAGGCTCGGATAATGATTTCATTAGAAATGGTGTAAAGAAGCCGTAGCACTTGTGGACAGTATTCTAAAAGTCCTTACAGACAGGTAGGGGAAAGAAAGCAAACTCATGGTCAAAGATGTTTCCAAGGTTAGAGACAGTGTAAGCAAATGTGAAGTTTGAGTTAAGAAGGAAAATAGAGAGGATGGAGTTATGCTGAGGGGGCTCTTGTTGCCCATGGGAAGCACATATTTTGTTAAGAAGTTGTTAGGATTCAGGGTTATTCCTATAGATGTGGAATTATTTTTACTGGTTACCTGGTCAGGTGAGTCCTATAGTTCCATCCCAGAGATATAAAAGGGTTTGAGCCTCTCTGTGAGAGAGGGAGAACTAGGAGCAAAGATGGAGAGGCCCTGCAGGGAGAAACCTCAGGAAAAAGCCAACTTCAGGCTGAGTTTTCTGTACTGTTATTTCAGTTAATGGAAAAGGGAAAGCCGCAGAATGGGGACAAGTTTGGATACTAACCCACTGTGGTTTTACTTTATTGAAAACAGAATAGGGATCCTGTCTGTTCACAGTGGGCCAAATTCACCATTGTCCTACACCATATGTAGTCATTGATATAAGAGCAAAATGGGTGTAAAACTACCAAATCAGAAAAAATATTTTACAGCCACTTTGCATTCACTTCTCACAGGTGTAATGACTACCAAGGTGTGAGTCAGTGTAGAACCATGCCCCTCAACTTTTACCTTGTTAAAACTAAAAGGTCCTGAGCCACAAAATTAAGATCTGGATTTTGAACACCCCAAAAGGTGCGGTTGATTGCAATAGGGGGCTCACCATTTTGCTAGGCTGTCTCAAATTCACACCCTTTTCCTCTGGGGTGGAGAACCCTTCTACCTTTGTGAAGTCAGTAAGCAGGAAGAATTACAACACACAGCTATATCCCAACACCTTTATCAGCCTTCATGAATGGAGCTGTAGTGTTAATAAAAGGAACAATTTGAGAGTCCCATGTAGTCAATTACCACAGGAATTATGCACCAAGCCTCAATGCAATAAACTCGAGATGCTAATAAAATATTAGGATATTAGGAAAAACTTTTTCACTTGGAGGGTGGTGAAGCACTGGAATGGGTTACCTAGGGAGGTGGTAGAATCTCCTTCCTTAGAGGTTTTTAAGGCCCAGCTTGACAAAGCCCTGGCTGGGATGATTTAGTTGGGGATTAGTCCTGCTTTGAGCAGGGGGTTGGACTAGATGAACTCCTGAGGTCCCTTCCAACCCTGATATTCTATGATTCTATGATAAAAGAGGTCTTACTCCATTAGTAACCAAACATCCCCAAGTGTATCACCAACCTTGGTCCCAGGTTAGGGACACCTCTTTCCCATTGGATTGGTGGCCAATGTTTCTATAAAGGATGAGCTCACACCAGCCAGTTTCTATTCCTCCTGTCATCCCCAGGGGTCTGACGTTGTAGGTGGAGTACTAGTCAGGGCTTCTCCAAGCAACTGGATCTTCCCTTGCCTGCAGTCACTCAGTTCCTGCTGGCTGCCCTGGTTACACCTCTGGTCCCACCTTCTCTCTAAGCCAGTCTCACAGCCCTTGTGTTTGGGTTGTGGTTGGGCCTGCTGTGGTCCAGCAGCAACATCATGTGACCCCTGTCTGCAGCTCACATCATGCAGTCTCCCCCAACTGATAGGCCAAGAGCTGTCCAACTGACCTATAACCATCTATAACTGTCCCAAACTTGGGGAAGGGCAGATTCTCCTCTGAAGTAGCATCTCCATCCTGTAATGGCAAGAGGGCTGATAATAGGATATTGGACATGGGTAGAATAACCAATCAGCTTTCTTGGGGATGGAGCGAGAAGCCAGTTCTTCCCCTTGACACACCCCCTAACCAGTCGGAGCTCAGGCAGCAAGGCAGGTGTTTCACAGCAATGGTGCTGCCATGTGGAGCAGGGTTTGTTTTAGGTGCTAGTTCTGGTTTGGATACAATCTAGTTGTGACAAGCAGAGAGCAGAAAAAGTCAGGAGAGGAGACATTAAAGGCTGAAAGATATTTGCAGTTGAGTGATATCACAATGAGCTTGGTAAGGATTAAAGATAGAATGATGATGAGCAAAAAAGAACCAGGCAGAGGGTTGAAAAATGACTCTTTATGGGAGTCTGTAGAAGAAGGACCTATGAGCAGAAGAGAAATTGCCACCAGACAGAAAGAGGGACGGGGGGAGGGAAGAGAAGGGGGGGCGGAGAGGGCGGCGAGGAGAGAGAGAGATGGACATTTTATAGATCAGAACTATGACTCTGGAAAGAGTCAGAGACACCTACAAAACCTGTGTATTGGAAAGGAAATTACATTGTGGCATTTAAATTAAGACTTTAATTAAAGACTTCATTAAGCTAAAGGCAACACTTACTCTACTGAGTTTATTACTCTAATTCCAAAGCTTGGAATATGAGCTACCCACAGTAACATTACTGACTCAGAAAGTAAATTGCTTACCAAAGTTTGATTTCTAAATTGGGACATTTTAATGACTATTCAATGGATTGTGAATTTTAAACCAGTTTGTACGTAAAGCGTATTTAACTATTTTCACACAACTCCTTTAATTTGTTTTGAATTTTTTCAAATAAGGGGTAAAATCTCTTAGTTAAGGTTTTTTTGTGATGTGAGATTTTATTTTTCCAGAAAACAAAGGCTCTTTGCTTAAAACAAAACAAAAACTTGCTACAGTTACTTTACTGTTAATTTATTCTTCCATTTTTCTTGCTTTTCCTCTTCTGGTCTTCCCCTCACAGATAGTGAGATACAGCTCAGACGAGACATGGTCTTCTGCCAAAGTCTGGTGGCCACAGTCTGTGCTTTTTCAGAGCAACTAATGGCTGCCTTAAATCAGATGTTTGACAACAGCAAAGAGTATGAAATGGAGACTCAAGAGGCCAGCAAAAGGTGGTTGGAACAGATAGCTAATGCGGGTATCCTCCTTCACTTCCAGTCATTGCTGTCACCTAACCTGGTAAGAATCTCATGCAGTAACCACATGAGTCAATATGACAGTGCTGAATAAGGGCAGCACGAAGCAAGGTGCATTATGTTTACAGTATCCTGCATCCTTTGTGTTTAGCTCATGTACTTTATTAGCTGCTATTCAGGAAGTTTGCGGTTCAAATAATTACTGATATGGGAAATTAATAATGTGGCTCACAAACATAATGTTATGTTTCTGTTTCAAGGTACTAGATACTGAGAAGGTGTATGAGGAACACATAATAGTAGCGATTAAAAAATCCAATTTGCCATTAGACACCACACAGCTATTTCCCCTCTTAACAAAAAGTATATATGAGGTGATCACCATAGCTTCAGTCACTGTAATTAGCAATATAAGGAAAATACAATACTCATTACCTATTTTTAACAGAAAATCCCCACTTTCCCTTGGTAATTCAATTCTAAGGGCTAAATCTTCAGTCTCGCTGGGGCTGCTTTGCCACCAAGGTGGCACAAACCAAACTGAAAGTTGATGTAAACAGTCAGTAGGAATTCAGCAGGGAATCCACAGGTAGACCATTGTTGCTCCTTTATTTGAGCATGAGCTTTCGTGAGCTACAGCTCACTTCATCGGATGCATAGCATATCGTGGAAACTGCAGAAGACATTATATACACACAGAGACCATGAAACAAAACTTCCTCCCACCCCACTCTCCTCTGGAAATGGCCCACCTTGATTGCTGTGCACATTGTAAGGAGAGTGGTCAGTGTGGATGAGCTATTGCCAGCAGGAGAGTGAGTTTGTGTGTGTGGTTTTTGGAGGGGGGTGTGTGTGTGGGGGGGGGTGTGAGAAAACCTGGATTAGTGCTGGAAATGACCCACCTTGATTATCATGCGCATTATAAAGAGAGGTTTCAAAGAGGGATGGGCTATTACCAGCAGGAGAGTGAGTTTGTATGTGTGGGGGGGGGGGAAGGGTGAGAAAACCTGGATTTGTGCTGGAAATGGCCCTACTTGATGATCACTTTAGATAAGCTGTTACCAGCAGGAGAGTGGGGTGGGAGGAAGTTTTGTTTCATGGTCTCTGTGTGTATATAATGTCTTCTGCAGTTTCCACGATATGCTATGCATCCGATGAAGTGAGCTGTAGCTCACGAAAGCTCATGATCAAATAAACTGGTTAGTCTCTAAGGTGCCACAAGTACTCCTTTTCTTTTTACGAATACAGACTAACACGGCTGTTACTCTGAAACCTGTTGCTCCTTTGCCACCCTTCCCACTGCCCTTGGCAAAAGGGTCATGGCTGAGAAAAAAGGGCCATAGCCCAAGCACCCCCTCATTCTAGTAATCCCTGGCTGCCTGCATGGATCCCTGAGGCTACTTTAAGTCACTTAGCAGACTAGACTGGTATCTGGTAGTCTGATGATCAGGGAGCTGGAAAGCTGTTTTTGCAATGTCCTCTGCAGTCACTCCTCCCCTGAGCTGCTAGGTGCCAAATGGCTGGTCCTGAGGATTGTGTTGTACCAATAAATTAAAAACCAGCAGGATCTTATTAAAGGGAAAAAGGCAAAATACCACATTTATTGTGAATACAGAAAGAATCATAGTAAGCAGTTAGTTACAGCTGTAACATTCCATTCAATCTCATCTTTATTCACACATTCATTCATACACACACACACAGGTTCTGCAAGGTTGTTATCATAGTAAGCAGTTAGTTATAGCTATAACATTCCATTCAATCTCATATTTATTCACACATTCATTCATACACACACACACACACACACAGGTTCTGCAAAGTTGTTATCATAGTTACCAGCCTTAGAGTTGCTCATGCCAAGCCACTGGCCAGGTGGCCTGGACATGAGGAGGGAGCAGGGCCTTGTCAGATGCTCATCTGATGCTCCTGGAAGTTGGTTTGCAGAATCAGACCCCAAAGTTCTCACTTTTTAGAGTCTATTTTTATAGGAATTTCTTCCTATGCCAGTCTATGGGAATTGCTGCATCATGCTGTTGCTGAATCAATCAGCAGATGGCACATTCCTGACGGCTCCAAGATGTTATCTTGTTCTTTGGTTCTCCCATTCTTGAGGCTGTTGGGTGGATTCCAGTCTGCCCTCCGGGGGTCCTCTGGTTATTTCCACTTGACGCCTTCTTCAGCCGATGGACACTGGATTCTTAGGCTGGCACCTCCCTGATCGTTCAGTTATTATCCACACCAAGCATCCATCCACATACATCCTCTATCTCTATTTTAATCACAATTGTTAATACAACAAAAGGGCGGGGAGTCTCTGGGTGCTGTTTCTCTTGTTAGAGTATTGCTTTGGGTCTCTGTGAATTGCTTTGAGAACAGACTCTGTCTTAGAATGTACTAACACAATTAGCAGCTTGCAAGTTTCACACACAGAGGGAGAGAAAGAGTACCAAAAACCAAGAGACCTCTTAATTAGTAATACCCTGGAATTTAAACTATGGGGAATCAAACTCATTTGTGATTTTAATACAGAACTTCTTTAATATGATCCAACAATTGAGCCTACTGGTTTGGAGAGTCAGTCTCTGACTTCTTATTGTGAAAGCTTGAGACCTTTTAATATAGTGTCCTCTGTATTTGCAGTTGTGTTTTATCACCTTCTTAGATGTTGTAATTCTGTCACAAGATAACCATTACCACAGGTACACCATAACTTGTGGATTTTGCTTCAAGGCTCAAGAGATTGCTCCTTTGTAATTAAAATCCCACATTATTTAAATATTATTTTCATGTACTCAGATACTGGTAATAATAGTCAGGATGAATTGTTCCAATTATGCAATTTTAAATTAAAATTAACATTAGTCAGTTTTGTAAAGTTTTTTTTTTTTTTTGTGCACAAAAAAGGAGTGCTGAGTTAGTTCAGTAATAACATTCATCACTTCAGGGAAAAGTCTTTAAGAACAACTTTTTCAGTATTTTCTAACCAAGCATTCAGGATACAGATGATCCATGTTACTTTAAACAAGGGCTTGTGAGGGCAGTTATACTGATTACATCTGGATTTCAATAAAGAATGAACAATTTTGTAAAGATTTCCCATGTGGTTGAATGGTATTCAGATTACTCTGGTGATAAAAATTGCCTTCTCTCCAGGGGTTAATAAATTGAACCATTAGGTAAAATGTTGCAGGCAGAATCCCTTCTTCATAAATACATGGGAAATACTATTTTAGTTCATGGAACAGGGAAAATTGTTTTTTCCCCTCTGTGTAAATCAGTAACATTCAGCTAATTCTCATGTTATAGGGATTATGTTTATTGCCGTCTGTTTTGTTGTTAATTTATTAACTGTTTCAGTGCCTGCAGAAAGAATTAAATATACATCAGGTTTACATTTGTCTGCTTGATAGTTTAGCATAGAAGGGACGGTAATATGAATTATTTTAACTGAGTATTGATTCTGCTGTGACTGCTCTAAGTATTTACTTCCAGGCTAACTATATTTGTTGGTGAATACTTCCCTTGTTAGCAGAGATCCAATAAAATATCTTGAAAGGTTTATAATTTACTTCTTGAAGTTGTAATGAGATACGAGACTTGATTTTCAAAGGGTAAGATTTTCCATCATTTTGGTTTGAGAGTTCACAAAATCTGAGCGTGCAAAAATGAAGTACAGGTGCCAGTCAGAACATTGACATATCTAGCTACTTGATTTGCATCCACAATTGGGTAGGTTACGGTGAAAATTACTCTCCCATTTTCACCCACATTTGAGCTGCCCATTCAACTGCTGGCACAAAAAGTTCCCCTTAAGCACATAAACTGGAACTTTTGAAAATCTAGCCCACTATCTGGGGCTAGATAGTCCCTGATAGTCCCTAGGTAGTCCCTGTCCCTGATTTTTACTAAAAATGTCCATGACAAAACAGGGAGGGAGGAGGGTTGAGCACCTTGCCCTGCTGTGGCTGGGAGCTGTGGCCCCTGCCCCATGGTTGGGAACTTGGAGGGACCCCCAGCTGGGGAGCTGCGGGGGATTCCCTGGGGACTCGGGAGGTCTGGGGGATTTCCCCAACCAGGCGGCGGAGCTGCGGGGGTTCCCCTGCCACTTGTGGCAGCTAGGGAGCTGCAGGGAATTTCCTGCCTGCCCGAGAGGACTGGGTTGCTCTGGGGGAATCCCCCCCACAGAGGCTGGGGAGCTGCGTGGGAGCCCGCCCCCTGTGGTGACTGTGGAGCTCCGGGGGAATCCCCCCCACGGAGGCTGGGGAGCTGCGTGGGAGCCCCCTCCCCCATGAGGACTGGGGAGCTCCGGGGGATTCCCCCGTCGGCAGTGGTGGCTGAGGAGCTGCTGGGGATCCCCTCTGCCTGCAAGGACTGGGGAGCTCTGGCGCTTCCCGCCCCCCGTGGAAGCTGGGGAGCTGCATGGGAGCGGCCCCTCATCCCCATGGGGACTGGGGAGCTCCAGGGGATTCCCCACCGCCTGCGGGGACTGGGGAGCTCTGGGGATTCCCCGCCGCCCCTGGGGACTGGGGCACTCCGGAGGTTCCCAGCACCCATGAAGACTGGGGAGCTCTGGGGATTCCCCCCTGCCCATGGCAGCTGGGGAGCTGCGGGGGACCCCTACCACTCCAGGCGGCAGGCTACCCCGCAGCTCCCAGCCACCACAGGAGGTGGGGGTACCCTGCAGCTCCCAGCCACTGCGGACTGAAGTTACGGAGGTTTGCAGAAGTCATGGATTCTGTGTCTTCCGCAACCTCCATGACCAAATCATAGCCTTAATAACGATACCCATATTTTGACAGAACAGTGATTTTCAGCCGCTCATGACCTTTTATATGACACCTTGCAAGGAATTCCTTGTATGAAATATCACAACCATATACAAATGATGAGTAAGGGGGTTACAGGGTGCTATTTTAAAACACAATGCATCACAATAACTAGAAGAATTTTGAAAATCTAGGCTTAGTGTCATATACATTGTAAGCTTGCCCGTTTACATACATAACTAAAAATGCAGTTTGATTAAATGGTAGCTGTAAATTAACTTGCTGTATGTGCAAAATAGCTTAATAATTTCAGTTCTAATTTCAGTTTTAATAATCATTTTTTTGCCAGTAGAAGAGGGAGTGGAAACCCAATAAAAACAAATCCATCATCTGGTATTCATGAAAGTTAGTTAGATTAATAGTTCAGTGAAGGAGGGTGTAACTTTCTGCAGTTATTTTTGATGCTCATGCTCTATATGATTTCCAGTATGGAAACATCATGCTAACATCACATAATATTTATTTGAGAAGAGATTTTTTTTTCCTTTTTCCAGACTGATGAACAAGCCATGCTAGAAGATACGTTGGTTGCTTTGTTTGACCTGGAAAAAGTTACTTTTTATTTTAGACAGTCAGAACCAGAACCACTAGTTGCAAGTGAGTAAAGAAGTATATTTATGAGATTTATTGTTCTACAAACAAACAGTCGCATGTTAGATATATTTAAAGTAATACAATGTTTTTCTCTTCTGGAGCATCTCAGCTTATGGGCAGATGTCTTAATTTGGGAATGATATGGGCCAGGGGGCTGGGAATGGAATAACAGAGCCTTTCCTCACTAGATCGCCTGATATCCAGCAAAGGTCAGTCACGATGAAAAGTAATTATTATCTGGCAGCTGTTCACAAGCCTCAGTAAACGATTGGTGGTCTCACTGAAGCCAGTGGATAAGTGACCATTCCAGAAAAAATGTCCAGAAGAGCTAGTTTTCACTGAGGAGCAGTGTGTAAAAGAAGTTATGAGAGGACGGAAGAACATTAGAACATTGTTCACATCTACATCATCAGTGACACATCATCGGTGAGAAGCCTGGTGCTAGAAGAGGAGATTGACTTCTGAGTGAGAAGAGGCAGATGGTATTTCCTCCAGGGTTCTGTCAGTCAGGGATAGCTTTACATTGTCAAGAAGTGTCCTCTGAGCCCTGCTGGTACAGGCTACTGAAATGTGCTGAATCAGAGCATCCCCCATGGCCACGCTACTCTTGGGGATGCACTGACTGACTGCCGACTCCTGGTGGAGGAGAGGTTACAGCCTTTTTCTGGCTCTGCACCCCCCTCTTGATGTTCAGATCCTGCTGTGAATCTGGCACAGTGAATGAAAACACGCTTTTCCAAAGTCTCATAACTCAGCATGGGGAAAAGTGTGTCTGATTAACTTCAAGCTTTCCAAACAAATACTGCTCTGGGGATAGAGATCACACAAGGTAACTTTTACAGTAAAAAGAGCCCAAAGGTACTAGTGAGAGAGGGTGTCAGCACTCCCAGAATTCAAGTACCACCTTACAGCCATGAGTGTTGCCAGGGTTCACATTTGCAGAGCTGGTGGTGAGTGAGGATTTGATCCATATACTACTTCTGCTGTGTTGGGATGAACAAGTCTGGAGGAGATCCCATAGCCCTGCTTCAACCACTTCCAGTGGTGTTTTTAAGAGGAGGTCCCATTAAGCCAGACATCAATCCAAGCTAGGGTGGAGGGTCAGCCTGGACAGCATTCCTAGTTGGGAGCAGATTAGTTGCCTGTGTGTGCAGTGCTCATATTGCCTCCCTTCCCATGGAAAAGTCTTTCTCATATATGGTGATATACAGAGATCATATGTGTAACATTCAGGTCAAAACAAAATTGCAACAAGCCCTATTTCAACCTTTAATTTAAATGCCACCTTCACAACTATCCAAACTTCATGGTTTCATGGAGAAGGAGATTTTGGTGGCAAATTCAGCTTTTCATTTACGGCAAAGCATAATTACCAAAGTTAAATGAAATTAATTATTTCTTGATGCCAAAAAATAGTGACAAGTTGCGATTTGACCTTCTTTTCTTGGAAATGCAAAATCATAATCTACTAGCATCAATACCAGTAATCTACAGGTTGTAGTTTGTTTAAATTTTTAATTTAAAATTATAACTGGAAATATGCATGCATTTTTATTTGAAGTAAGTTGCTGTAACTCTGCAAATGTTAAGGTTAGGGCATGTCTGCACTTTGATCTGGGGGTGTAATATGCAGCTTGAGTAGATATACCCGTGCTGGCTGTGGTTTACCTAGCATGCTAAAAATTGAGGGTAGCCATGGCAGTATGAGGAACAGGACACTAGCGGCCCTGATTACATACCTAGCAAATCTTTTAATAGTTTCACCTTGCTAGATACATATTCAGGGTGGCTAGTCCCTCATTGCTGCTTGCGCCATTGTGGTTATGCTCTATTTTTGACGCACTAGCTCAGTCAGAGCTAGCACAGGTATGTCTAGTTAAGCTGGGAATTACACTCTGAGCTCAAAGTGTAGATGTACCCTTAGAGTAAAAAGGGTAAATTTTCACTGGCTTTTGCTAATGGCAGTTGCATGCTTACTCACCTGCACAACATTGAAAATGTACTTTGGGGAGTCATTGCAAATGGTAGACCAAGAGGCATTAGAAGATCTAGGAATCTAAACCAATGTGAATAGGAACTTCCCATTTAATTCAGTGTGACATCTGGTGTGTCAGTGTGTAATGAAACATACCATTATATAATTTTATGTATTGTACAGTAAGAAATCAGTTGTCAGAAAATGAATCTCCAATTTAACTATTATTCATTGAATGGTTCTGTAGTTATGTGTTCCTCAGCTTTATGCATTACAGAAATTCTGATGTGAGGAGGCTATGGTTCAATGACTAGAATTAATACCATGGGGGACATTCTTAGCTACACAGAGTTTATACTTGGCATCGCTGAGGAGAGGGGAGTAAAAGGTGGCTGTAAGGCATCTGTCTACTCCACTGATCCTGGTCTGGCTAGAGGCCCAAGAGGCCCCAAGCATAACTTAAAGAAGCCTATGGGTTGCTTTAATTCATGCCAGCTGCAGTGATCGCACAGGGTCTGCTGTTCCAGATGGGAATCAAAAAAGCAGTATGCACTACACCCCACTCCCTCCTGCCACTGGCATGCTTCCTCCCCACCCTTCATAGACCTGTGGGAAAGTAGGTGGTGTAGAATCACCTTTACACCACCTGAAGACTCCCCTCTGTTGCAGGAACCTGTGGTGGGCTGTTAAGGCATCTTTCTGCCTGCCTTGTGATGGTGTTGCATTGCAAAGCAGGCAGAACTAGGGACAGGAATTTGGCTGTGTATAATTTTTGAGTGTAACATTCTTTCTAGTTTTTGGAAGAGAAAATATCACATAGTTGTTGGCTATTAATAAAATGGCAATGTTAAATATTTTCTTAGATGTTCCAATCACATATCAAGCAGAAGGAAGCCGGCAAGCTTTGAAGGTTTACTTTTATCTTGATAGTTACCATTTTGAGCAGCTTCCTCAAAAGCTGAAGAATGGAGGAGGGTTTAAAATCCACCCAGTACTTTTTGCACAAGGTAATTCTTTTTCTATACCTTCAAATACCTTTCTATACCTGAAAATCTGAAGTCTCATCTTAGCTATGATTCCGCAAGGTTCTTAATCGCATCTGTAACTCTGAGCACATGAATAGCTTCATTAAGTTCAGAATTAGGGCCTCAATTCAAATACTTTGTTGAATTGTGGTTCTAATTCTGAGATGAATTTTAATTTTAAGGGACTGAAGTATATTTTTCATATAAACTCTTCCAGAGTTTACTTCTGAGTTTAAACCAATCATACTGACACAGACTGCAGAGAATAAGTGGATTATCTTTTTGTTTGTTTTTTTTGTAAGTTCATTCAATGTGGATGTTAGTGAGCAATTTCCAGACCTGGAAATTCTCTTAAATTGAAAAGAAATTTCATTTTCCAAATGAATAAAGCAAGAAAAAACAGGTAAAGGACGAAGGTGATATCAGCTTTGATTCTTCTTTAAAACATATGGAGAGTTAAATATCCTTTCCAGGTATCTGTAGCCATGACACCACAAACATTAGTGAAAGGATGAATGGCATTGATGCTGTTTGCATATTCCCTACAGTGAGCAGTGGTGTCATTATAGTCATCAGGACCGTGGGGTTTGATTCACCAAAGTGGTGAATGCCTCCTGCCAAGTGCTGATTGCCTTCAGCTTCCTTTGACTTCAGTGGGAGTTGAGAGCTCTCGGTATGTTGCAGGAGGTCCTTGGCACACACACGGAAGGGGCTCATAAATCAAGTAAATGAAGGAAAGGAAGAATTAGTGGAAACTTTTGATCTAATAAAAAGTAAGTACAATACAAAAATATTTAAAGGTGAATAGCAAACCCTCAGTCTAAAGTTAAGACAAATACATCTTTGAAAGTAAAAGGTGTTAGCTCAATTTTAAATGAAGTCCCAAAGAAAAAGTTGAATGATTTTTCATTTAAACTATTTATAGATTTAAAGCACCCAATGGAGGGGCAATGAGGAGACTGAATAACAGCAGGAACATCTCAGCAGATGATGAGATGATAAAGACAAACAAAGAATGGGAAATAGCTTGGCTCCAATATGATCTTGAAAATATTAACAGTTTTTTTCTTGTACAGAATGTGCTGCAGAATTGCACAGGAATTGCTCTTGTCTTTTTACATGGAACAGGGCAGTAGTGTCAGGCAACTGGGATGAGGACTGTCAAGCCTATTGTTCAGAGCAGGCGTCATACCTAATGGTTGGAGCAGGCATCAGTGGTCGGAAGCTGGAGCCAAGGGTCAGACCGGAGGACAGGAACTGGATACCTGAACCCAGGGTCAAGCCAGAGTCAGTAGTCAGGAAACAAAGCCATGAGTCGAGCTGGAGGTCAGGAACTAGAGCAAGGAGGGATTCAAGGCGGGGCAGGACAGAGGCAAGGCTGGGTGCAAGGCAGGAGCAGCAGAAACAAGGTAACGCAGGAGACTTCACAATGGTGGGCATGAGCATCAAGCAGTCAGCTAACTGCTTCTGCTGGCTTAAGAGCCGCCCTGTAGACCCCTCCAGCCAAAGAGACGGTATGGTCAGCTTGCTGCAGGCCAGCTGTACCGATGAGGCTGCCTGGAGACTAGCTGTGTTGCCAGCCCTGATTCCTGACAGGTGGTTGGATATTAAGACATGCCCCCTGGTCTCAGCGTCCAAGTTCAGACGTGGCACTAGATGTGTTCACCATCAGCTAGTTTGAGGAAGGGAACAAGAGACCAGGATTCCCAGAATGCCCAGCTATTTAATAATTTGCAGTATTTAAACTCCTGAGATTTCTTTATTCACTATCCTATCAAAATGTCACTGAGAAAATCCATTTTACTTCACCGATGAGGTTGGCTTTGTGAAATCAGCCATTTTCATCCACATCTGTATGGGATCTGGGATCCATGTTAAACTCTATACCTTTCTGAAAATACTCTAAAGAAGGGGGAGAACCAGATGCCCTGCATAACACCCATTTCCTCCTTCCGATCATTACTTTACCCAGCAGCAGAAGGTAGACATGCTATCCTTCTAGTGATGACAAAAGTCTTACAGTCTGATACATTGAACTAGTCACTTCACTTTCGTTTTTCTTACACGCACAGTAAGCTGTGACCAGTGATGAGCTGCCAAAATCTTAACAACCGGTTCCCTCCTCACCCCACGAGGGGTCGTGTCCTACCCCCGCCCACTGGGGACTCCTGCCCCATCCACCCCCTTCCCCTGTCCCCTGACTGCCCCCAGAACTGGGCAGGAGGGTCTCGTGGGCCACCACAGTGGGTGCCCACCCCACTCCTAAGAGCCAGAGGCACTTGCTGGGGGGCGAGGTGGGGAGTCCCAGAGGTGCTTACCTGGCGCAGCTCCCAGGAAGCATCCGGCAGTTCCTTCTGGCTCCTAGAGGCGGGGGAGCATAACTAGGGGGGAGAAGGGGGAGCGGCCGCTCCTCTCACCCCATGCCCAGCCCCAGCTGACCTCCGCTCCGCTCTGCCTCCTCCCCTGAACGCGCCACCCTGCTCTGCTTCTCCGCCTCCCTCCGCCCCCTGGCTTCCCGTGAATCAGCTGTTCATGCGGGAAGCCTGGGAGGGCTGAGAAGCAGGCGGTGGCTTTGCGCTCAGGCCCAGGGAGGCAGAGGCAGAGCAGAGGTGAGCTGGGGTGGGGGGGCACGAGGAGGGCCGCCCGCGCCGCAGCAGGTAACCAGGGGGGTATGCGCAGGGGAACCGCTCCCCGTCCCAGCTCACCTCCGCCTCCCTGGGCCTGAGCGCGGAGGTGAGCTGGGGCGGCGAGCGGTTCCCGTGCACACCTGCCCCCCTGGGGTGGGGAGCTGCCACTGGGTGCTCTGCACCCATCAAATTTTCCCCGTGGGTGCTCCAGCCCCGGAGCACCCACAGAGTCGGCGCCTAAGACGTCACTTTTGGGCTGGTTGTTAAATTTAGAAGCCCTTTTAGAACCGGTTGTCCCTCCCTGGGCCTGAGTGCAAAGCCACTGCCTGCTTCTCAGCCCTCCCAGGCTTCCCGCACGAACAGCTGATTCACGGGAAGCCGGGGCGGGGGGGGGCAGAGAAGCAGAGTGGGACAGCACGTTCAGGGGAGGAGGCGGAGGCGGGACAACCAGTTCTAGCTCACCACTGGCTGTGACTCATTTTCACATCAGTTTTATAATGACAAACTATCAAAGCTTTGATCTTCATTTACACTGGCTAACAAGAAACTGCTCTCCAAATCTAACTGAAATCTGTTCGTGATCAAGAGAGAAAATGCCATCTCTTCAAGAACTGAGCATTATGTAGATGCAGCTGTTCATTTTGGGGGGGTGGGGGGCGGAAATTCTTGCTTTCTGAGACTCAGTAGAGCCAAGCTATTTTCCAGCCTAAATACAGAGTCTACATGGTGTTGTGGTATAAAAGATTTTTAGCAGCATGACTTTGGAAAGGGTTTTTGTTACTTGCAGGATGAATACATGAGTCAGTGAAGGTCACTTCAAATGAGTGACACTTAAATCTTCATATTACACCATCATGCGTTTTTTATGGGCTACAGACAGTATTTTACAGAAGAAAAAAAAACAGTTTTAGTCCCCATTCCTGCAAATACACAGGAACTTAACCTTATGCTAGTAAGTAGTCTAATTGAGTTCAAACGTATAAAGTTAATCATGTATATAAACAGTTGTAGGATTGGGGCCTTAGAAAATTTTTAGAGAGCTTTAAAAATCTTTACCATGTCTTATGTATCCCTCTACCTGTAAACCAGACTTTCTAGAACCATGTGACTAACTGTACAGATCTCAAAAGGGCAGAAATTATATCTCCTTGCAGGATCAGAGCATGTGTGTGTGTGTGTGTGAATATGATATGTGTGTACAAAAGAGAGAGGGAGAACATATGTGGGGATATTTCTATTGTCATAAAGTCTTCTGAATTCCCAGTGCGTGAGTTTATATCTACTGAATAAATAAGTTTTTAAAAAATCAAACTCTCTATTTCAGATTTACATTTGCAGTTGAGCTAATTAACCTTCAAAACTAACATTTGTATTTATTTTTAACATTTTTTGGCAGTTCACATTTAACCTCAGTCTAGACTTTTCTATTCTGGTTTTAAATATCCAAAACAGAAACCCCTCTCTTCTCTGCATTACAATGCCCTGCTCCCTCTTTAAGGGGAGAGCAAAACTGTTCTACACAGTAAGGTCCCAATTCTGCAACAGAACCTACTAACTTGGACACCTACAACCATGCAGATACCATTGCGGACAGTGGGCCCCTCCACCGGGCCCTGTCTGGTTGAGCTCAAGACGGACATCTTAGGAGGCAATTTGATCATCAGTCTTTGCCATCTTTTGTACAGAAGCAAAATTATGAACTCTATAAGTACTCAGAGGAACTGTGATTTGCATGTTCTTGAACAATGAATGAATTATTTACTGACTGGTCACATTAAGAATTGTAAGCAGAATTAGTGTTTGGTGTGCAACTGGGGCTCTGAACCTGCAAGCTGTGCCCGTAAAATTCTGCTTATTAGATGCATTTTCTGATCGTTCTCTTGGGTAACTAACTCTTAAAAATTTGTACAGATTATTATTAAAGTGGCAGGGTTCCTCATTGTAAAATCTTCAGTGCTTCTACCCTATGTGTATTTTACTGAAGTCCCATTTCTATATTATGAGATTAATCTAATAAGATGTGAATGTGAAGATCTTGATTTCTCAGCTCCACACTCTTACGTCTTTTAAAGTAGGTATGACTCAGGCTGTTAAATCATTTTTCATAGCTATCTAAATTAAATTGAGTGTTGTTTTTTTTAACTAGAGCTGGGAAAAGTGTGCCAAAAGTAGAAGGGTTAAACAATTTACCTCAGTACCCATCACTCTGTCATTTTTCACTTCTACCCCCCTCCATTTAATTTAATTTTAGATGTATATACATTAACTAACAGGGAGTCAGAGTAAAGTTTACATGACACTGAAAACATTTCTGATCCCAAAGGAGAGATTTTTTTCAGTCCACAAGGCATTTTCCAAACTGTATGGAAACGTTTTTCAGTGGAGTCTGGTCCTGAGAAATACTGAACACCTGAAACTTTCAAATAAAACAACTGGAGTTTCAGGGGCTGCACATATCCCAAGATCAGGCTTCGTAAAAGAGAGTCATTGTGTGTCCCTTCCTTTTCTATAGCCTAACCACTGCTACAGTATCTCATTTTACCAGAGGTTTCCAAGGTCACCTCAGAACTAAAAACTGTTCTAAATAATGCCTGTGTATTTACATTCAGAAGGCAGAATCACTCTAATTAGAATCACAGAACTGATATTAGCCCTGTCTTGTACAGTTTTTCTTAAGGGCAAGAAGTATTTTTATTTTTAAACGAAATCTTAGAGAAAGATCTGTGGAAATTTGATGACACACAGAAACAGCTTTGCAATCAATGTTGAGGGTCACAGCTTCAAGATTAAGAAGTATGGCACTAGACTGCAGACAGGTTCTAACTGCAGAGAAAGAGTATAGTAAATATTTAATACTGATTTTTTTCCTCTCATCACAGCACTGGAGAGCATGGAAGGATATTATTACAGAGACAATGTGTCGGTAGAAGAATTTCAAGCCCAGATTAATGCAGCCTCATTGGAAAAGGTCAAACAGTATAACCAGAAACTCAGGTAAGTGGTGAGCCAGCCTTCCCTGTGGTGGCTATGTAGACTTTATATTTTAAATTAACCTAAATCAGACATTCTCAGATTTTGGTCCATGGAGCACTGATAGTTCACAGGGCACTCGCTGGTCTCATGGTTCTGTCTCTCCTCATTCCATTGCTAAATTGCATTGAAAGATAAGTAAAAATAATGAAATTGTTTCCTAATATTTTTCCCTGTACACTATTAGCATAGTTGCTGCAGGGTTGTTGTTTGATTGCATACGAGAAGGGAACAGTCTGGGTGATCACAAAAGTAATGGAAAGTGATTTCTGAGCCAAGCTCTCTTATAAGCATCCACATAAGTAAAAGTTTGAGAACCACAATCAATGCTCACAATTCTTTATAATGTAGGGAAAATGACCTAGCAAAATGTTAGAGACAAGAAATGATTCCCTTAAAATGTTTTGTAACAGAACTAAAAAATTCTACTTTAATTCTGTGGAAATATTTATTTTTGTAAAGAGATTAGGTTTACATTTGATGGGGGAAGGTGCATGGAGGGGGGGGGTGTTAATTTACAGATTTGTCCCACAACTTTTAAAGGTGGATGTGAACATCCAACACTTAGTGGGAGTTCTTGCATAATGGGTTTAGATTCAGGTTAATCTCTAGTTTATTTTCTAGTAAACCTAGAAAACTATAATACAACTTCAGTGCATGTACTCAAGCAATTCAAGAAATCTATCAGTTTCAATTTAAAGTAAGATTGAAATGCCTCACCTAGGACAATCTAGAGTTTTTGTGCATACCAGTTAAATTAATATCTACCTTGAGATGAACACCATAAACTGGTATACTTAAATTCCCTAAAGGACACTGATAAATGCTATATTGCTATATCATGAGTTACAGCTGTATGTTGTTTTAATGAATTGATATATTGATATCAGAATTGTTAAATATTATAATCTAATTTTGTAGGTTTAATTACTTAATTTCTACAGAACAGGATTTAACAGCCCGTGCTGTTTTCCTGGAAGCTCATTGTGTCAACAAAAAAAGAAAAATAAACATGGGTATATGCTTCAACTGCAACTAAGAGATATGCACGTGTAGTGTACACTGTACATAAAAAGATCACAAGATGATGCATTCTCGTAATGATTCCACGAGGAAATAACATCCAGTGGAATTTTTCATACAGAAAAAATTCTGCCTTTATTTTGTGTAAAGTAATGGAACAAGCCCAGGACAATAGATATTAGGTGTTTTCACTGCATTTGTGGAAGACATTTCTCTGAGTAGGCTATATTTGTAGATGAATTGCAAAAAGGCTCACTGGAAAATCAAGAATGCAGTAAAATTGTGGCTTTTTGTTTTTCTGGCTTCATGAGGCTGATGAAATCTGTAATGGTATCTGGTTCCCATTAGCTCTGAGAAGGTGGGTGGCTTTTAAAAGAAGAAATGAGAAGTGGGGGAAAGAATGATGAGGTAAAGATGAAGGAGAAAGGGGAAGGAGGAGGAAAGAGAGTCATTCATTCTGAGTCCAGACTTTTCTTAAAGTGACAGTACTTGGACAGGGAACAGTGAGCAGTATTAAAAAAAGAGCAAAGATCCCAGTATTAAATGTACAGTTCCTTCCACTCACCTTTTTCAAGAGGGGTTCTCTGTGCTTTTCTTCTGAAAATATGTCTAGGTGTACATAGTGTTCTTCTGTTTTACCTCATTGATGGACTTTCAGAAATTCCTTTAGGAGTTCGTAAAAGATATTCAATAAAAATTGTGCATTTCCTTTCTGTTTACTATATCTGTGTCTCTGAACTTTTAACCCAACTGTTGTTATAATAATTAGGCACTCGATTGTCTTCACTCTTCCCTTGTTTCATTTACTGTCATCCAGGCGCATGTTCTCCATTTCTTCTACTGGTTCTTTTATTATGGAAGTACTTGTGTGAAACATGGGTTCTGCAGCTTTCTCTGACCATGGCAACACATGGGCTAGCTGAGGCCAACCTTTCACTGAAATTCTACTGCTTCCATACATCAGTCTGACTTCCAAATTATTTGGCTCTTACCCTAGTGGCACAAGACAGCTAGTTGAGGAGGTTTACCATCTAAGGGCTTGACCTAAAGCTTACTGAAATCAATGGCAACAATCTCACTAACTTAATGGGCCTAAAAGTGCTGATGCTGCCTGATTCTACTTAGCTTGTGTGAGCTGGAAAGAGCACAGAACAAGGTGACTCTGCTGCTGTGCATTATTATATTCTTCCTATCTTAGTTCCTGCTGCAGCTTTAATGGGATACAATACTCTTAAGGCCATCTTTACTCACAAACCTGACCAGTGGCCAACCTCTAGCACAATATTTTTTCAAAAATTTCACAGGGGGTCAAGTGGGTCTTTCATATTCCAAGTATAGGAAAAAAACCCTGTTATCTCCAATACTAACATGGTAAGTGTTTGTAAGTGCTGACATTTTAACCGCATCCCATAAATGAGGGACAAGGAATTAACTTCATATGTAATATAATGTGAAAATAGAGTACAAGAAATCCAGGAAAGCAGATGCTAATATTCTTGTTCTGCCAGTTGCTAGTCAGAATAGGTGTTTGGCTGAAGAGACTCTAAGAAAGTAACTACAGCAGCAAAACTCAGTGACATTTGGATAGTAGTTCTCAAAGAAAACCATAAAATTGAAATTAAATATCTCATGGAAATGTATGCATGCTCCCTGGAAGTACTGGCAGTATAACTTTTAACTCTGCAGGTAGTAGAATCTACTAGGGCTGTCAAATGGTTAAAAGAAAATATTCACAATTAATCTCAGTTTTAATCACACTGTTAATAGAACACCAATTTAAATTTATTAGAAATATTTTTTGATGTTCTACATTTTCAAATGTATTGATTTCAATTACAACACAGAATGCAAAGTGTACAGTGCTCACTTTATATTAGTATTTTTGATTACAAATATTTACACTGTTAAAAAGATAAAAGAAATTGGAGAATATGCTTTATTCATCATACATAACAGAGAGGTTTAGTCCCTGCTTTAATTGCAAAGCGCAACCTTAATGATGGAACTCTGACCAGCTTCCTCACAATATCACCAGTGATATAGCAGATATGTTGGCCTAGATACAAAACTGCTCTCTTTGACTCTGAGTTGGGCAGTCATAAAACTTTAATCTTTTACAGTTCTTGTTTTTAGGCTTTTGCAAGTACTATATATCAAAAATGAAACATAAATCATAGGCTTTTCATGAGGAAGCTATAGTACAAGATGTGTATGGAGGAATGATAGAACCTCCCTCCATCTTTCTTATTTAACTCAACCCTAGCAGTTTTAATCAAATTACTACTACAAGGAACTTATAATTTCAGTGCAGTGAAGTATTAGAGTTGCTACAGAATTCCAGAAAAGATGCATCAACACGTAGGAAAACCTTTACCTGTGTAAAACTGTTACTTCA
The DNA here is from genome assembly GCF_015237465.2 of Chelonia mydas. Lineage (NCBI taxonomy): Eukaryota > Metazoa > Chordata > Testudines > Cheloniidae > Chelonia > Chelonia mydas. The sequence goes on along the minus strand of NC_057850.1, from coordinate 58,896,689 downwards.
GAAGTAAATAAATAAATAAAACTATGATTTTTTTTAAAAAAACAAATTTCAACATCTGCACCATACTCATTCTTAATGGGTGTGTATTTCTTTTTCACGCTGCCAGCCAGATTGCATTTATTTTTATAGTTAACCAAGTGTCACCATTTCTGTTTCCCTGACACTTGCAGGAAAAAAAAAATCTATTTGCAAATTGGGAAGGTGGTGACAGTTGCCAGCACTGTAAATTTATTCTGACCTAAAGGTTTCTTAATGAGAAGATGTTGCACAACCAGGAGAAAGCAATTAAGTCAGCAAAGATTTTAAACTTCTTTATTACTGTATGTTTGATAACTCAGCAGTTATCTGCTAAGTTAGAGGAAGAATATAAAGAGCTCATTGTTGCTAGCACTGTAGAATGCTGCTGCTCAGTGCTGCTGTTCTTGGAGTTTTGATGTCAGCTGCACTAGCAAACAGCGCTCCATGTTCATTCAGCAGAACTCAATGTTATTCATAAGGAAGACCACAGGATCGGTTCGGTGGCGAAGGCACTTGGCCAGGTTTATTGTTTTTAGAATATCAGGGTTGGAAGAGACCTCAGGAGGTCATCTAGTCCAACCCCCTGCTCAAAGCAGGACCAATCCCCAATTTTTGCCCCAGATCCCTAAATGGCCCCCTCAAGGATTGAACTCACAACCCTGGATTTAGCAGGCCAATGCTCAAACTACTGAGCAATCCCTCCCCCGCGGTACTAGTGCCCTGTCCAACGGGTCACAGGGACACTAATGCAGGTATGCCTGTGACAAGGTAAAGGTCCACTAGGGTCCTGTCCCTTGGCCGATACAAAGTTGCCCCTCGTATGACTTCTTCTGATACAAGACAGTTACCTTTTACACTCCAGATGTTGTTAGTTACCACCCTTATACCTTGTGCTTGCTAGTTCGAACAAAACATCCTCATCCATTATCCTGTCATCCCATCCTTATCTTACAAGGGGTCAGTGTATTCCTGTACAATTGCTTGGAAATTTATTTACATTGTTATTTTAGAACTTTGGGTATTCTTGTTCCATCCTCTCCAGTCAGGGAAGTGCTTCCTTCATTAGCCAATTCCTGCTGTGTTACTATTCTACCAAGGCCAGACCTACTCTGGTTCACAGCCTTTGGTTCACATTTTTAGTTATGCCTAGGGCTCCTGGAAGGCCTACACTCGTATGCCTTAGTGATACAGTAGTTGATATATAAGTGACCTCATCCCATCTCCTGATGTCCCTCATACCCAGTCTTCTCCTGAACCTCTCGCTTTCTTCTGACTGTTTCCCCTCACAATACAAGCATATGCTAGTCTCTCCCATCTTAAAAAATACCCTTTAGTAGAGCTGAGCATTTTTTTCAGCAAATAAGTATTGACCAAAAATACAGTTTTTGGTCAAATGACATCATTTGCAAAGTCAGGTCAAATTCAGCAAATAGTTTTGGTCTAATTAAAAAAAAATGAAAAGAATGTTCTTGAAAAAGTCTAAATGGTCCATTTTGATATTTTTTAATGAAATGCTTCAACTTTTTGTTTCAAAACAACATTTTGCTTTGAAATTTATCTAGATTCATTAAAAAATGTATACAGACAACACAAGCACTCCCCTTTCAGCCTATGTAGGCTGTGCCGTCCCTCTGCAGGTTAGCAATAGGCATGCTCCAATTCCCAAGCTGTCCAAGCATCTCCCTGAAATGTCTAGCCCTTGTTGTACTGGATACTCACAGTACTCACAGATTTGCTGCTCCCAAAGAAGCAGTACACTCAGCTTACTGGCTTCAGCCAGGTCACCACGCCTTGTAACACAGAGCACTTAGATATGTTTATAGTTTATAGTGAAAATAAGGAAAAGTTTATTTAACAAAGAGGAGAGATTCAAATAACATCAAGTAGAAATATTGGAAACAAATGGTTACATATAAAATCAGAACATGCATTCTAGAGCCTAAACTTATTTAACTAGATACTTTCACGTTATATAGAGCAAAGCTCTTCCCAGAGTCCTTCTAGCATTTTTGATCCAAGTCCAGCTATCATCCTTTTTTTTATTAGACAAAATATGCTGCCAGCTTGTCCCCTGTGTAGAGGATACTGTGTCTCTTTGCAACTCCTGATCTATCAAAACAGTGCTCTGATCTTTATTAATAAACCAAACACTCTCCTGCTGTGAGTTCCTTCCTGTAGATTTCGCAGTCTCTTGTTAATTTCACAGCCTTGATTAGCTAGTGGCTCAGTATGCAAATCAACTTACATTGTGAGACACACAATGCACAATGAACAGAGATGAACTAAGCATCTACTATACCCTGCCTGAACAGGATCTGTCTGAGACATGTCACCTCAGGGAACCTGCCTTTAACATCCAGGCTTTAAGAACATAATTTCCAGTATAGATGTATAACTTCTTAAGTGTTATCTGTACATACATTTCACAATGATTATTATGACCAGTGAGCTACTGGCTCTGAATAGAGAACTTTCATGACACCCTTTGGTGAATTATTGTGCATATACTTGACCCAAGGGATCCCTGTAAAATTCGGTGCCTCTCTGTGCTCTCTGCCAGTTGGCACAATGAAGTTCCTGGGTCACAGTTCCACAGGGCTCTCACTTTTTGCTTCTCTTCTCTTCCGCCCTCCATGCCTTGTATCTGAGTAATCTCATCCACACAAACAAATTCAACTACTATCTTTGTCGTGACGACTCACTGATCTGATTCTATTCTAGACCTGTCTCCTTCTGGCCAAACCAAAAACTCAGTCTGTGTCTCTGACATTTCCTCATGGATGTCTAGCAGTCAGCTCTTGCTCACTGTGGCTAAAACAGAGCTCCTGATCATCCTCCCCAAGCTATTCCTGCTACCTCCTTTTTCCATCACTGTGGATAACATAACCATCCTGCCAGTCACTCGGTCCCATAACCAGAGTGTGATCTTTGCTTCGACCTCTCTCTAAGTCCTCATCTGCAGACTATATTTAAAGCTTGCTGATTCTTTCTGCATAGTACCTTTATGTTCTTCTTCGAGTGCTTGATCATGTCCATTCCAATAGGTGTGTGTGCGCACTGCGTGCATGATTGTCAGAAGGTTTCCCCTAGCGGTACCTGTCGGGTCGGCTGTGGAGCCCCCTGGAGTGGCGCCTTCATGGCGGTGTATATAGGACACTGCCGACCCACCACCTGCTCAGTTCCTTCTTGCCACCAGTGATGGTCGTTGGAGCTTCCTTTAGTCTCTTGCTTTGCAAGTGCCTATTTAGTGGTTACCTTCTAGTTCGTTGTAAATAGTTCTTGAAAGTTGTAGTTTAGTAGTAGTTATAGTTAGCCTCTTTCGGAGGGTTCCCCGACTCCCTAGCTCCCCTGATGGGGCCCTCGGTCTCAGGGGTTTAAATCCTGCGAACACTGAGGGAAGTCTTAAGTGCCTGGGTGAGGGCCATCAAACAGATAAGTGCTCGATTTGCAGGACCTTTAGACCCAGGACAAAGAGGGAGTGGGACTATTGCCTCAAGCTCCTTTTAATGGAGGTGGCTCTTCACCCGCAGCCGGCACCGGAAGCGGCACCAGTGACATCGGTGCGCAGTGCACCAGCTTTGGTGCAGGACACCTCAGCACCAAAAAAAGACTCCTCCAGGGAGCATAGACACTGCTCCCCGGCTCACAAAGCAGATTTGAGCATGCGGCACCGCTCTCAGTCCCCGGTACCACATAAGAAGAAGAAGGCGGTCAGGGGTCGGTTCCCCCATCAGAAAACAGCACAGGGGTCCCAGTGGGTTGTCTCCTACATCAGGGCACCCACAGCCTGACCCTCAGATCCTGGCACTGTCAACTCCAGCCCTGCCAGGGGCTCCATCGAGTCTGGTGCCTGTGGACTCCCCATATCAGGCGGAGTTGAAGGACAAGATTGATCTCCATGCTGGATACCTTTGAGGCTGTGTGGGACCTTATTGCCAAGACGGCACAGTCCCCGGCCCTGCAGGGACATTATCGAGAACCTCTGCCAGTTCCCCAAAACAACGGCCAGAAACTGTATGCCCCCGCAACTTCATAGGGCAATGTACATATACGTGGTCCACCACGTCAGATTACGTTTCAGACCCCTCCAGGCATAGCTGGCTCAAGTGTACAGACCCAGCCGAGACCCACTGGACAGGATAGTTACCCTTCCCCCTTCCATTCTCAAGTCTCTACTCTGGTGGCTACCGACACAAGTGCTGTGTGCGGGAGTTCCCTTTGCCAAACCGTAACCTACCATGTCGCTAGTCATGGATGCCTCGCCACTGGGGTGGGGAGCACACCTAAGCAGTATCAGAACTCAGGGCCTATGGTCGCAGGCAGAACTATCACTGCACATCAACGTGCGGGAGTTGAGGGCGGTCCGTCTGGCATGCCAAGCGTTCCAAAGCCATCTTCCAGACAGATGCGTGTCAGTGCTCACAGACAACACCCCGGTGATGTTTTATATAAACAAACAGGGTGATGCTCACTCTTCTCCCGTGCCAGGAAGCCCTAGAGCTCTGGGAATTTTGCATCACCAACTCGATACACATACAAGCGTCGTACCTCCTGGGGGTGCGGAACGAGCTAGTCGACGACTCAGCCACTTGTTCCTCAGTCACGAATGGTCACTCAGGCTGGATATCACCCTTTCAGTTTTCCAGAAGTGGGGCTTTCCCCACATAGATCTGTTCATGACACAGAGCAACAGGAAGTGCCAGTGGTTCTGCTCCTTTCTGAACCACAGCCCAGGCTCCATCGCAGACACTTTTCACGTCACATGAACGAGTCATGTGCTCTATGCGTTCCCACCCTTCCCTCTCATACACAGAGTCCTCCTCAAGGTCTGCCAGGACAGGGCTTTATTATCCTCATAGCACCTGCATTGCCCCACCAGCACTGGTTCACCATGCTGTTAAGTCTATCAGTCAACAGACCAGTAACCCTTCCCTTATACCCAGACCTCATCACTCAGGACCGCATCGCTCCAGCACCCCAATGTGGAGTCCCTCCACCTCACGGCGTGGAAACTCCATGGTTGAATCCGTTGGAGCCCCAGTGTTTGGACTCAGTGAAAGAAGTTCACCTGAGAAGTAGGAAACCTTCCACCCGAGCCAAATATGCACCTGGCCGCCATCTCTGCCTTCCGCGCAGGGGCAGCGGGTAGATCAGTCTTCAAAAACCCCATGGTGGGCCTTGAGGCTTGGAAACACTTTAGCCGCCCATGCAGCAACCCATTCCCCAGTGGGACATCAACTTAGTCTTGAGCCTCCATTTGAGCCCATGGCCACTTGCCCTCTCTCCTACCTCTCTTGGAAGGTTGCCTTTCTGGTGGCTATAACATTAGCCTGAAGGGTCTCTGAGCTCAAAGCGCTCACCTCCGAGCCCCCCTATACCATCTTTTACAGGTTCAGCTGCGTCCTCACCCTGCGTTTCTACCCAAGGGGTCTCCCAGTTTTATGTGAATCAGGACATATTTTTACTAGTCTTCTTCCCTAAGCCTCATGCCACAGGCAGAGAGCAGATGCTCCATTTCCTGGACGTCAAGCGTGCCCTAGCCTTCTACATTGAGAGCACAAAGCCATTTAGTAAATCACCACAGCTCTTCATTGCAATCGCCGAAAAGATGAGAGGGCTTCCTATCTCATCCCAGCGCATTTCGTTGTGGATCACGTCCTGCATTAGAATGTGCTATGACCTGGCCAAAGTTCCGTCCCTGCCATTGACAGCGCACTCCACAAGAGCTCAGGCTTCATCTGCAACTTTCCTTATGCATGACCCTGTTCAAGACATATGCAAGGTGCCAACGTGGTCTTCCATCCATACCTTCACGTCACACTACGCCATCACCCAACAAGCGAGGGATGACACAGCATTCTGCAGGGCAGTCCTACAATCAGCAACCAGGTGAACTCCGACCCCTCCTCCAGAGAAACTGCTTGGGAGTCACCTATTGGAATGGACACGAGCAAGCACTAGAAAAAGAAAAAATGGTTACCTACCTCTCATAACTGTTGTTCTTCTAGATGTGTTGCTCATGTCCATTCCAAATCCCACCTGCCTCACCCCTGTCGGAGTCTTCCGGCAAGAAGGAACTGAGCAGGCAGCAGATCGGCAGTGTCCTATATACACCACCATGAGGGTGCCACTCCATGGGACTCCAGAGCTAACCCGGTGGGTATCGCTAGGGGAAAACCTTCTGACGATCATGCACGCGGTGCACACACACGCACCTATTGGAATGGACATGAGCAACACATCTCAAAGAACAACAGTTACGAGAGGTAGGTAACCATTTTATTCAGCCACCTACACAGCTAAAATTCTTGTTCAGGCTGTTATCTCACATCTCGATTACTGCAACATCCTTCTCTCTGGTCTGGATAAATGCAGTCTTGCTCTGCTCATATCCATTCAGACTGATGCTGTAAAGATAATTTTCCTAGCCCATCGCTTTGACCGTGTCACACTCTCTCTACATCCCTCCAGTGACACCCCCTTCTCTATTGCATCACACTAAGATGCTTGTCTTCACTTTCAAGGCCCTTCAGAGTCAAGACACCCTCTAACTGTCATCACCTTTCATTTGATATTGATCAACCCAGGATGTCAGCCTCCATCACCCACTTGTTAAATTGTCAAACAAGCACCTTTATGCTGTCTCTCGTGCTATGTTTAGGATTCCTGGGTGCTGCAGTAATGCAAGTAATAAATACTGTAATAATGTTATTAAGATGTTTGAATCCTGAACACAATGTCATTATAGGAACTTTTGGGTTGGCTTAATTAATTTATTACTAATCTTGGATAACTGAGACTTAAAGGGACACAGTCAAGACATATTTTGTTTTGCTTATAATTTTGGATTTTTTTACTGTTCATCACCTTGATCGATCAGTCCTTTAGCCCTTGTATAGATTGCGCCAATCACAACACGTCTTCCATTCTTCTTGTATCCTGGCCTTCCTTCTCCATCTGCGGCCCTGTTTTTTCACAATAAAATCTTTCCATCTCTTTGGAGGTTGGCCAAGCGGTTGTTTCAGTTCCCAGGGGTACCACTCAGCAACAGCTACAGTCCATTGATTGTCAGTGAGTCTCATTATATGCCCACCCATCTCATTTTACTACGCCTGCTCTCAACAACAATGTCCTTCACTTCACTCTGTTGTCTGATCACTTCTTTGGGGACTCAGTTGTGGATTGAAATTCCCAGAATTCTTCTTTCCATTGCCCTCTCTGTGACAGACAGTTGCTGCTCCTCTGTCTTCGTCAGCACCCGTGTTTCGCTGCCACACAACATTGCAGGCAGTACTGTTGAGATGAAGAGGCTGGTGCATGTTGCTTTGTTGATTTTTACTTGGAAGATATCCCTGATAGAATTGAATGCACACCAGCCTGCTTTCTTTCTTTGCGAGAGTTCACCTTTCTGTTAGTGGCATGTTAATTTCTTGGCCCAAACAGACATATTGCTCAACTTCTTCTGTTTGTTCTCCCTTCATTGTTATTTGGGCTTTTGACAAGGTATCAGATCGCATAAATTTCATTTTGGATTGGTTAATTTTCAGTCCAACGTGGCTGCTTTTTGTGTTGAGTTCTCGCAGCATTTACTGTAGTTTGATAGTATTTTTGGCGATCAACACAATATTATCTGTGAATCTGAGATGGTATACTGTTCGTAATACCATAATAATAATAATTAATAATAAAATCTCACTCATGTGATTTTAGTATACAGTATACTCCCAATTATCTGAATAGCAGGGGAAGCACAGATGTTATTTGGATAATCAGGAGTTTGGATAGCCAAGAGGGCAGGAGCCATTCAGCCAGTCTGCTGAGAGGGGCCTCCTCCATGGCTCGATGTTGAGTCCTCCTCTTTGCAGTCTTCTCCAGGGAGGGTTTCTGCTCTACTACCTGAACCTCCCTCCCAGTGCTTAATTTGTAATGAAAGAGGTGCCAGGGCTCAAGCAATTTTTTACTTTCATAACTGACATGGCAAGCCCAGAGGTGCCGGGGCTTAGCCATGGCACAAATTAAGCACTGCTCCCTCCCCTGTTCCCCCAGCATAAGATACATGGGGGGCAAGGAAGGGATTTGGATAATGTGGAGGTTCAGATAATAGGGTTTCAGAAAGACAGAACTATGCTGTACTTCTACATCTGGTAAATACGTATTTTTCCTTTTTGTCACAAGGAGTATAAGTCAAAACAACTATCATTAACTTCATTGTATGGGCCTAAATCCTATAATCCTTATTCAGGCCTAACTCCCATTGATTTTTATGCAGTGTTGCCATTAGCTGGGACAGGTTTTGAAAGCTTCTGGAATATAAATTTTCAGATTGAACAGTGTTTTTAAGCTAACACTTTAAAAATTCCACTAACAGCAATAGGGACACCTGGTTCATCCTCCACAGGTTTATTCTTTACCCCCTTCCTAAAATAAGTATAATTAATCCCTTTTCCATATGGCAAGTAGAGTGGATAGAGTTACAAATTAAATCCATGAGAAGAGGCTGGGCCTCTTTAAATGACATTCTGAAATTGCTTTTAAGAGGTATGTTGTCCTAGGAAATGGGAGTAGCTTCCTAGAGTGTGTGAGTGTGTATCTCAAGATATCCAGGAGTTTCTGTTCACCGGTATTCAGAGAAGCAGCTTTCAGCTGGTCAATGCCCCAAAATACTGTAAACATTTATTTTTTTATTAAAGGTATTTTGGTGCCTAAAGATGCAGATGGATACCTTGTGGCATTTTCAAAAGCATCTGGGTGCCTAGTTCCATTGATTTCAGTAATTTCCCATTGATAGGAGTTCGGTATCCAGGCACTTTTGAAAATCCCACTAGGTACCTATCTGTATCTTTAGCTGTGTAAATACATTTAACAATCTGCCCCAAAGTCCCTTGATGGGTTAGCAGAATTGGTGCAGGAGAAATTAAGCCAACAAATGAGTGATGATGTGTGTGGACTGGTGAGGTTTGTTGAGAGGGAGATGGTAGGATAAGAGCTAGTTTGGAGTGGGAGAAGTTAGGACTAAGAGAAAACAGTGACAGGGTCACAGAGGGATAAATATTGTTTTCTCCCATCCTGCCCTTCACAGTAAGCAGTGTACAGTGTAGCACCGTAAGTTTTTCATTTTGAAAGGGGAAGGTAATAAGAGAAGGCAGAATGTGCTGCTTTTTCTTCTGACCTGCCCATCAACCTTCCTTATCCCCCAATAAAACACATTCCTGTAACATCCCTGACTATGTGTAATGTCCCAGTTTTTTACTTTAAAAACATGATCAGTCTGTGGAAGAAGAGAATACAAATTACTATCTGCAGCTCCACCAGCCATGTGGGTGCCAGTCACCACTGTACAGTAATAAATTTATGTATGCATTCAGCGGAGGAAATACATATTTATTTTCCTATTGCTTATCATTCTTTGTAATTTGGAACCATTCTTTTAAACCAGTTGTGTCCAGAATTATTGACAGATAGTTCTGTTCCCTTTTGTTCAGCAGAAGAGGAGAGAAAAGCAAAAACTACATGGTAGATGGAAAAGGCCTAGACAATAGCTTTCTCCTCCACTGTGATTTTCTTTTATATTTTTTAAGAGGTAAACATAAGTATGTTACTCTAAAGAAGCAATTATAATCAGTGAATTCAATGACAAATTATTTAGCTAACTACCCTCATTACATTGAACCTCTGATTATGCAGAATGTAATGGTTGTATTTTAAAAAAATATTTCATTTAAAAAGTAATATCAAATAGGTTCTGCATCTAAAGATTACTGTATCTATTTTCTGGCACTAATAGCCTTTCACCGCACGATGGTACATTTAATTAATCCTTTAGTCTAAGATAGCCTGTTACATGTCCATGTGGTTTTCATATCATTATTATTTTATTTCTTTAGTTTCTCTAGAGAAAGATAAGAAAAAGGGGAAATGTTTCCGTTTTCAGAATTTACACAAGAGCATAACAAATTGCATTTGAGGAACATAATCTCTTTGTCCCTGTACATAGAGCAACTCCTCAGCCTGTAGGTTTCTTGGCATGATAGTTTTTTTCTCCCCATACTATATAATGTAGTCAGGGCAGAAGATAGATATGATGGTACTCTTGGCTTCTGACTGTGAATTAAAATTCTCTAATGGTTCCTTTGATACAAATCATACCGGATCTATAGTCACCGAGAAATCATTAATTACAATTTCAGATATTGAATGAAGGATCCCTGTCTCACTTGATAACAAATTTGATCGTGTTAATAGTCCTTGTCATTGCCTATCATATTCAGAAGAAAGTTGACAGACTATAGTAATTTTCACAGAATAAAACTAAGTTTTATGGAAATATTTCTGTTGTAACAGAGTGACACATTGATGAGATATGTGCAAATCTATGCCTTTCTTTAAGACAAATATTTGATATACTGTTTTCTGTTTAATTATACAACACTAAAACTGGGTTGCACCGTGGTATATGCAAATTCACTATGTGCTTGATATGACTATATCAAAATGAAATCTGATATTTTGTAGATATTTAAGAAGTGCCAAAAATGAATTTGTTATAGATCTGTGAACTACATGTACATGACATATTTGATGAAGTAAGGAGATTCAGCATTAAATACTTATTCTCAAAGATGTAACAGGAAAATAATACTTAAATTTGTCTCTAACAAACTTCATGAAAAACATTTTAGGTAAAACAGAAATTGAGATTCATTGCATCTAAATGAAATAACACCAAAGAGAATCGAGAGATGCTGCTGAAAAAACTACATTCAGTTAGCACAGCTGGTATAAAAGAGATCCCCAGTGGTTTGAACAGAATTTGGATTTTTCTTTACCAGCATTGTGCTCTTTTTCTTTAAATCTTTTACAAAATATAATGAATGTTTCCTTATATTAGTTAATACCATGAAACTTTGAAATGGTACGAATTGACACAAATTACCACTTTCAGAAGGACAGAGTTCTAACTCTGCAGATTCATTGATCTGAATAACTTCTTCATTCTGTTCTGGCTTCTTCAAATGCAAAGGAGGTAGATCTAAAGTATTTAAAGATGGGAGTCTGAAGCCTTTCACTTATTGGTCACCAATTTGAATTCAGTCCAGGATAGGAGTAACAAGAAATAATTACCATCCAATAATTATTTAGCAGCTTGTTTTTAATTATTTAATGATTTATTTAATGTCTAGTTTAATGGCCCATAAATACCCCCTGCAGTGACCACATCGACAAAAGTGGGCGGTAAGGAATGGAAGCCCCCAGCAGAGGATAAGTGATCACAACTGCTTCACTTCCTGATAATGGGGAGAAGAAAGGCAACTGGGGAGAAGAAAGGCCAGAACCAAGAAAGGGAGAACAGGTGGATACCTTTCCCCTAATGAAAAGGGCTGTCTTCAGGAGATATTGGAGAAAGAGGCTCAATTTCCTGAGAGCAGAAGTGTCTCTCCAACTCATGAGCTGGGGGAACAAAAATCTGGCAGATCCAAAGAGGGGATGCAGTGGGCAGATGACTGAGTACTGCTTTCACCTCATTCCATTCCACTGCCATTTTCATCATCTCCCTTCCCCAACTTTCTAGGAACCTCTCTCTCTCTGTACCAGAAGGATAAGGCTTCACAGAGGTTGGGTACTAGGGGATAGAACTGAGGAATCAGATGTTCTTCAGTGCATTATCCCCAGCTAACACCTCAGATAGCCATGCTGAGATCTCACAAGACTTAACTCTTCCATAGACCCTCCTCAGCAACTGGACAGCAGCCAATTCAGATGCTGGCAGGCCAGCTCCTGACAGACATTCTGCTGCAGGGTTGTGGAGGCAAGAGAAAAAGCTTTCCTGGGCCCTGCTGTGCGCAACCCATGAGGGGCTGGCTCAGCTGTCCAGGGGATCGGGCTGGCCACTGGAGCTGGATGCAGCATGCAGCTGCATAGGGCACAGTAAATTTGGGGCAATTTGGTGCCCAAATTTCCTGGTGCCCTACGCAGCTGTGTAGTTTGCGTATGGGTAGGGACGGCCCCACACGGGCATAGTGCCCCACGCAGGCAATACAATCACTACAAGCGCTCCTGGTGAGGATGCGCATTGCTGACACAAGAAGCCAAGTGTGCACGTGCACAAGCAGTTTAATAATTGTGGTGGCTGTATGCCGACGTATGTTAGGTTGACATAATTTTGTAGTATAGACATAGCCTTAGTGGGTACTGCAGTCACTTTCTCATTGTAAGGTCACCAGAGCATCACACAACCTGAATGGCATGACCAAATACTCAAAATGGCCTTACCTGGTCTTCCATTCATCTCCTTCCCGGATCCTCACTATGTTACAAGCTCCGTGGAGATTTAACTTGGTGAAGACACTGGCAAAATGGAGTTTTTTGAACAACTCTTTAATAATTGGTAAGGGGTACAGGTTTTGGATTGTAATCTTGTTCAGAGTTTGGTAGTCCACACAAGGCCAGAGAGAGCTGTTTCTCTTCACCACAAAGAAGATTGGGACCCCTGCTGGAGATGTGAAAGGGCAAATGAACTCACTCTGCAAGTTTTCCTGAAGATAACTCCAGAGTGCCTGTAGTTTGGATTCAGACAGGGAGCAAATGTACTTGAAAGGAACCTCTGCTCCTGGCTGGAGGTCAATAGGGGAGTTATAGCTGTGATGGAGTGGTAGAGTGTCAGCTTTCTTTTTGTTGAACATGTTGGCATAGTGTTGATATTTAACTGGAATCACTGCAGCTGATGCGGAGGTTATGTGGGTTGCTGGAGTCACCTTTGGAACCTCTCTTTGAATCTCTAAATTCTTTGTGGGACAGAGTAAACCATAAGGGGTTGTTTTATACCAAGGTCGGCTCTCAATAAACAGGACTGTTGAGGAGTCAGAGCTTACCACGCCTGACCACCACTGGATGTGCAGCTCATGGATAACGAGACAGGGGATGCTAAAGACAACTGTACTGGATGAATGTGGTACATGAATCAGCCCAAACTGGAGGATTTCTTGGTGGCCTCAAAGGGTATTTACCTTTAATGGAGCTGTCTGGTGGATGACAGGTTCTGACAAAAAGAGTGACTCCAGTAATTTGGGGGATTCCTGGCACTGGGTGGGGATCTTGTGTGCTGAGGTGAACTCCAGATCCATGAAATTGCCTGAGGCACTCAAGTCCAGTAGCACCTCTAGGATGGTATCAGGCATTGCAGTTTGCTGAAGTTGGTGAGGTAGTTGGGGATGCATTGGATGCTGATTGGCCATCACCAGGTTATCAGCAGACAAGTGTTGGTGTGGCCTACTGAGGAGAGATGAAGGGCACTGACCCAGCTTGGACCCCACATCGGGGCAGGACCTTGGTGGGGTTGCTTGATGCAAAGTGCCCTGGGTTCCCAGAAGTATAGGAATAGGCCTGATCCCCAATGTTGACTCTTCTCCACGTCCAGGAATTGGGACCAGATGAGGTAGACTTGCATGGGTTCAGTCAATGGAAAAGGGCCTGGTGATGGGCAGGGGCAGAGCCAGCAGGGCTGTTGGGACCTGGGAGGACCATCCTTTTTCTTGGCAGTGTTCACTCAGGTGGTCGCAGATCTTGATGTGTAGGTCAACTGAGGGATCTAGGCTGTGTGGGGATTTCACCCATGCCATGGTTTTTCCAATAGCAGAGATGCCCAACCCAGGGCCTCCCCAGTAAGCAGGCTGATAGTTAACCCCACTTGTGTCTGGTCAGTGGGGTAGGACTGTGGAGGTGGCAGAAATAGGAGCTGACACTAATTTATGAACCCACAACATTTGTTGTGATCTCCATTGAACTTGTTAGGCAGGTGGACCTTGGGCTCGTGGGGTGTGGGGGATAGAGCTGAAGGTGGTGCAACTTGAGCTTTCAGGACCACGTTCTGTGCCTGAAGGGCAGCAACATGAGCCTGCAAGGTCCATAGCGCTCCAACTATCTCTGTCAGAGAGATATTGGCCTTTGTAGGATCCATGCTTGCCACATCAGTTCTAGTTCCCTTACTGTTTGTGGTTTTGAAGCTACTCAAACTGTTGGAGACTGGGACATGGGTGGTCAAGCCTAGTGGTTGGAGCAGGAGTCAGGCCTAGAGGTTGCAGCAGGAATTGGTAGTCAGGCTAGGAGTCCACGGTCAGAGCCAGAGTCAGAGGCTGGATTCCAGGGCCAAGTGTCAGAGGCAGAGGCAGAACTCAGGAATCAGAGCCAAGGTCAGAGCCAGGTTACCTGGAATGAGGCAAGGCAGGAGCAAGGCTGGGAATAAGCAAGTGTAGGAACTATCACAGCCATGGAGGAATGCTTTGAGCAGCTGCTGAATTGCTGCTGCTTCTCGGCTTACGAGTTGGTCTCCAATTGGTGGTGTAGCGAATCAGGCAACCTGCTACAGTCTAGCTGCACTTGTCAGGTTGCCCGGAAGTGGCTCTGATGCAGGCCCTATTTCTTGATGCTATGCCACTTGTGATGAAGCAGGCAAAGAGGTCTAAATTTCTTTCTGCTATACAGGGAGCCAAGTCAAGCCTCATAGAACATCTTCTGGACCATAAATCATTTCATAAACTCCAACTGCTTTTGCTTAATTCTAGAACCCCTTCTGGCTTCTTAGAATTATCATCTTATTTCAAAGAGAGGATCATCTGCATCCAGGATGGCCTCATGAGCTGCTTAGAACAACAAGTTGAGAGTAGGATCAGAAACCTGACTTCCTTTGGATTACTAGATTGTTCTAGATTGGACATGTTCTAGATTGGACCAGTATGTTAGACTGAGGTCCAGTTTGACTCCTAAATATATGACAAGTGATTGGAAAGGGAATGGCCAATCCTCAATACAGACTGTAAGGGGTTGATTGGCCAGGCAGTTGTTCAGATAGAAGATTGTGGCCAACATCTCAGACTCGCTTCATGTAAGTCTCCATTGCCGAAGATGAGTGGCCAGACCATTTATGTCCTGGCTGAGTGACTTTTCAATATCTGACCCTTTGATCAGCTCCCACACTGCCTTGATCCAGAAACAAGCAGGAACCTCCTGAAGAGCACAGGCAAATGAACCTCAGTCTTGGCACTAGTATTTGTTCTAGCAGAATAGAGTGGAGCAGTTTGGGGCAGAAGCTGGCATACACATCTCATTGATTCAGAGCTGAACACAGCCACCTGTATCATTATTGCTTGCCTAACCCACAAATTATGATGTAGGTTGTTGGCTCAAATAGCTCTTTCAAAATTTTAATGAGATGCCATTACCCTTAAACTACATGAAGGGCTATGATGATGAAAACAACCTGCTGCACACAAGGCTGACAATGGTTCCAATAGTTGTAAATAAGCAACACACACTTCCTATAAGAAGTTCTGCTTGCCTCCAGAAGAAAACACAATCACCTGCATTTCCTGCTGACATTTGACAACTGACTTTGCAACATCCTTTTGCGGCAGCCATTCATGCACCTACGTACCTTGCTGCCAATCTTGGATGAATAACAGCATATTATGGCTGACAGTTATGTCCTCGCATTGTGGCAGCAACTCTGGGGTAGAGAGGGAGACATGCTGATGAATTTCAGAAGCCCTAACTTATGTCCGTGTTTGCAACTTGGGACACAGATGCTGGACTAGGCTTAATAGGTTGCTGACTGGAACAGCCAGTGTGGCCGCCACAATGCAGAGGTTTGGCTTAGATCAGGGGTGGGCAAACTTTTTGGCCTGAAGGCCAACTGTATGCAAAACTATATGGAGGGCCGGGTAGGGAAGGCTGTGTCTCCCCAAACAGCCTGGTCCCCACCCCCTATCCACCCTTTCCCACTTCCTGACCCTTGACTGTCCCCCTCAGAACTCCTGACGCATCCAACCCCCCCACCCCCGCTCCTTGTCCCCTGACCGCCCCTTCCAGGGACCCCTACCCCTAACCGCCCCCCGGGACCCCAGCCCCTATCCAACTGCCCCTTCTCCCTCTCCCCTGACAGGCCCCCTGGGACTCCCACACCTATCCAACCCCCCCCCCCCCCGCTCCCTGTTCCCTGACTGCCCTGCCCCCTATCCACACCCCCATCCCCTAACAGGCCCCCTGGGACCCCCACGCCTATCCAGCCCCCCCTGTTCCCAGTTCCCTGACCACCCCGCCACCCCTAGAACCTCTGCCCCATCCAACTGCCCCTTGCTCCCTGTCCCCTGACTGCCCCCCGGGACCTCCCACTCCCCACCCCCTTACCATTCCGGAGCCAGCCACACCACTGCTGAGGCTGCTGGGGAGGGGAACAGCGGGGGAGGGGCCAGGGACTACCCTCCCCGGCCCAGAGCTCAGGGGCCGGGCAGGATGGTTCCGTGGGCTGGATGTGGCCCACGGGCCGTAGTTTGCTCATCTCTGGCTTAGACCAATTTTCATAGTGTGACTGTGGGGCAGTGAAGCCGATGGTCAAACATGTGGAGGAGGAGTGCACAATTAGAAGATTGGAGGGTGGACTACAACCCCTTACTACCCTTGATGATGCAGCAGTTAGATGGCTGAACAAACTAAATATTGACTTGTGATGCACAGAAAAGAAGAAGACTTGTGTGTAAAGTGATATGTATATGTCTTTTCAGGATCAGAGCTGCTTTCTTTTCTTATAAGTCAGTCTCTCAAGCCTTTAAATGTCTGAATTACTTTTGTGAGACACCATCAAATGTTTCACTATAATCAAGACATTACAAGAATGGCATTCCTTTCATCCACAATTTATGGATAGCTTGATCAAAAAAGCATGTATTTATCTGACAGGTTTTTTTTTTAAACCCAAGCAGTTTATTCTACCTAGTTCCCTTACAGAGTTCCCTCCAAATATTTGTTCCATTATTAAAGATTGTTGCACAACGCTTGTTTGATAAAATATACTATATGTGGTAACTCACTGTAGTTTTCTATCTTTTTATAATAAGAATGGTCTACCACAGCTTATCAAATGGAAATTTTTTTAGAGCAGTTCTAATAACATTTGGTGCATGCACGCAAAGTACTATGATTTCATTCTTGTTCACTTCAAATGGATTAGAAAATATCATCCAATTTGGGTACCGTGCCAAGATTGCCATTACCTTTTCCCCTGAAATTTGATTAAGGACCTTAACAGGCATTCAGTAATTAAGTGAAGTGCTTTGGAAATGTATACGCTGTCCACAAT
The DNA here is from genome assembly GCF_015237465.2 of Chelonia mydas. Classification (NCBI taxonomy): domain Eukaryota; kingdom Metazoa; phylum Chordata; order Testudines; family Cheloniidae; genus Chelonia; species Chelonia mydas. The sequence continues at coordinate 58,879,543 of NC_057850.1, read as the reverse complement.
TTGTCATGTTCAGAGAAAAACTGAAGACAAGTTTGATGAAAAATAAAACACTTGAGAAATATCTGGGACTACTAGCTGATTCTAGCTATGGTTTCATTTTTAATAGGATATCTTAGATTTGTAAAATTAATATTGTTCAATTGATTTTTTAATTTTAGTACTTTAGGTTAATGAATAATTGACTTTATTAATGTAGCAATTAATTTAATTCTGTATCCCTTTACAATGCCCATTTTGCTTCATTTTCAGCATGGAGCAGGTTATTTTTTGTATAGTCCATTAGTGGGTATACTGTTCTGTATTTAGTTATTAGTTTTTTAATGCAGCTGAATTTGCTGAAAAAATGGTATAAAGAGGATGGGAATGCTGAACAGATTCTGAATGAGTAAATTTCCCTGTGGCATAGCAGCAGAAAGTAGTGTCGGCTTTTATTCTGGTAATCTTCAATACATGAATGGCATAATGACACTTACATTTGTTTTTAGCTCTGCTATACGGTAACACAGAAAAGGTTGGTCTGTTACTGCTGAGGTAACTGTTATGCACTGTGGCCAGTCATGTAGCATTAATAGCAATTTTTTCCCGCAAATCTCTTGTCCTTCTCTATTCTTCAATTTCCTTTGGAAGCCGAGTTTATTCAAGGTGGCATTACAGACTCACTTTAATTGTAAATAATAGAACTAGATCAGTATCATTATGGCTTTTTGGGGTGAATCTACATCTTCTGCCTGGAAAAAAAAATATCCTCTCAAAACCACAAAACTAAATGCAGCAGACTCTAGTAGTATTAGAGGGTGTCAGATTTTAATAGGGCAGTTATTACTGGTAACTCAAATAATTAGGGTTATTAAAATTTGCACTCTGTAGCCCTGACCCTGCAAACACATGCATGCGAATAGCTTTACTTTTGTGAACAGTGCCATTGAAATTAATGGGCCCACTCATGTGAGTAAGGTTATGCAAGTGGATATGTATTTGCAGGATCGGGGCCCAGGATGATCCTATCATTTGTGGATGATGCTGTAAGTGCACATTTCCTTTCTATTTTCATATTCATACTTTACTGTAGTTTAAAATAATTCTTTAGTTACAAATTAAACATGGTATTTCTACCACATGCCATCTCCAGCAATCCTCCACTGATAGGCTGTGCCTTCCTCCTGATGGAGACTGTTGGCAGTTCATCTTATTGACAGTGCACCAAGGTAATAAGCCACACCAATTCTGCTTAGGTGTCAGATGCCCTGCCACTGACAGAAGGACAAGCATGGTGGTTTCAGCTGCCTGGTCTTTGTTTTTCATACTTTTTAGTTTTCATTGTCTTTTAGAGGAGTAAGAAGCAGTTTGTTCCTTTATTTAATCTACTCTTTAAAGTTCATTTTCTTCTATCTCACTATCCATCCTTACTACCATACTGATCTCCTATTAAAACAACTATAAATCCTTTTATTCACTTTAAGTTGCTTACAGTTATTTTACAATCTATAGAACTGAGTGAAATTTTCAAAATTTTGATGTTTTTTTACTTCCCCCAATTTTTTTTCTTTAAAATGTTTGTGAAAATTTTCCCATTTTTGACAAGGACCAGTTATTAATTTAATAGATTATTTTTTGTTTGTAATAATAAACTGTTTTCTGTGACTCAAAAGTAAAGCTGTTACAACAGATTTGAACTCATGTTCTCCTACCCTGCTCTGCATAACATCTTGTTCAGAATTTGTTAGTCCAAGTTCAAGAGTGGCCTTCGCTGCCACCAAGTGAAGTCAGATATGCTATCACCATGGATTTCTATGCAGCACATTCAGGAACAGCTGTATGAGCATCATAGAGTAACAGAACACTTTGAAATTGCTCCAGCCAGACCTTAAAGGAAACCAGCAATAGCTACTGATAGGGAGTCTTTGATACTAATTTACTGACATTTGAAAATGCCACATAGATGGTAGGCTGGTGATAGTGTCTGATAAGTGATGCTACTCATACGTCTGTTGGAAAAATAAAAATTCTCTCTGGTCTATGAATATGAGCATGCAGACGATGAAGTGGTGCTACCACTGATAGGTAGCATGCACTGGATGTTTGTGATATGGTGAGCTGTCACTGGGGAGTAAGGAAAGGGTCTTGGGGAATAATGAGTCAGTTCTTAATAACAAGTTAGTCTTCTTTGAACCATTTGTACAGTGTTAGGGTTCTGCAGCAGGTGCTGTGAGGGGAGGATAGATCAGAGGCTTCCTTTCCTCCAGTATTCTTAAGCAAAATAAGCAGTTATGGGATAAAAGGGATTGGTAACTGCTTAAAAGATAGGAAACAAATGGTAGGAATAAATGGTCAGTTTTCAGAATGGAGAGGGGTAAATAGTGGTGTCCCCCAAAGGTCTGTACTGGGTCCAGTCCTATTTAACATATTCATAAATGATCTGGAAAAAGGGGTAAACAGTGAGGTGACAAAATTTACAGATGATACAAAACTACTCAAGATAGTTAAATCCAAGGCAGACTGCAAAGAACTGCAGAAGGATCTCTCAAAACTGGGTGACCAGGCAACAAAATGGCAGATGAAATTCAGTGTTGATAAATGCAAAGTAATGCACATTGGCAAACATAATCCCAACTATACATATAAAATGATGGGGTCTAAATTAGCTGTTACCACTCAAGAAAGAGATCTTGGAGTCATTGTGTATGGTTCTCTGAAAACATCCACTCAATTTGCAGCAGCAGTCAGTAAAGTGAACAGAATGTTGGGAATCATTAAGCAAGGGATAGATAATAAGACATAAAATGTAATATTGCCTCTGTATAAATCCGTGATATGCCCACATCTTGAATACTGCATGCAGATGTGGTCGCCCCATCTCAAAAAAGATATATTGGAATTGGAAAAGATTCAGAAAAGGGCAACAAAGATGACTAGGGTTATGGAACGGCTTCCGTATGAGGAGAGATTAATAAGACTGGGACTCTTCAGCTTGCAAAAGAGACGACTAAGAGGGAATATGATTGAGGTCTATAAAATCATGACCGATGTGGAGAAAGTAAATAAGGAAGTATTATTTACTCCTTCTCATAACACAAGAACCAAGGGTCACCAAATGAAATTAATAGGTAGCAGGTTTAAAACAAACAAAAGGAAGTATTTTTTCATACAACGCACCGTCAACCTGTGGAACTCCTTGCCAGAGGATGTTGTGAAGGCTAAGACTATAACAGGGTTCAAAAAAGAATGAGATAAATTCATGGAGGATAGGTCCATCAGTGGCTATTAGCCAAGATGGGCAGAGATGGTGTTCCTAGCCTCTGTTTGCCAGAAGCTGGGAATGGGAAACAGGGGATGGATCACTTGATGATTACCTGTTCTGTTCATTTCCTCTGGGGCACCTGGCATTGGCCACTATCGGAAGATAGGATACTGGGCTCGATGGACCTTTGGTCTGACCCAGTATGGCTGTTCTTATGTACTGAAGGAGTGGGGTTATTCAGTTTTAGGACAGGGGAGGAAAAGGATAATATGGAAGGTCTGTGAACACGAGCTGAGCATACTGTGTACCATATGGAATACCAGCCTCTGTCCTTTGACAGAATACATGCTGCATTTTTATGTTCTACAGATACTTCCTATGCAATATTAATTATTAAGCGGTTGGCTCTGGGTCTGTTGGTCTTTCTCTCTCACATTGCATTTTATTTTTATGTTGATGAACAATATTTGCATTCAGTTGCTTCTTTATACACCAAATCATTTTCATATAGGTGGGTGGAAATTATGCAGAGAAGCAGTTGAGGATAGTTTGTTGTATATATAAAAATTGATTAGTTCCAGTCATCACCCTGTTCACTTTGCCTGTATGGTATATCTTTCCCCCACTCTGAGTTTTTTTAGTTTCTTTTTATATTGTAGCCTTTCGGGGCAGTGACAATGTCTTTCTGTATGTCTGCACTGTGCTTAGCATATTTGGGGTGCTCCTCTAATATAATTAACTTCCATAACCATATGCTAATACACAAGCATGCAGTGCATGAGAATCAAAAACTGTATAAATGCAAAAGGTCTCAAAATCATTTTTAAAATCCGAACAGTTATCAAGTCTCTCTCATGGAAGATTTTGATGAAGGCCAATTCCAGATCCAAGTTTTTCTAGTAACTTTGCAGTAAAACACACTGCAGAAGTTCTGATGCCCAGTCTATACTCAGATGCACATCATTCAGTGACCCATTATGCTGCAGCGTGCCAAGAAAAAACATGTTCATAATGTCTTTAAAAAGAAGAGCATCAGTGCACCCTTACCCTTAATTTTGTTCCAGCCCTTTCTTGTCTCATGTCCTTAAGTCTAAAAAACCCTTCATAAATCAAAGGACTTTTCAGTTATATTTAAAGTATATGTTATAGAAGCTTTTAAACAATTAACAGTTTTGTTTGTTTGTACTCTCAGGGCATTCTACCTGGACAAGTCGAACCTCCCTCCAAATTCAACATCTAAAGCTGCTTATATAGATAAGGTAAACAATAACATTAAGTGTTTAATTAAACTCTGTAAGTTACACATTATCCTAATCCCTTTCTTTTGGCTTGAGTTGAATTATTTTGAGGTATTTTTTCAGGGCTCTGTTATGGCTTTTACCCCAGCTCTGCATTACGGATGGTCTGACATAGCATTGCCCTTGTAGGAGGCATTGTGCTTCAGGAAATGCAGTACATGCTCATGTGTGAAGCCGACCTGTTTCCTCTGACTTTAGCAGAGAGTAAAGGGGCAGAGCCATGGCCTGGTCTCCTCCTTATCCCTTTGGGTACTGTCAGGGGTGCTTGCAGGCAATAGTCCCTGTGCCCAGGAGAATGAAGTTGGTGCACTGTCTCATAAAGAACAGTCCCTCCAGTATTTTCCTCACAAGGTTGCCCTTAGAACTTTCCCACGATGGCTCCCCTAAAATGGATTCCTCTTTCCATTTTAAGGGGGGGAAAATCCTTCTTTTATGCCTAAAGCACTACCTAGCATGATGTCCAGCTTTTGATCTGACATCCATTTTACAGACTACAGTTTTATATTTCATAAAGCCTTGTCTCAATTAGAAACTAGTACCAGTTGAAACGAGTGCAAGCTAAACTGATATAACTAAACATTAAACGATGTTAAGTGAGTCTATGTAAGCAGTTTGCATTGGTTTAGCTACATTTATTTTTAAATCACTTCAGTTAAACCAGTGGACTTTTCAAATATAGGTAAATATAAGTATAAGTAAGGCTACCATTTCCCTGGTGAATTAAAATTGCCATTAGGGAGTGCTTTTCTAGATTTTAAAACATTTCTTCTTTGGTTAGCAGGTTTCTCTCTATGGGAATCCCTAGGTATCTCATGGGCAGAGAGAATCAGGGCTTTGTATGACAAGAACTGCAATGTGACTTGAGCCTCATTTCACTTTTTTACCAAACACTGTGGGAGAGACGCAGCCTTTTGTTACCAGATCATGAAGACAGTCTTTCCTATCTTTGTGTGTGTGTGTATGTGTACGTGTATGTATAAATTCAATATTATGCAGTTAAACTCTTTCTCTATGTATGTATAGGGGTTGGCAACCTGTGGCTCCAGAGCTACAGGCGGCTCTTTGGCTGTCCCCTTGCAGGCAGCCGTTTTTTGAGAACCCCCTCCTGCACCCAAACTCCCTCCCAGACCCCGCACCCTCTCCTGCATCCCAATCCCCTGCCCCAGCCCGGAGTGCCCTCCTATTTATATTCAAATTCAAATGGCAGAAGTCTCATTAAAAGTATTCGTGAGTAGTAATAACTTTATTATGTTCAATTATTATTAGCTGATAAATTTTAACTCTACAAGTAGCTTTGTGTGTGATGTGACTCTCGAATTATTTTGGTCAAAGACCAAAACAAAAAAATGTCTCTTCTTCTTTGAAAGGTTGCCGACCCCTGTACTTTCTTTTCAGTTTTGTTGCAAAGTTAATTATTATTGTTTGTGGTTTCTTCACTCCCATTTTACTGCTTACTATTCTTTCAGTATGCAGTGTTGCTGTAGCTCTGTTAGTCCCAGGATATTAGAGACACCAGGTACGTGAGGTAATATCTTTTATCGGACCGTATTCTGTTGGTGAAAGAGAAAAACTTTTGAGCTTACAGAACTGAGGAACAGCTCTGTGTAAACTCGAAAGCTTGTTTCTCTCACCAACAGAAGTTGGTCCAATAAAAGATATTACCTTACCCACCTAGTCGCTCTAATATTCTTTCAGTAGTTAGTCAGGATTAGTAGTAACAGTAGTTAGTCAGGAAAGGCCATTTGCATAAACATAGGACAGTTTTGTCTTACCTGTATGCTGATCTTCTCTTAGTGGTCGTGCATCAGTCCCAGCACTACTCCCTTTTGTGTCTATCTTTGCATTTGTCTTTCACTGCATTATTCCTTCTTTGGAAATACTCCTGGAATAAGGTGGCCTGCCCATGTGTAGTCAGGTGGAGAGGGCTAACACAGTAGAGATGCGCCCCAGGGATTATACATTCAATGAAAATACCCATATAGCAATTTAAAAAAAAAAAGTCTTAAATATTGTCATACATTGTGTGCTTTGTGCGTACCCTTTCAACTGTGTGCTTTGAAAGCAGCTGGACTCAGGGTTTGGCCCACAGTGCTCATGTGTTCTAGTCTGGAGTCATTAAACTCAGAAACAATTTAGTTGTCACCCTCCCAGAAGAGAACTTCACATGCATCTTGATGGCAAATGTCTAAATCTCTCTGTTCTCCTTTGCTTGCAGCTGATGCGGCCCCTCAATTCTTTGGATGAACTTTACCGACTGGTAGTGTCTTTTATCCGATCCAAGCGCACAGCAGCCTGTGCTTACACTGCTTGCAGTGCCTCTGGAGTTGGATTGCTGTCAGTTTCTTCAGAACTCTGTAGCAGACTTGGAGCTTGCCACATCATAATGTGCAATAGTGGAGTTCATCGGTATGGCAATTTATCCACTATCTTTGCTTTAGTCAGTCATTGCAATCCAGTTTGGAGAATAATTTTTATTCCGTGTTTTTCTGAGTGTACTAGTATCTATCTAATGGACTCTTAAAAGATTATTCATGGTGAGAATCTGGAAGATAAAAGTAGTTGCAGTGATTGACAAAATGAGCAATATAATTTTAGCTTGTATAGTTGCAATAGATTATTCGTCGTACAAATTAGTACAAGGCAGAAATATTAAAATTTCTAAAGCATGACAAGGAAGGTTTCCTATTTGCATAATATATTGTGTATTTTATACTGAACTCCAGTATAGGCAAGGCATTTTAACATCTAGTGTTTGTTTTATACACTGGAGGGAATCTTAGTAGCAATAGATCTCAAAAACCAAAACTATGTATGCACTACTGCAGGTCTGGTCCAGAATAACCAGAAGCACTATATCCTGGGGTAATACTTGACATGACCAATTTGATTACAGAAAATGAACTCAGACACTTGATATTTTGAATTTTCAATTGATTTGCTATATACTGCACTGTACTAAATTCTGAGCGACCTTAGCATACGTCTAAATAACCAATTTTATAAAGGTCACCAGGATGGTAGTGAAATTCATCCAAGAAAATAGTACATGTAAGTACCGTGGGGTAGGGTTGGAACTTTGTGTGAATTACAGCAAACATGAAAGAATAATAGTTGAGGAAAATAATCTTTAGGTAAGTATTCTGTATGGTTCTTTATACAACCCAGAAGCTGATGCTAACATGATCCTTTTTTGTATCCATCAGGATACAATCTATAGATTCCAGTTATCAGTTTAAAAATGGTGTGTTCATTCTCATGATTCACTGTTTCAAACTCCTTATACAATTAATTTCTGATCCTTCGAAAATTTTCATTTGAGCAGCATCAATTACAAGTTTGTTGGGTTATAACAAAAATAACTTTCTTCTTAATTTTAAGTATTGTCCATCTTTCTAAAAAGAACTTTGGAAAAACAGTATAGTGCCAGTCCAATGCAGAATATCAGGCATGACAAACTGGAAAAGGTCAACAAGGTATCAGAGAAACAATCAATAAGTGCATGTTATGAAACAGACTTGCCATCTTTATCAACTACGATCTGATGGCGCATTTGTATGACACTGCATTATTGGCAGACTAGTGTATGTAGCATGAAGTATATTGTCCTCTGTTTTAGAGAGACAAGGTGAGTGAGGTAATATCTTTTATTGTACCAACTTCTGTTGGTGAAAGAGACAAGCTTTCAAGCCACACAGAGGTCGTCTTCATGTCCTTCTGCAGGTCTACCTCATCCATTTGTCTCTATAATACTCTGTTTTAGGCAGTTATATGAGATAATGATATTTTTAATACCATCCCCTGTACCAGAGCAGGATGGTTGTATTTATCCTTCCTTTAGCATGTGGGAACACTATATAAGCTGGATCAGCATGACATTTTCAGAAGGCCATAAAGCCTTTATGCTTTACTCTATCTATTTATCCAGATTTAACATTTTTACAGGTAAGACATTTTTGATGACTTAGAGAATCCCGTTTTCCAAGTTATAACTCCAGCTAAATCTCCTACTCAACCAATGGAAATATGGGCAGCATTTCTTTCCTTCTTTTCCCTCCACTGCTCCAATGAGGAGCAGCATCTTCTGTCTCCCATGTGCCTTTTCCCTTGATTTTTCGTTTAAAATGTTACTGTGAAAGAGACTGTCATCTGCATAGTGAACAGGGATTTAAACAGTTCAGCCTTGCCCAGCACATATTATATAAGAACAGTGGTACTTAAAAATGGATCGACCCCAAGAATTGAAAGGTCATGAATTATTCAGGCTGGCCTATTGACAGGAATATTAGATACCTGTCTCCCCGAGAATTATGCGTTTGTGTGCATATGCTTTATCTATAGCCAAACATCCAAAGATTATCATAGGTGGAAGAAAGAGAGGGTTCTATTTGGGCATAATTGTCTTTCTGGTGCTTATTAGAGATGGGCATAGTACCATGAATATTTATTTGAATGGTTAATTAATTCACTTTAACTGGGTTTGTGAGTTTCTGGAGAATATTCTACACAGAGAAAGTGTTTACTAGCAGAAATATTTGAAAAATGGTGAATTTTAAGTCGCTATTGTAGCATACTCACAGAAAATGAAATTTGAATTCGCAAAAGTGAATATTTTGTCAAAAATCTGTTTGTTGTGGTAGGTTTTTTTGAGTTACACTCAACTGGAGGACAGAAACATACCATGTGAACCACATGTCCTATCAAAGCAGCCTGAATATCAAATATGGAGAATGAACAGCTAGTGCACAACTTACAGATCATGAACTATTCAGAATTATTGGGAATATAACTTTAAATAATGGGGATGTATTTGATAAAATCATAAGCTTGACATCCTTGAACAGAAAGACAATTCTTTCAATAAATTATACACTGTGAATTATTCACTCAGCGGCAGTGCCCATTCATATGCATAAATTATAAAATGTCTCATGAAGTACAGGGGCCTAAACAAAAGATTAGGAATCAGACACACTGATTTTTATAGACTATTTTAGGAGCAGTGAGGTAGAGTTAAATGGATCACATAGAGGATTACATCGGGATGTCAAAAGATTTATCAGGGCAAGCTATCTTTGTAAAGTAAAGGGCTAGAACACTTAACCATAAAAACATGAATGTAGCTCTACAGTCCCTGAATGCAGCGCCATTTGAGCCTTTGCAAAAGACGTCATTATTTTACTTATCTACTGACACTGCCTTTCTGGCAGCCATGTGTTCAGGGGGAAGATCAAGAAAAAATCCTTGCATTATCAATTAGAGATCTTTTACTATAGGTCCACAAAGACAAAGTAAAAAGAAAAGGAGTACTTGTGGCACCTTAGAAGTGAGCTGTAGCTCACGAAAGCTTATGCTCAAATAAATTGGTTAGTCTCTAAGGTGCCACAAGTACTCCTTTTCTTTTTGCGAATACAGACTAACACGGCTGTTACTCTGAAAGACAAAGTAGTAAACTACAACAGATTTTATACCCCAGGTTTTGGGGTGGTTCTTTTGGCCCAAATCTTTAAAGGTTAAGAAAAAACACTGCATTTATTGAATTAGAAGGCAATTTTGAGCAATTATTTAGAGAGGACTTAAAGTTAGAAATTGTAGTGCTGTTGGGACAGCAGCAAGGAGTGGGATGGCATCCTTTAACATCTGTGTTATATGTGACAAGGTGTGTCATGAGTATGTTTGTCCTTAGGGTTCTGTGTTGGGGGATGGGAGCTAAGAAATTTCAGCTCACATCTTATTTTGTCTCTCTAGCCTACTCATGGTGTATTCTGTGCTTCCACGCCCTGGTGCTGATTACAAGCATTCCAACTTCCCAAGCTTTCCCCGTGCCCACAGGGTCTGCTCTCTGGCCTGCTGAAATTGCACCTCACCCTCACTCATGACTAGGCAGAGAGCCTCCTGCTTACCAGGTAGAGATCTGCCTTTGCACAGCCTTATCTCCCCACTGCCATGGTTATTGGCACTGACTCTACTCCTGGAATTCCTGCCACCAGCCCCTTTCATACATGCTGCTTGGTGCAAGGCAAGGATGGGAATGGCATCAGGGGATGATGATCCAGAGCAGAAAGACAAGCTTCTGAAGGAGATAGAGGGGGACAAGCTTCTGATGGGGCTAGAGGATGGGGCTAGGTCCACCAAGCAGAGCTGATCTAACTCTTCCCTGAAATCCTTCAGGACTAGATTTGCTGTAATAGTTAAGCAGGCATAAAAAGTAGTGATAAGTGTTTTGCCCCTGTTCTGGTAGAATGAGATTTAATCTTAGCAAGCAATTGTAGAGGAGACCTCTATTTCTAAACCTGATAGTTTAGACACATGGCATTCTGAATTCTCATTTCTAATAAAATATTGTATGTTAGCCCTGTGGGTAGGCTACCCTTTGAGAGAAACCTTCTTCAATGGATCAGTCCTCTTACCAGGGTAAAGATGAACAATATGACAGTAACAGACTCTAGTTCGTGTTTCCACATATCTGCATTAAATATGCAAACCCCAGATTTTGGCCCCTGGAACTTATTTTCACCTGGTTTCCAAAGTAAGATCCTTCATGGAGCCTGACCTGAGTCTCAGTCTAGGAGTGTGTATCAGAGTTCAGGATGCTGTACTGATCACTCCTTTTTTTCTACTCTCGGGGAATGGGAACTGAGCAAACCATTATTCCCATCTCTGTCAGAATTTAGTGTCTCAGGCTATATTTCCTAGAAAATTAAAATCTGGATCTTCCCACATTTCTCTAGTTAAACTTTGTTGACTGACTACTAGATTAGAGCATACATTCTTAACATGGAGGTCCTGAACTGATGTCAGAGGGGTGGTGACCACACTGCCCTTTCCTTCCTACTCAGTGGAAGATGGGAGTGAGTATTAGCCAGATCCTGCCTAGATGGGAGGAAAGTTCTGGGTCAGGGTATCAATATGGAAAAAGGCATCCCATTATGGAAGAGTCTGAAAACCACTGGACTACAGACTTTGGCTGAACTGTCACTATCACTTGTGACCCCCTCAGTCTCAGCAATGTTTTGGTTTCTTATTTCTCTCTGATCCAAGTTAAATTGCTTTTTACGTTGTACGAGACTAAAACAGCTTGAAAGAGCTCACATTTTCATTCCCATATCCAAGATAATATTGGGGATTTTGAATTTCTGGTGATTACTTTGCTTTGATTTTTATGTTTGTCAATTGACATTAGAACTAGAAATACTGTATCTATTCCAGACAGAAGTCTTTTTCAAGTATATTTCAATCAGCTGAACAAGAACCAGAGAATAATAAGTACCTTTAACCTTCACTGTCCTTTGTGGTATATGTCTGTTACAACCTCCCCATAAATTATCATAAAATGAATCTGTTGTGCAGATTCAACATCAGGAATTACAATTAATGTGATTCTAAGGAATCAGATTTTTATGTTTTATTTTGCCTTTTTTCATCATAACTAGTTATGGTCTATTCAATTTTACTTCATTTAGTTAAGACGTTGCTATTCTACCTGCCAATTAACTAGCCTCCAGTAAATGATACGAGGGTTTCTTTGCCTATATTCATTTTATTTGAAGTTGTAATCAGTCTGTACAAATGTAGCTGATCAGAAGCACTTTTAAATATTGAATCATTATGCCAGTTCCTGCTCCAGAGGGAAGAGACAGACGGTGCTGCACAGACCCGAGCTCTTTCCATGCCAAAATGAAATTAGGTGCAGCAGCTGCAGAACTCCGTTTGGAGACTAGCAGGAATACAAACTAAAATGAATTATTTAAAATATTCAAATAATGCAGTTTTTGAGTTTATTTATAAGTTTATATTTCCTGGTGAATAGAAACGAGAGTGTGTCCTTTACAACCTTTATGAATCTTCTGGAGATACCTCTGTTTTTTATTATTTTTTCTGTATTTTGATTTCCTTCTTTAAAGCATCTAATTGCTGCTCCTTTAAGCCACGGGATTTAGGCTAGCAGATGTTCTGCTGAGTGATGAGACAGGTTCTGCCAAAGGTCAATTGTGCTCCTGAAGCCTGCCCAGCTCATGAAGGTCCAGGGAGCAACACACCTGCTGTGGGTAACAAACCCAGATCTCCCAAACAGCAACACAGAGCTCCACTGTAACTATATGTTTGTTGTTCTCATCTCAATTCTCCTTTATACATTAATTTTCTTTTAGAAGTTTGACTACAGAAATTTACTTCTGAAATCAATAAAACTGTGCTGCAAAGATCTCTTCTTGGGACCCAGTTCTGCAACTCTTACGCTGAACCACTTGATCATGTAAGTAAGCCTGTTGACTTCAACAGGCCTACTTGCATGAGTAAGTACATGCCAGCATGAGCATGCATAGCAGAATTAGTCCCTGTGTGTCTCAATCCTTTCAAAGAAGTAGTCTGATCTAAACTTTGATTTCACTGCTGCTCTCTCTTTGTTAAATATTCACTGTTTTTCCCTTCAATTTTACTATCCCTATCTCCATTTATTTTTAATATATTTTTATGATCCCTTATCCACTGAGACAGAAATAAATTTTTTTCTCCTTTATAATATAAATATTTAGGATAGTAGAATGTTTAATACCGTGCTTGTTAGAATTCAAAGGCAGTTAGAGATGTGGGAACTTGTCCTAAAAGATAGCACAAACAACACATTGAAAACCAACAAGTAGTCCATAACAATTTTGATTTATATTCCCCTTCTATATTTATTTATTATTATTATTTATATTCCTTTTCTATACTCTACACATTTTTGCTCTATTCACTTTTAACATGCATATTAGGAATGATGTTAGTCACATGCAGTTCTCTTTCATGTTTCATATGTTGAAACATTATTCTGCTTAGCACATAATTTAAAAAGTGCAGAGAAATGCATGCAAATGAACTGAGTGGGATGGTTCCAAACAGGATTCCAGCACAGTTTTTTCCTCTTTGCTCCTTTCACCTCTGTGCACTATGGTAGATGTTTAACTGCCTGGGTTGATATACAGATCCCTCACTTCAACCTGCAGAACCAGACTCTTATGTTTCCTACGGTATTTCTTCTCTAGTACTCAGGGCTTTGGAAGAATCTGAATCTTTCTTACAGAAAACACCAGTATAAAAAAATCCAATAGACCCCTTCAAACTGTCTAGAATCAACTTGTGTATAAGTTCTTTTGATTCTGTGATGAAAAAGAATTAAATTGAACAATCTGAATTCTTCTACAACATGAAATAAATTAGATTGCTGTTTCCCAATGGATAACAGCTTGATTTGATCTGCCAAGGACTTAAAAATGAAACCCTTTCTTACTCATTTGAAGAAGATGCTGTTCAGACTAAGTATATGGTGGTCAAGTTTGTTCTTGAACTATCCTGACACCATTATTAAGCTTGAGCAGACAAGAAGCACAGGACAATTCAAACCTTTAAAAATTCTATTCTTTGTTTCCTGACAAGTCCAACTTCTTGGCATACAAACAGTATTCAAGGTGAGGTCTTCTATAGCTAGTGCCTACCTGAAAATTTCCAACCACTAACATAATAGCATTAAATTTGAGGTAGAATGATGGGATATCTATGATGTTTCTAAAACCATTTGTATAGTCTTTGAAAAAACGCAAAAGTTGACAGATGAGTGAGTCCTAGAAACTGTTCTGGTTTTTCAGTTGAATTTATTTTCACTCCCCTTTAAATAGTTCCCCTTTTCCAACAGAGAGGGGTGTTCTGGTATGGAGGGATGCACTCATTCCTGTTAAAAACTAGGGAAGAGGGCATCATTATCTTCAACATGTTTCATTGCTTGCAAAAAATAGGCTAATTTTGAATTTAATGTTACCCCTTCCCCAAGGCTTGGCTCAAACCTCCCTGGTAGTTAATCAGAGTGGCTTGTCCCTGCCCCTGGCATGGGTTGAGTCCTGGGTTTTTTATTTCGGTGCCTGGTGCCTTCACCCAAAGTGACTCCAATCTGTGTCTGGGAAACAAAGGTGCTGTCCCTTGGGAAATTCAGAAGGACTATAACCCAGTACACAAACAACACAGTACATTACTACAAGCTCCAATGAATAAAATGTCACACTCCAAAAGAACAGAATAACACAGGGGGATTTACTAGGGACAGGAAACAAATTCTGTAAGGAAGAAAAGGATTAAGATTAACAAAAAAAACTATGACAGGTTTCAGAGTAGCAGCCGTGTTAGTCTGTATTCGCAAAAAGAAAAGGAGTACTCGTGGCACCTTAGAGACTAACAAATTTATTTGAGCATAAGCTTTTGTGAGCTACAGCTCACTTCATCGGATGCATTTGTGGGTTCTTGATGATGCGTTGGAGAGGTTTTGGTTGGGGGCTGAGGGTGATAGCTAGTAGCATTCTGTTGTTTTCTTTGTTGGGCCTGTCCTGTAGTAGGTAACTTCTGGGTACTCTTCTGGCTCTGTCAGTCTGTTTCTTCGCTTCTGCAGGTGGGTATTGTGGTTGTGGGAGAGCTTGATGGAGATCTTATGGGTGTTTGTCTCTGTCTGAGGGGTTGGAGCAGGTACGGTTGTGTCGTTGAGCTTGGCTGTGGACAGTGGATCATGTGGTGTGGTCTGGATGAAGACTGGAGGCATGTAGTGGGCATAGTGGTCGGTGGGTTTCCAGTGTAGGGTGGTGTTTGTGTGACCATCGCTTGTTGGCACTGTGGTGTCCAGGAGGTGGATCTCTTGTGTGGACTGATCCAGGCTGAGGTTGATGGTGGGATCTTGGGAGACAGGCCAGTCCTTGCTTACAGACAGCCCCCCAACCTGAAGCAAATACTCACCAGCAACCACACAACAGAACCACTAACCCAGGAACCTATCCTTGCAACAAAGCCCGTTGCCAACTGTGTCCA
This sequence comes from Chelonia mydas, assembly GCF_015237465.2. Classification (NCBI taxonomy): domain Eukaryota; kingdom Metazoa; phylum Chordata; order Testudines; family Cheloniidae; genus Chelonia; species Chelonia mydas. The sequence goes on along the minus strand of NC_057850.1, from coordinate 58,864,183 downwards.
CATATCTATTCAGGGGACACCATCATAGGGCCTAATCACATCAGCCACACTATCAGAGGCTGCACATCTACCAATGTGATATATGCCATCATGTGCCAGCAATGCCCCTCTGCCATGTACATTGGTCAAACTGGACAGTCTCTATGTAAAAGAATAAATGAACACAAATCAGACGTCAAGAATGATAACATTCAAAAACCAGTCGGAGAACACTTCAATCTCTTTGGTCACTCGATTACAGACCTAAAAGTGGCAATTCTTCAACAAAAAAACTTCAAAAACAGACTCCAATGAGAGACTGCTGAATTGGAATTAATTTGCAAACTGGATACAATTAACTTAGGCTTGAATAAAGACTGGGAGTGGATGGGTCATTACACAAAGTAAAACTATTTTCCCATGTTTATTCCCTCCTCCCCCCAGCTCCGCTGTTCCTCAGACGTTCTTGTCAACTGCTGGAAATGGCCCACCTTGATTATCACTACAAAGGGTTCCCCCCAACCCCCCGCTCTCCTGCTGGTAATAGCTCTCCTTACCTGATCACTCTCCTTACAGTGTATATGGTAACACCCATTGTTTCATGTTCTCTGTGTATATAAATCTCCCCACTGTATTTTCCAGTGAATACATCCGATGAAGTGAGCTGTAGCTCATGAAAGCTTATGCTCAAATAAATTTGTTAGTCTCTAAGGTGAAAAAACAAACAAAAAAACTATGATACCAATAATATAACAAATCCTCCACCTCCCTGCATTCACCACTGTACACAGACTCTCAGCTCCCGCTCTAGCACCGTTCCAGGCAGATAAGAGGCTGAAGATAAGTCCTGCAATGAGTGCTGGAGTGCTGTGAACATTGGTCAGCTTAAACAAAAAGAAAGGGGTTCCCTTACAGTATCTTCAGCCCTGAGTGGGGCAGGGTCCTCTCTTGACTCCCTGGTCTGGAGCCCTATGGAGATCTTGGCTGGCTGTAGGTAGCTGGCACCAGGTTGCTTCTCTGCCCTCCTGATTGCTGGTCTCCACAGGACTGGCACTTCGTGATCATGTTCTAAATCCCACAATAGCTCAAACTCTCCTTTTGTGGAAGAGTGGGAGTTGAATAGAGACTCCCTGACCCCAAGCTGTGCTGCCCCATCTCAGCTCCAAACTCAAACAGTCCAAAAGCTAAACTAAAATGAATCCCTTTGTCTGTCTCTAAGGCTGCTTGTCCCCTCCAACTAAGAGACTGACCAGCTCCATGTTGGCCCAGCACATTGTCTATATAAATCACTTAATCAGAAACTCCCTATTGACTTTTGTAGGAGTTTGCTGACTATTCTATCCCTGCTCTGGACCCTAAGCAGGCTGGGAAATGGTGTTCAGAGGCTCTGGAGCCATTGCTGTAGTCCAGAGGGTTGGACCCCTGGAGGCTCAGTTCATTGTTTCAGGAGCTAGCAAACTCCAAAGAGGTTTATACTAAAAACCTAATAAATCTACATATGCAGGACTGAAGTCCCAAGGTAGAAACCTTAAAGGCTACAAATCAGGGCATTAGTCCTATTTAGAACTGAAATATGACTAAATATACACACCTATTCAACTCTATCATGAAATGTGTCTCTGTTTTGCAGTCCTCAATTGAAACTTAACTCAAGGACCTTCCCTTCTGGATTTTGTTTGCTCCAAGGGTATTTATCAAGTTCATGGTGATAATTGTTTCATGCTTTAGAAAGGAAGATGTTTCCTTTCTTAGATGAAGTGCTCATAACGACAATTTCTTATGAGCAAATAACTTGTTCCTCTGTAAGAAATCTCCTTCAGGATCTTGTGTTTCTCATCTATTTCAGAAACTGAGTTGTCTTCCTTGCCAGAGACTAGTCTAATTAGCAGTTGCTCTCTTGAAAGATGAAGCCAGTCTTCCACCCTCCAAGAAACAGTTTAAAGAAAACCTACATACATTAGTAAAAACACCAAAAGGCATCAGGTTTGAGGCCTTCCTGAATGGAAGTAGTAGCTTGGGTTACAAAACACATCCTCCAGGATTGGTCTCCTGTCTCTATAAATTTACTGTCTCCTGTTTCAGCAAGCAAGAACTCATCTGGTAGCTGAAGGTTGAAAATACCTGGCAAGGCAGATTTTGATTATTCCGTGATGCAGTAGCATTACCAACAAACACAATAGCTTCCAGAAAGAAGCATTGATAGCTACTGTATTTTCATAGTGAAATTAGAGACGTTCAGACACCAAGATTATTGGACGTATCTTGAAAAAAGTTAATACTAATGTTGTGCTAAACATGAATGGATCAGCACCTGACTTTGCTTAAAAGATGATAACAACACTTGAGGCTTGACTTGACCACAAAGTCCATAAAGGACCAAACATGAGTCTCAGAATTCTCCACTAGGCCAATTATAATATTTTAACTCTTTTTAAAGGTTATCTTCTGCTTTGGAATTTTAATGAATTTTTTTTTAAACCAAAGCATGTGCACTGCTTTCTACCCCCTTTTCCCTGCTACAGCTATATTCTCACCAGACACAATGAGAGGGTGAAATAATATGTCCTTCAAAAACCTCTTCATAGGATTCCTTTAAAATAATGACTTAATTTTTCCTAATACTAGTGTCAAACAGGATGGCCAACTTTTTTTCCCCGTATTTCATTTAACTACATTTTTTTCTTTTGTTAATGGGGGGTTAGTCTGGTATCTTACCTGGTTATTTCATTTCTAATAACTGTACTAACCACAGTCCAATCCTCTCCTCAAAAGAAAAAAAAATCATGGTCAGTAAAGTTTCAGCACATGAACAAATGAGATGAAAGGCATTATTACCTTCTAAATAAAACTGGTTTTTCTAAACCAAGATTGCAGCCAGCACGTTTAAACTGTCTTATACATAGACTAAAAATCGTGATGCTTACATATGCTTACATCATCCTGAATAGCGTATTTAAATATGTCTAGGCTCTAGGACTGTGTTCATGGACCATTCCCTTCAGGGCGTGGCTTAGAAACTAGCAAAAGGTCTGGCAATGTCTTCACATAACAGTGGAACAAGAACCACAGGCAGGAGTGTCACCACTCTATTTTAATACCCCTAATAAGTAATGTTCTCATTTTAGGTTGATTCTAGTCTACTGTACGCTTGTTTAGATAATTATTAGAAATAAATACAAATTAATGTACAATCACTAGGAATTATAAAGAACTATCTTAATAACTTCAGATCAGAAATAAGAAAACTTTATGCTAACATTTTAACTGCCATATTTAATAAGTATATTGGCATACTTAGTTGCTGGATAAGAGTTAATTTTAATCTTATGAGAACAAGTAAATGCTTAAAATGTCAATATTTTAAAAAGCAGTCAAATGTATCTATGGTTAGCATATTGTATCTATGCAAAATTTATTAAAAGAATAATGACATAGCATTTAACACTGAGCAGCAGCTTTAGAGTTTTAGTTAATTAGACTAAGCAAATGTACATCCTGTTCAAATACTTTATTTGTGTGACCAAGGTTTAATTCACTTTGACATCCCCAACAGCAGTAAGTGATGTGCCAAATATTACACCAATTTGTTTCATCTCATCATCCCTATTCAGGAGATGTTAGACTAATGATGAAGCTCTCAGCATAAGCTAGCCAGAACCCTAACTGAAAACTGGGAATGGATTTTATTATTTAGATTCCTTTAACCCAGGTAACGTTTCTATACAACATGCTGAGTGGCAGTTCAGATGGTACTGTACACAAACACCAATTAATTTTTCCTATGTGGTGACAAATTACATTAAATAAGCTGTCATTGAACAGTCCATTTCTGAGATATTTTAATATTTCAACATTATAACAAAATATAGGCAACATAGCTTTTCACAGAATTATAGAATTTAAGGTCAGAAGGGACCATTATGATCGTCTAGTCTGACCTCCTGCACAATGCAGGCCATGGAATCTCACCCACCCACTCCTGTAACAAACCCCTAACTTATGTCTGAACTATTGAAGTCCTCAAATCGTGCTTTAAAGACTTCAAGGTGCAGAGAATCCTCCAGCAAGTGACCCATGCCCCACGCTGCAGAGGAAGGCGAAACCCCCCCAGGGCCTCTGCCAATCTGCCCTGGAGGAAAATTCCTTCCCGACCCCAGATATGGCGATCAGCTAAACCCTAAGCATGTGGGCAAGACTCACTAGCCAGACACCCAGGAAAGAATTCTCTTTAGTAACTCAGATCCCACCCTGTCTAACATCCCATCACAGGGCATTGGGCATATCTACCGCTAATAGTTGAAGATCAATTAATTGCCAAAAGTAGGCTATCCCATCATATTATCCCCTCCATAAACTTATCAAGCTTAGTCTTGAAGCCAGATATGTCTTTTGCCCCCACTGCTTCCCTTGGAAGGCTGTTCCAGAACTTCACTCCTCTGATGGTTAGAAACCTTCGTCTAAATTCAAGTCTAAACTTCCTGATGGCCAGTTTATATCCATTTGTTCTTGTGTCCATATTGGTACTGAGCTTAAATAATTCTTTTCTCTCTGTGGTATTTATCCCTCTGATATATTTATAGAGAGCAATCATATCTCCCCTCAGTCTTCTTTTGGTTAGGCTAAACAAGCCAAGCTCTTTGAGTCTCCTTTCATAAGACAGGTTTTCCATTCCTCGGATCATCCTAGTAGCCCTTCTCTATACCTGTTCCAGTTTGAATTCATCCTTCTTAAACATGGGAGACCAGAACTGCACACAGTATTCCAGATGAGGTCTCACCAGTGCCTGGCATAATGGTACTAACACCTCCTTATCTCTACTGGAAATACCTCGCCTGATGTATTCCAAGACTGCATTAGCTTTTTTACGGCCATATCACATTGGCAGCTCATAATCACCCTGTGATCAACCAATACTCAGAGGTCCTTCTCCTCCTCCGTTACTTCCAAGTGATGCGTCCCCAGTTTATAACAGAAATTCTTGTTATTAATCCCTAAATGCATGACCTTGCACTTTTCACTATTAAATTTAATCCTATTACTATTACTCCAGTTTACAAGGTCATCCAGATCTTCCTGTACGATATACCAGTCCTTCTCTGTATTGGCAATACCTCCCAGCTTTGTGTCATCCGCAGACTTTATTAGCACATTCCCGCTTTTTGTGCCAAGGTCAGTAATAAAAAGATTAAATAAGATTGGTCCCAAAACTGATCCCTGAGGAACTCCACTTGTAACCTCCTTCCAGCCTGACAGTTCACCTTTCAGTGTGACCCGCTGTAGTCTCCCCTTTAACCAGTTCCTTATCCACCTTTCAATTTTCATATTGATCCCCATCTTTTCCAATTTAGCTAATAATTCTCCATGTGGAACCGTATCAAATGCCTTACTTAAATCGAGGTAAATTAGATCCACTGCGTTTCCTTTGTCTAAAAAATCTGTTACCTTCTCAAAGAAGGAGATCAGGTTGGTTTGACATGATCTACCTTTTGTAAAGTCATGTTGTATTTTGTCCCAATTACCATCGACGTCAATGTCCTTAACTACTTTATCCTTCAAATTTTTTTCCAAGACCTTGCATACTACAGATGTCAAACTAACAGGCCTGTAGTTACCCGGATCACTTTTTCTTCCTTTCTTAAAAATAGGAACTATGTTAACAATTCTCCAGTCATACGGTACAACCCCTGAGTTTACAGATTCATTAAAAATTCTTGCTAATGGGCTTGCAATTTCATGTGCTAGTTCCTTTAATATTTTTGGATAAAGATTATCCGGGCCCCCTGATTTAGTTCCATTAAGCTGTTCAAGTTTGGCTTCTACCTCAGATGTTGTAATATCTATCTCCATATCCTCATTCCCATTTGTCTTCCTACCATTATCCCTAAAGCTCTTCATTAAAGACTGAGGCAAAGTATTTGTTTAGATATTGGGCCATGCCTAGATTATCCTTAACCTCCACTCCATCCTCAGTGTTAAGCGGTCCCACTTCTTCTTTCTTTGTTTTCTTCTTATTTATATGGCTATAGAACCTTTTACTGTTGGTTTTCATTCCCTTTGCAAGGTCCAACTCTATTTGACTTTTAGCCTGTCTCACTTTATCCCTACATGTTCTGACCTCAATAAGGTAGCTTTCCTTGCTGATCCCTCCCTTCTTCCACTCCCTGTATGCTTTCTGCTTTTTCTTAATCACCTCTCTGAGATGCTTGCTCATCCAGCTTGGTCTACAACTCCTGCCTATGAATTTCTTCCCCTTTCTTGGGATGCAGGCTTCTGATAGTTTCTGCAACTTTGACTTGAAGTAATTCCAGGCCTCCTCCACCTCTAGATCCACAAGTTTTTCAGTCCAATCCACTTCCCTAATTAATTTTCTTAATTTTTTTAAGTTAGTCCTTTTGAAATCAAAAACCCTAGTAACAGATCTATTTTCGTTTTTCCTTCCATTTAGTTTGAACTGAATTAGCTCATGATTGCTCGAACCAAGGTTGTCCCCTACAACCATTTCTTCTATGAGGTCCTCGCTACTCACCAAAACCAAATAAAAAAAGGCATCCTCTCTTGTAGGTTCAGCAACTACTTGGTGAAGGAATCCATCAGCTATGGTATCCAGAAAAATCTGAGCCCTGTTATTATTACTAGCACTTGCCCTCCAGTCTATATCTGGGAAGTTAAAGTCTCCCACGATCACACAATTCCCATTAGTATTTACTTCTTTAAAAACATATCCCAATTGGATCCCGGCAGTCTATAGCACACCCCAAGCACTATCCCAGGGGAGGCTCTAGTAGCTTTCTTCCCCAATGTGATTTTTGCCCAGACAGACTCTGTCTTATCCATTCCATCACTTCTTATTTCTCTACAGTCTACCTCATCGTTGATATACAATGCTACTCCACCACCTTTGCCTTTATTTCTGTCTTTGCTAAACAGCACATACCCTTCAATACCTGTACTCCAGTCTTGACTATTATCCCACCATGTTTCTGTTATCCCTGTAATATCTCGTTTCACTTCCTGCACCAGTAGCTCTAGTTCCTCCATTTTATTACTTTGGCTTCTCGCATTGGTATACAAACATCTTAATTTTTGCTGTTTGGCTTCGCTCACATTCTTTACCCGATTAGGCATAGACATTCTACCGCCAATATTACCTATTAGATTGGTATGTACACTACCCTTCCTCCTTATGTCCATTCTCCTACCCACGGCTGTATCCTTTCTTCCTTTGTTTTCTTCCCTCTCAAAGAGAAAATCCAGCGTGGAGATTACCTGGACATCTCCCAACCATCTGCCCCAAATTCCTAGTTGATCAGTTGTGCCATCCTCCACCAGAAGTCTATTTCCCTCCTTACTCAGGTGAAGTCCATCCCAAGAGAACAATCCTCTGTCCATGGATGCTTCCCAGTGGCCATACATCCAAAGCCCTCCTTATAGCACCACTGCCTGAGCCATCTGTTGAGCATCATAATCTTGTCACACCTTTGTTGCCCTTCTCTAGGAACAGGCAGAATTCCACTGAAGATCACCTGAGCCTCGATTTCCTTAAGATTCTTCCCCAGCCTGGCAGAGTCTCCCTTGATACGTTCCAGTGAGAATCTAGCTGTATCATTTGTTCCCACATGAAAGATAATCAAAGGATTCTTTCCCACTCCCGTTAGGATCCTCTTCAGCCTCAGGTCCACATCCCGTATCTTAGCACCCGGCGGATAGCACACCCTTCTGTTCTCTGGATCAGCTCTTGTTACAGGCCTGTCTATCCTTCTCAGTAAGGAATCCTCAATCACGTAGATCTGCCTTTTCCTGGCCATGGTGTGATTGTCCAGTCTATCCCTTGTTCCCTCTGTTTGCAAGTCCTCTTGATTCCTATTGTCCCTTGCAATCCTCTGCAACCCATCCTGTATCCTCCTGGGGCTCATATTTGGTGTTGTTATCTCCATTGACTCTTGCCCTCTTCCTATAGGACTATCTGCTCTTCTCTTCTTCCTTGCCCTCTCACCTTCAGTGACCACCTACTGTGCCCTTTCTTCATTTTCCAACTCCACAAACTTGTTCCTGAGCTCTATTTCTCCTTCACTAGCCCGTCTTTTCCTTTGCCTGTTTCTCTTAGTCACATGCTTCCACTGTCCACTTTTCTCACCCAGCAGTATCCCCTCAGAGTTCTTTAGTCTTGCTTCCATCTGCAGGTCTGAGCTTTTCCCTTCAGCCTCCTCATGTCTTTGCTCCATCATCCGCTCGAACCCCCTTCTAAACTCAACCAGCGTTTCCACCTGCATTTCCAATCCTCAGATCTTCTCTTCGATCAGCTCTATCAGGCTGCAATTCATAAAGATGAAACTCTTTTCAGGTACCCCCTCCAGGATCATGTACATGCCACAGCTTCTACATCCAGTTATCTTCATTGTGTCTTCCGCTACTTGGGTCACTACCACGGCTGCCTCTGTATTTGTCATAGCCTTCTCACCTAAGTCCTGTTAGTCCGGAAAACACAAACCAAACCAAAACACCACCACCCTCAGCAGAACAAACCCCCAGTGAGCACCAAAACACGACCAGACCACCACACACTCCCTTCACTAGCCTGTCTGTTCCTCTGCCTGGCTCTCTTAGTCTTTCCCCCAAACTCCCTTTAGAAACTCCCACTCAAACTCCCCTTTTATAGGGCTCTTACTGAAAAAGTTGAAATATTAAAATATATATACAGTTTTTGATTGAATGTCATGCAGCTTGTTTCCCATTTGTTACAAAAGACATGTTACAAATTTAACAAATGGGAAACAAAGCAGCATGACATTCAATGAAAAACAAATGAATCCCAGAGCTGGGGAATATTGGTGATTGAAAAGGTAATGCAACCTTTTCTGTTAAAGGAGTCTTGATCAAGAAGATGTTTGCAAAGTTGTTCAACTACATAGACGACATCATGACTGGGCATACCACCCACCTGGGTCTCAGGACTGTCAAGAAGATTCATGGTTCTGGTCTAGGACTCTTCTGGGAGACTAGGAGTAATAGGCAGGGGCTAGGAGTAATTGAACTTCCTTAACTTTGCAGGAAACCAGCTGGAACTTATAGAAAGAGGAAGTTATGAGCTTGGGTATACCTGGAAAGCCAAACAACTATGTTGACGGTATTAGGCTGCCTGCACAGGGAATTTGTTCGTCTGTCTTGTTTAAATGCTGAGGAATGGGAATTGGGGGCTTTTGTTTCTCTGACCTGAAGAAAGTTAAAAAACAGATTTTTGTTCATTTAAACTCTGAGGTATGAGAATTTGGGACTTTTGCTTTCATTGACAGAATGTTAGGGTGGGGTTTAGGGTGAGCTCTAAAAAGAGCTTTTTTCTTTCATTTTCTTCTTTTGATTTATCTAGTTTCTTTTCTGCTGAAGGGCCAGTTGTGCACATTGGTTATATCTGGTTCTGAGTTGCTTTACAACCTTAAATAAATCTTGCTTATTAACCCTTGAGGTGGGTGGTTCTTATGGTTTGCGTAGCTGCTTTGGTTCCCTGTAAAATTCCAGGGGTGTGGCTGATAACCTAGAAATCCTTGAATGGTCTTGGGGACCCTTCAACCTTGCTGGACTCTGATCCTATATGGCAACAGTGCATTTGCCACTGAACACTTTATGATATATATTCAGGGATACGCCTGCCGTAAGTTCCTAATATTAATCTTTTCAAGACCACAGGAGAGTGTTCTCTGAGCAGACCCCTCACACTTGGAACTGACTGCTTTTCATAATCATTCAGAGCAACATGCAAGGTGCATTTGTTTAGTTTTGCATTTGGTTCATTTTATTTTGCTTGACAACTTTGTTGCTGAGATACCTAGCTTTGTCAGTTCTGTCTATCCTCAGTGGGTAGCTTTCTTTGATGTCTTTTGTGGTTTTTCTCCGTCCCCTCTTTTTTTTTTTTTCTTTCACAGCACTTGGCTGCCATGGTGATTTTGCTTGCAACATTTTACAGTTAGGAATATGCAGCATTTCATGGCAGCCAGGGTGCTTCTTATAAAAAATTGACTATACAAAACAATTTTTTTGTAATGTAATTCAAGCAGAAAACGAAACAATTATTTGAAATAAAAACAAATATTGGTATGTAAATTATATACCATGACTGGCAGAAAACTAAATTTAAATAATTGTGAAAAAGTACCAAAGTGTAAATACTGATTTATTAATTAATCATCCCAGTGAAACATTATTAAATGGTTTATTTATAATATCTATAATAAAGAATAAATCTATTTAACTATCTAGTTATCCAACCAAAGTAAAGCAATTACAGCTTTATTGTTGGTAATATGTAATAAGTTAGTAACTTTGTGTCATTATTAAGGTTGTGAGTTTGTAATGGAAGTCACGGATTCTGTGACTTTCCGTGACTTCTGCAGCGCGTGGTGGACCTGGCTCAAGGGCAGCTCAAGCAGCCCCTGCGCCATTCGCACCGGTCACTGTTGGGGCAGTCTCGCGCAGCAGAGGTTGGGTTTGGGAGGGGGCAGAGGGTTGGGGCACAGGATGGGGTGAGGCGGGCTCTGGGCGACGCTTAACTAGGGGGCTCCCCGGAAGTTTTAGACAAGAGTAGTTTTAGTAAAAATCATGGACAGGTCACAAGGCCGTGAATTTTTGTTTAAGGCTCATGACCTGTCCATGATTTTTACTAAAAATACCCGGGATTAAAATGTAGCCTTAGTCATTATTATCTGGTTGAGAAGGAACTAATGCATTAATTATTTGAGAAATAACATGAATAAATCATTTCTATTTTTATGGCAACCATTTATCAAAGCCATTTTGGTGTCTCAGGAGCAAATACAACTAAATCATGCACAATCGTAAATTTTAACTTTAATAAAATTCTGTGTTAAAATGAAGTCATGACATTGTTCCAAAGATTTTAACAAATACAAGACTTAGTGGTGCTTTTGAAAAGAAGCAATGAATATATCAAAAGAGTATGTTTGTATGCATTAGTTTTCAATCTTAGTTGCACAGTTACATTTTCAGAGAGGCATATTGATAGTTAGCGCCACTCCCATTCGCCTTAGGGTGACTTTCACTGATAATTCTCCGAGCTGCTATGAAAATGCACCTCTTAGAATTATTATTACTTTTTTGCTGCAGACATATAAAACAAGTCAACTCTTCAGTTTGGCTCTGTGTACTTCAGGGTTATACGCCAGCAGTTACCTAGCTCTTAAGCAGTCTCATCTGTTGTTCTTCATGATGCTATTTTCTGTTTGTCCGAACTTTTCTCACTGTGGTGATTTAACTGCTTGACCACTTAATTGTTGAAAGGCGAGGTATGTCTTGTACCCTTGCATTCAGTTTTCTCAGAATTTCTGGGATGAATTGCTGTTTCAGCATTTGTCAGATGATGGATAGCTTCATCTCAAATCGTTGTCCACAGCTAATTCTTCAAGGTGAACTTAATGCGGGAATTTCTGGCTGAATTATGTTTCTCACATGTGGAATACATCAGGTATCTTTCCTTCTACTCGTAACAGATACTTAATAGATAATTTAATAAATAGACATGTGAAGTACTGTACTCGAGAGTATGCACTGGAGCTGTACAATTTCTCTGTGAAGACAAATGACTTGGGATTTGATTCTGCCACATCGAGTAGTCTCATTACGTTGAATGGAGTGCTTGTTACCAGCAAGAGAGTGAGTTTGTGTGTGTGGTTTTTGGAGAGGGGTGAGGGAGTGAGAGAACCCGGATTTGTGCAGGAAATGGCCCACCTTGATTATCATACACATTGTGAAGAGAGTGGTCACTTTGGATGGGCTATTACCAGCAGGAGAGTGAGTTTGTGTGGGGGGGGGGCGGAGGGTGAGAAAACCTGGATTTGTGCTGGAAATGGCCCAACTTGATGATCACTTTAGATAAGCTATTAACAGCAGGAGAGTGGGGTGTGAGGAGGTATTGTTTCATGGTCTCTGTGTATATAATGTCTTCTGCAATTTCCACAGTATGCATCCGATGAAGTGAGCTGTAGCTCACGAAAGCTCATGCTCAAATAAATTGGTTAGTCTCTAAGGTGCCACAAGTACTCCTTTTCTTTTTGCTACTCATTGTGACTCAGGCTCTTCTTTAGGCTCTAACAGAAACAGAGCTTAGAAAGTATAGTTATGCAGTATTAAACCAAAGCATATAAGATCAAAGATCAGTGGATTCTTGCTTCATGTTAACTTTGAGGTCAGTGTATAGAAAAAACTAGGGAATTGAACTGATTTAATTATTGAAGGAAATCACTTAGTTTCTAAATTGTGCACAAAAAACATTAATAAAGAAAAAGATTGAATTCAGTATCTCCTTTTAAAGCTTATTAATTTGAAACTTTTACAGTCCATAAATGTACTTAGTGGTATTTAAAACTTATCACCTTTTTTTTAGATGAGTGCATCAGCTAAGTGCACACATTTTTCCTCCTACAGATCTTCTGCTTAGCAGGATGATTATTTGATTGAAATATATTGTCCATGGAAGTGTGCATGATACAAGCCATGCAAAGTCTTCTGGTCAGTATTTGACCAAAGGTGTATAGAAAACAAATGTTAACTATGTGTCTGAGGATTCTTTTGTTAGCTTTTTAACATATTAGGGAATAGACACTGTAAAGGTCTATGGAGGAGAAAGCATTTTATATATGCATTTTGCTGGATGCAAAGATTTGATTACTGCAATGTGCTTTGTTTGGCAGTACACTGAAAGACTACGGAGAAACTCATTTGGTGCAGATTGCAGCGACCTACCTGTTAGGTAGTACAGCCAAACACTATGTGTTACACCATCCAAGAAAGTACATAGGCTTTGCTCAAGGAGTTGACTTTGATTTGCTAAGCCCTGTGTGCCTGTTGTCCTGGCTATCTGAGAAATCATCTTTCCACCCTTCTCTCACCGTAATAGATGAGGTCAGCTGGTGTATCCAAGCTGATTGTCCCTAGTTTTTTGTCGGGTGCTGGTGCCAGAATGGTTTCAGGGCAGGACTTTACACTCTGAAATTTACTCCCCATGCTTATCAAATGAAGAGACATAAATGAATAAGGTAGCAAAGGACTTGATCCTGCTCCTACTCAAGTTATTGGGGTTTTTGTCATTTGATTGAACTAGAGCAGAATTGGGGCCCAAAACTGAAGACACCTCTAACTACTACATCTTCCCAAAAATGTATTGGGCAGTGTGGTCTGGAAGAATGAGCACAAAGCTGGGAGTCACTGACTCACTGAAGTGACTTGCTCTGGGCCACACACTTTTCAGTCTCAATCTCCCCATTTGACATTAGTTTTATGCCATTGTAACTCCACTGAACAGAATTGAGGATCAGGGCTGATAAATTTAATTCATGAAAACTATGTAGTATCCCTCAGTCTTTTTTAGGAGTACGGTACAGATACAGCTAATAGTGAAGTTTGATATCACCAGGGCTGCTAATTTTAAATAATAAAAAAAAAACTTGGAAAGTATTGTCTCCAGTTGCTAGCTAAGGGCCAAGTCCTCCTCTCCTTAATGACTTGAAAAAGTCTCTCTGAAGTTGCATATATTAAATAACATCAAGGCACTTTTAGAAATTACATGGACCAAAAGAATTGTTAACCTTTCAATTACATTTATCAAAGCTGTAAACTGTTCAGTGTTCCCTCTCATTGTAATGTGTCCAAAAATATGTCTAATGTTTGGAGAGGGGTTATTTTGCACACAGGAGGAGCCTGGTCTACACTACAGCATTAGATTGACATAAGGCAGCTTACATAGACCTAATGTCTATTAAGTCAGTGTATAAATTACAGCCTTGCTCCTGTTGATGTTAAATGCCCTACTACACTAATAACTCCACATCCATGAGAGGCGTAGAGCTTATGTCAGTGTAGTTAGGGTGACACAGTGTTCCAGTAGACGCTGCGTTACTTACAGCTATTAGCTGTCATTCTTGTCAATTTCACGGCTCCACTGGAGCCATAAAATTGACAAGAAAGTCAGCTTCGGGCTCCCCAGACAGCCTGCTGCCTGGTCTCTGCTCCAAGCTGGGCTGCCACCCGTGTTCCTGACTCAGGCTGCCTCCAGGGTTCCCCATGGGGAGCCCTGCTGTCCCCCTGGGGTCTCCGCTCCCAGCCAGGCTGCCACCCAGGCCCCTGGCTCCCCACTCCAATCTGGGCTGCCGCCTGGGTTCTCAGCTCCCCACCAGGAGCACGGTACTTGACCGGATTCCGTGCACAGATCTCCCCGCTGGGAGCCCAGTTTGCCCCCACCCCCAGGGTTCTCCACTCCCAGCTGGGAATGAGGCAGCTACACCGGGTTTCTCAGCTCCCCACTGAGAATGGGACAGCTGCACTGAGCTTTTCAGCTCCCCACCAGGAACAGGGCAACTGCACCGGGCTTCTTGGCTCCCTGCCGGGAATGGTGCAGCTGCCTGGACACCAGAACTGGATCTCCCTGCCGGAACCCTGGCTGCCCTCAGCTTGGAGCTGTGTGCCCAGCGTCTCTTTTGTTGCTGTGCTCCTGGTGAGGAGTGGAGAGCCCGAGGGGGCAGCCAGTCTTTGGGCAGGGAGATCTGTGTGTGTCTGGTCAGCTGCCGCATTCACAGTGGGAAGCGGGGAGCTGGTGGGGAGCTACCCGTGGAGCTGAGAACCCTGGCTTTCAGGCCCCCATACTGCCCCTCTTAAGTCAGTGGAAGCACTCCTGGTGAGGATGCACACCACCGACAGAAGAATGGCAGTGTGGACATGAACCAGCACAGTAATTACTGTACCTAACCTCGGTTGACTTAAGTTTATAGTGTAGACGTGCTTGGCAGGTGGTGTATGTATGCATTCAGTGCAAAGAGCTCCTTGCCCTCAGACACTGTGTATGGGCTTTGGAGACCAGAGTTGCTGAAAACTGGAGGAGCTGAGGGAGACAAAGAGGTACATAGATGAGACTTTCCAGGACACATTAAACGGTCCCACCCCCGGTCTGACAGCCTCTGTGCTGTTGAGGAGGATGAAAGTCCCTGGGAAGGAGAGCATCTAACTGGAGCAGAGGGAAACAATCCCATAGTTGGGACTCTCCTTCCAGATGATGATACGGTATCCTCTCGCACTGAGGATACCTCTCCGGGCGAGGGAACTCCAGCTATTAGAAAGAGACAGGTATTAGTAATGGGCGATTCGATCATTAAAAGTATAGATAGCTGGGTTTGTGATGACCGGGAGAACCACATGGTGACTTGCCGGTCAGGTGCGAAGGTTGCGGATTTCTCGAGACATCTAGATAGACTTATGTGTAGTGCTGGAGAGGAGCCGGTGATGTAGGTATCAGTGACATAGGGAAGGATAGGAGAGAGGCCCTGGAGGCGAAATTTAGGCTGTTAGGTAAGAGACTGAAGTCCAGGACCTCCATGGTAGCGTTCTCTGAGATGCTCCCAGTTTTACGTGCAGGGCCAGTTGGACAGGCAGAACTGCAGGGTCTCAATGTGTGGATGAGACGATGGTATAGGGAGGAGGGGTTTAGATTTACTAGGAACCGGGGAAACTTTGGGGGAAAGGGGGAGCCTATACAGGAAGGATGGGCTCCGCCTGAACCAAAATGGAACCAGATTGCTGGCATTTAACATTAAAAAGATAGTAGAGCAGTTTTTAAACTAAGGACTGAGGGAACGCTGACAAGTGTGGAGGAGCACGTGGTTTGGACATCCCTTAGGGGAGGATCTATTAATAGAGAATCTCTATGTCCTAGTGAGGATGAGAGGATGGAAAATGATAAAATACAGGCAGGGTCTGATCAGAAACAGTCAAATAAAAAAAGAGTCCCATTCAATTCCATCGTGTAATGGCAGACAGCTAAAAGGAGACAAGTTTTTAAAGTGCTTATATACCAGTGCTAGAAGTCTAAATAATAAAATGGGTAAACTAGAGTGCCTCTTATTAAATGACGATATTGATATAATAGGCATCACAGAAACCTGGTGGAATGAGGATAATCAATGGGATACAGTAATACCATTTTACAAAATATATCAGGACAGAAGAGGTTGTGCTGGTGGGGGAGTGGCACTATATGTGAAAGAAAGCGTAGAATCAAATGAAGTAAAAATTGTAAATGAATCAAACTGTACCGTAGAATCTCTACGGATAGAAATTCCGTGCTCTAATAATAAGAATATAGCGGTGGGGATATATTACCAACCACCTGACCAGGATGGTGATAGTGACTGTGAAATGCTCAGGGAGATTAGAGAGGCTATTAAAATAATAATAATGGGGGATTTCAATTATCCCCATATTGACTGGGTACATGTTACCTCAGGACAGGATGCAGAGATGAAGTTTCTTCATACCTTAAATGACTGCTTCTTGGAGCAGCTGGTCCTGGAACCCACCAGAGGAGAGGCAATTCTTGATTTAGTCCTAAGTGGAGCACAGGATCTGGTCCAAGAGGTGAATATAGCTGGACCGCTTGGTAATAGTGACCACAGTATAATTAAATTTAATATCCCTGTGGCAGGAAAAATACCACAGAGGCCAAACACTGTAGCATTTAATTTCAGAAAGGGGAACTACACAAAAATGAGGTTAATTAAACCAAAATTAAAGGGTACAGTGACAAAAGTGAAATCTCTTCAAGCTGTGTGGAAACTTTTTAAAGACTCCATAATAGAGGCTCAACTTAAATGTATACCCCAAATTAAAAAACATAGTAAGAGAACCAAAAAAGTGCCACCGTGGCTAAACAAGAAAGTAAAAGAAGCAGAGAGAGGCAAAAAGGCATCCTTTAAAAAGCGGAAGTTAAATCCTAGTGAAGAAAATAGAAAGGAGCACATACACTTGCAAATGAAGTGTAAAAATCCAATTAGAAAGGCCAAAAAAGAATTTGAGGAACAGCTAGCCAAAGACTCAAAAAAGTAATAGCAATTTTTTTTTAAGTACATCAGAAGCAGGAAGCCGGCTAAACACCCAATGGGGCCACTGGACGATCACAGTGCTAAAGGAGCACTCAAGGCCAATAAGGCCATTGCAGAGAAATTAAATGAATTATTTGCATTGGTCTTCATGGCTGAGGATGTGAGGGAGTTCCCAAACCTGAGCCATTCTTTTTAGGTGACTTCAAAAAAGAACTAGATAAATTCATGGAGGATAGGTCCATCAATGACTCTTAGCCAGGATGGGCAGGAATGGTGTCCCTGGCTTCTGTTTGTCAGAAGCTGGGAATGAGCGACAGGGGATGGATCACTTGGTGATTGCCTGTTCTATTCATTCCCTCTGGGGCACCAGGCACTGTTCACTGTTGGAGGGCAGGATGCTGGGCTCGATGGACCTTTGGTCTGACCCAGTAGTACCTTTCTAATGTTCTTAAGTAACTTCCAGGATGAGTGTGTTTGTTGCCTGCGCTATAGTATGGAGCAGTATCATTGTACATTTATATTGCTTTTTGCAGGTTTTTAAGGAACATTTCTGTTCATATAATAACTTAGATATATGTTTTTAGATTCTGATCTATATCCTTTGAGAAACCAGTAACTGTTTAGGAGATGTAATGACAACAGATACCTGACTTAATTCTGTCTCTCACTGCAGCTGCACTCTGAGTGTCACTCTGGAGCAGGCGATAATTCTTGCTCGGAGCCACGGACTACCTCCTCGCTATATTATGCAAGCTACAGATGTGATGCGCAAACAGGTAAGCCAGCCTTACACTTTAGAATGTTAACAGTTCTCCACAGGAATGTCATGTGTTTAGCCAAAAAAATGAATTAATTAGTCATTTTGCTCAAGAGTGATAGTGACTTGGATAATTATAATATCCAAGAACTGGCTGTCTCCTTAAATTAGTTACAAGATAATTTGAGAATGGTCTGACTTTTTTTTAGACAAAGGAAATGCAGTAGATCTAATCTACCTGGATTTCAGTGGGATTTCATATGGGAAATTATTCGTTAAATTGGAGAAGATGGGGATTAATATGAGAATTGAAAGGTGGATAGGGATTTGGTTAAAGGGGAGACTACAATGGGTCATACTAAAAGGTGAACTGTCAGGCTGGACGGAGGTTACTAGTGGAGTTCCTCAGGGATCGGTCTTTGGACCAGTCTTATTTAACATTTTTAGTACTGACCTTGGCACAAAGTGTGCTAATAAAATTTGCAGATGACACAAAGTTGGGAGGTATAGTCAATATGGAGGAGGACTGGAATATTATACAAGATCTGGATGATCTTGTAAACTGGAGTAATAGAAATGGGATAAAATTTAATAGTGCACAGTGCAAATTTAATAGTGCACATGCATTTAGGGACTAATAACAATAGAATTGTTGCTATACGCTGGGGACTTATCAGTTGAAAGAGACACAGGAGGAGAAAGACTTGGGTGCATTGGTTGATCACAGGATGACTATGAGCTGTCAATGTGATGTGGCCGTGAAAAAGGATAAAGCAGTCCTAGGGTGCATCTGGTGAGGTATTTCCAGTAGAGACAGGAAAGTGTTAGTAAAATTATACAAGGCACTGGTGAGACTTCATCTGGAATACTGTGTGCAGTTCTGGTTTCCCATGTTTAAGAAATATGAATTCAAACTGGAACAGATGCAGAGAAGGGCTACTAGAATGATCCAAAGAATGGAAAATCTACCTTATTAGAGGTTACTCAAAGATCTTGGCTTATTTAGCCTAACCAAAAGAAGGCTGAGGGGAGATATGATTGCAGTCTATAAACACATCAGGGGGATAAGAACCAGGGAGGGAGAGGAATTATTTAAGTTAAGCACCAATGTGGACCCAAGAACAAATGGATATAAACTGGCCATCAACAAGTCTAGGGTCAAAATTAGGCAAAGATTTCTAACTATCAAAGGAGTGAAGTTCTGGAACAGCCTTCCCAGGGGAGCAGTGGGGCAAAACACCTAACTGGCCTCATGACTGAGCTTGATAAGTTTTTGGAGGGGATGGTATGATGGGCTGCCTACAATGGCATGTGGCCTATCTGTGACTGCCAGTAGCAAAAATCCCCAATGGCCAGAGACAGAACACTAAATGGGGAGGGCTCTGGGTTACTGCAGAAAATTCTTTACTTGGTGAGTCTTGCCCACATGCTCAGGATCAAACTGATGGATATATTTGAGGTCTGGAAGGAATTTTCCCATGGGTCAGACTGGAAATTGGCAGATTGGCTAAGCAGCAGTTCTGCAGAAAAGGACCTGGGGATTACAGTGGACGAGAAGCTGGATATGAGTCAACAGTGTGCCCTTCTTGCCAAGAAGGCTAACAGTATATTGGGCTGCATTATTCAGAGCATTGCCAGCAGATCGAGGGAAGTGATTATTCCCCTCTATTCGGCACTGGTGAGGCCATATGTGGAGTATTGCATCCAGTTTTGGGCCCTCCACTACAGAAAGGATATGGACAAATGGGAGAGAGTCCAGCAGAGGGCAATGAAAATGATTAGGAGGCTGGGGCACATAACTTATGAGGAGAGGCTGAGGGAACTGGTCTTATTTAGTTTGCAGAAGAGAAGAGTGAGGGGGGATTTGATAGCTGCCTTCAACTACCTGAAGAGGAGTTCCAAAGAGGATGGAGCTCGGCTGTTCTCAGTGGTACCAGATGGCAGAACAAGGAGCAATAGTGTCAAGTTGCAGTGGGGAAGGTCTAGGTTGGATATTAGGAAACACTATTTCACTAGGAGGGTGGTGAAGCACTGGAATGGGTTACCTAGGGAGGTGGTGGAATCTCCTTCCTTTGAGGTTTTTAAGGTCAGGCTTGACAAAGCCCTGGCTGGGATGATTTAGTTGCGGTTGGTCCTGCTTAGAGCAGGGGGTTGGACTTGATGGCCTCCTGAGGTCTCTTCCATGATTCTATGATTTTCAGAGACTCTGTGGGAGTTTTGCCTTCCTCTGTAGCCGTGGTTCTCAACCGGGGGGCCGCAAGCAGGTTTCAGGGGGCCAGCATTAGACTCGCTAGAACGCAGGGCAGAAAGCCAAAGCCCTGCTGGACAGGACTGCAACATGGGCACTGAGCCCCACCACCTGGGGCTGAAGCTGACGACTGAGCAACTTAGCTTTGCAGTGCCCCAGGCAATTGCCCTGTTTGCTACCCCCTAACGCCAGCCCTGGCTTTTATATGCAGAAAAACAGTTGTTGTGGCACAGCTGTGCCGTGGAGTTTTTATAGCATGTGGAGGGGCCCTGAGAAAGAAAAAGGTTGAGATCCCCTGCTCTGCAGCATGGGGCATGGATCACTTGCAGGTTTAAACTAGTAGAAATGGTTAATTCTCTAAAAACAACGAGGAGTCCTTGTGGCACCTTAGAGACTAATACATTTATTTGGGCATAAGCTTTCGTGGGCTAAAACCCACTTCATCAGATGCATGGAGTGGAAAATACAGTAAGCAGGAATAAATATACAGCACATGAAAAGATGGAAAACTTGAAGTATTTAAACCATGATTTGAGGACTTCAGTAACTTGGCCACAGGTTAGGGTCCATCACAGGAGTGAGTGAGTGATGTTCTGTGGCCTACAATGTGCAGGAGGTCAGATTAGATGATCATGGTGGTTAGAGCCCTATGTGGATACAAAATTTATATCCATGGATGCAGATATCCGTGGATATGAATTGGTATCCGCGGAGGGTTCTACTGGGAACCACAACGGTGAAAGCAGCAGCATGTCAGGCCACCACTAACAGGAGACAGTGCCCCATGCTGGCAACTCCTCCGGCATGGCTGTACCGTTGTTTTTCGAATAGGCTGGAGGAAGACAAGGTAAAAGGTAATCTACTGAGAGAAAGATTGGCTACAATAGTGTAACGAGAGATGACCAAGGCCTAAAAAAGCTTTTTAATAATAGGGATGGAAGGAAATGAATACTTTTTATGGAGGAAATAATGAGTAGATTTAGCAAGACTATAGATTTGGAGGGGCGGGGGGGAACAAGAATAATTGTTCTAAATACACGCACTATACAAGTATCTAGTCAGATATTCATAAATGTTTTAATTACATAGCGGGTACAATATACCCTGTGCCATTTAATGTATCTTCAGAGAATCTTATTATTCAGTTCAAACTGAGAAAATACAAACACAGACTAAGGGTGAAATTTATCACCGTGCAGAGTGTGGAAGGCTCTCTGACCTCTATATTAAGGATTCAGAGCAAGTGGAGTTTGAGTAGTATGAAAGCCCTTGTGCAGTCATTCTGCACAGGGCTGAATTTCATCCCAAAGCTATATATGTTATTTGAGTTTACTTAATATAATCTGGTTGCTATTTCCATTTTATTTTAATTGTTTTAACTAGATATTACATGCACACACCATAATTTAATAATGGAACCCGCACTATATTAAAACGCAGTAGGGGAACTTGTAATACACACTAGCAGGGTCTACGTGGTCCAATTAATATGCAACACATTCATGAGCTTTAGAAATCACGTTCCTGTAATGTGCATTACCCACCATGTGGACAAACTGTTAGATTAGACCCTGAATGTGAACTAGGTACCTTTTAGAGCACACCAAGAGGATCTACACAGACTGCAGCATGTTAGAGTGCTTTACAAATCACACCCCTCTAGTGAGTTTGCTGGCACCATGTAGACAAACCCTAACACATCCGAGGGCACCCAAAGTGGATAATGGAGGAAACCTGCTTAAATAGGGCAACCTCAGAAGTGGATTTTTTCCCTATTAAATTGAATGCGGTTAGAATCATATGTAACAAGAATGTCATAATTAGTTGTCTGGGCTGTACCCCTGGAACATAGTTTTCAGTGTATTTGCCCTGTTATTTATAATTTCAAGTCTACAAATGCTTGTACTGTAAGAATTGAGGATCAGAGCCCTGTTTATTACAGGGATGAGCTGGAATCCACCAATGCATTCAAATGAAGTGACTTCTGCTTTTCATTATTTAATCCAGTCTACAATAATTTTAAATGTATAAATTACTGAACAATCACCTGCTTTTACACTCTTCAAGCATGAAAATCTGTGAATGCAAATAATAGATTCTAACACTTGGGCTTACTCCTGACAGAATTAGCACTCTCAAAAAAACAGGTGTCTAAATGGGTTTTTGCTAATGCAAATTCTATCACCCTCACACGCTGTGTTAATACTCCAACATTGCATGTGTCCAATACACAGAGGAGAGGCATCTGTGACAGCTTTTTGCTTGAGAGCCTGTCTCTCTAGCACAAGCTGTAAGGACTTGTGCTTTTAGCTCTGCATGGGTTTAATTCTTGGTGTTGGCAAGCTTCATGCTTGCAGGGAGGGTGGGGGGATCCAGAGGAAGGCGGAGTGCAAAAGACAGACTTGATGCTAGAATCCAGGTATGCACCCTGCTGCTGCAGTCCCTCATGGCTGTATCCAGTTTCCAGTAGTCCATGAGAGGCTATATAATGTTTCAGAAAGTGAAAGGTGACACAGATTCCTTCACAAAGTTTCCCTCTAGCTGACAATTATGTTGTCACTGCTAAATATGGAGGGTTGCTCTTGGTGTACTTACTTTCAGTAACTTTTAAATGGGGACGAAATATTTTAGACATGAAGAATTTACTGAGATACATCATAGACTTTCATACCCTTCAGAAGGATCATCATAGTTGAGTGGCTTCAGCGGCATGGTTTATTCCTCTGATTCCCAGGCAGGTACAGTTCCCTTTCTTCATGACTTTTGGGGCACTATTCACTGAAATACACAAAAGCTGTATTAAAAACTGAGAAATTAACAAACAAAAAACTATGTTTAATGGCAGTTAAGGTTGCATCAGGACACAACGCACCCACCCAAAACCTTAAAAGCATGGAAAAAAGTCAAGACGAAAGACTTGTGCATTCCTTTCTACATTGGTATTGCCTGTATATACAGCTCTGTTGATAACACACTCAAACACTCCATAAAGCTTTTATTTTCATCTCCAACCACATCCCCAAAAGCAATATGTATTCTAAAGTTATCAAGATTGAATTCTAACACAAAACCTTAACAGGGACCTCAACAATATTAATGAAGAATAACTTCCCAAATGCCTGGAATGTGTAATAGTTAGGGGAGATGAGCTGTTGATATAACTGATCATAAAAGCATATGAGATTATTGTTAAAATTTTTCTTATCACTACATGGTAGCCACTTTCCAAATACTCTGGAAGGATGCTCTTTTCTCCAAGGAATTGACAATCTAAGAACAGATAAGTAAACAGAGGACAGGACAAAAGGAACAACAAAAGGCTATATATATATATATGTGTGTGTGTGTGTGTGTATATGTATGTGTGTGTGTATATGTATGTGTGTATATATATATATATATAATATGTGTATATCTATACACATACACACAAACAGATCAGCTTAATTCTCTATAAATACCATGAAAAACTGAGTCTTCAAGAGAAACTTAAATGTGGAGAGGATAGAGGCGTTGAGGATGAGCTCATAGTTTGCATAGAGTCCACATGGAAGAAGATATGGAGAAGGAGTAACATTTTTTCATTGCTTTGACATGGATATACAATAACATTGCATTTTCTATAACACTGCGATACAGATTTTGTGCTCAGTTGATTATATAGGCACAAATGTAAGCTACTTTTTTTCAAAACTGTGACGGACTTCCCTGAGGTGCAACCTGGAACTGGGATACTGCTGAGCCCTCTGGCATACCAATCTGGGCCCCCTCTCACACTGTAAGGCTGTGATAAGCTGCAATCCTCTCCAGGTCTTGCACTTGCACAGCCATACATAAGCATGGACACACCCAATTGCAGTTACATGAGTGCTTTTGCCCGCCACTCATGAACCAACAATAGAGAGCTCCAGCCAACCCCCCACAGCTCCTTAGCCTAGGACCCCAGAGCTGTACATCTAGCCCTGGTCAGAAGCCTGACCAGTGTAAGTTTTTTACTCAGTTTGCCCCTTCCTTAGTGTGGAGAGGACAATTCACCAGCCCCTGTTCCTAAGCAGATTTCACTTTGCACTTCAAACAACACACTGTTTTAGGTAAAAAATATAAAACAGATTTATTAACTACAGAAAAATAGATTCTAAGTGATTGTAAGTAATAGTGTACAGACCAAAGTTGGTTACCTAAGAAATAAAAAAAAATCACAATCTAAGTTCCTTACACTAGACAGGATTTGAATCAAGCAGTGTCTCACCCTGATGGTACAAACAGTCCATCAATCTTCCATACACAGGCTAGAAATCCCTTCAGCCTGGGACCACATCCCCAGTTCAGACTTTGTTCCTATGGTGTTTCCAGGTGTTGAGTTGTGGGGGAAGTGAGGCCAAGTGATGATGTCACTTCCCCTTTTATAGCTTCTGCCATGACACTTCATTGTCCCAAACAAAAGCCCCAGGCACAGTTAGTGTAAAAGTACAGGCACAAGATGGAGTCCAGTATCATATGTTCCAGTCACATGCCCTTGCATGCTTCGATGAGTCATAGCAGGGGTCATTACCCATATTCTGGCTAGAACGTCCCTAGAAAAGTCCATCAGGTGGGGATAAGCTTCTGAAATGGCCCATTGTGTTCATTGATGGGCCATTAGCTTAAATAGTCTGTTCACAATGTGCTGGCTAGACTGGATATAAACTACCTTGTGGGAGTTACTATAGGACCAAACACATTTGAAATACTGGTACATAGTTAATATTCATAACTTCAGATACAATGACAGCACATACATTCCAATGAGATATTAACATTCAACAGATCAAGACTTTTAGAACGATACCTTACAAGGCATACTTTGCATAAAACATATCATAATTATATCACCATTGTAAATATGGGAGTGCCAGGGTATTGCTTTGGGGTACAGAACGTCACAAAAATATGGTCACTTTTTGCCCTTCTTAAACAAGTGTCAAGCTGTGAAAATCATTGCTGGGGGTATTGTGAACGGGGTTCAAAAAAGAACTGGATAAGTTCATGGAGGATAGATCCATCAGTAGCTGTTAGCCAAGATGATTAGGGATGCAACCCCATTCTATGAGTGTCCCCTAGCCTCTGATTGCCAGAAGCTGGGAGTGGACGACAGGGGATGGATCACTTGATGATTTCCTGTTCTGTTCATGCCCTCTGAAGCATTTGGCATTGGCCACTGTTGGAAGACAGGATTCTGGGCTAGATGGACCTTTGGTCTGACCCAGTATGGCCATTCTTATGTAAGTGTCCTGGCAGAATGGGCCTGTCTTTTCTTTTTTTTTCTAACGACAATGGAAATACCACTTCATAAATCGATTTACAGATCTGATGGTGGAACTTTCTCTACCCAAAGCTAAAGGTCATCTTCCATGAGTGCCCAGGCACTATTGGTTCACAGAGCAAAGAGTTCTAATGCCCTTTAACTGTGCTATCTGTTAGTCCAATATGGGACTAGCAATTTCAACGTGCAGATTGTTATTGTTTAAAAAATATTAGATGTGCAGAAAAACTAAAAAGCAAATTTATTTCTTGAATAAAAAATAAACTCACAAGTGATGTAGATGTACTAAAATGGAAGATGAAGGATCACATTATTAGTAATCCTGATTCCCACCTCCCACCCCCCAGGAGAAAAAATGAATCTGTTGGTGGGGGTGGTTTAAGTAAGGTCTAATTTGTTCTCCTGATAAACAATATATTAGATGGATGTATAAAGCCAGAATTCTTTGAAATCAACACTTTTGATTTACTATGCTAGCTAGATATTAGGATTAATTTGTCTAGTGGGTGATGTAAATAAAAATTTGCTATTTTTCTTCCTCAGAAGCAATTACAGTGTTAAAAGTCAAGATCTACATATGATTAATGTTAATATATTCTCATATATATTATATATACACCGGTATTCAGTTAAATTAATCACATGGATCTTGACCATCAGCAATTTATCTTTGATATATACATACCCATGTCAAAGAACTCAAAGTGGTTTATGAATGACAGTAGAGTTACATGTGTCATAGAGATATTGGCATCAGGGTTTTCCAAATTAGATGTACCAATGATGTGTGTTTTGCCAGTATCTAACGTTAAAAAGTTTAATCAATATTTTTGATTTCTCAGAATATATTGTACTTTATAAAACATGAAAGCAATGCTATTTATGAACCATTTTGTGAATTTAATTTTTCATAGTTGTTCTAGAGTTATTTAAGTAGATAAGTGTGGGGTTGTTTTTTGTTCAGTACCATTAAACTTAAAAAATAGATAAGATAACAAAACAATGATTTTTAAGTTGCATGTGTCTGTTTACTCTAATTGTGAATACCTGCTGTCTGCAGGTATTTAGTCTATTCCAGCTTTAGTTTGAGTCCTTTATTGTGTACTAACGTGCGGATTTTATTGTGGTAGTGGACTGAGGTACCAAATTTTAGCCAAAATGCAAGTTGTTTACTCACTGTAATACTCAATCCAATCAATGGTTGAGCCATACCTTTGCACGGTTTGTCACTACAGATATGTCTTTATTTTAGATATAGCTTTACCTCTATCCCACACAAATTTAATATTATCTCACTTTAATTATTGTGAGATTAATCTATTTATACCTTCTTGTGCAGTTATTTGTTGTCTTCATTTTGTTTTGCATTTGACCTGGGAAAGAGAGAGAGAGAGAGAGAAAGAGAATGAATAGGTTTTGCTTCCTCTAAAAGCTAGAAAACAAAGATTGGCAATAGTAGGTCTATTAGATCTATTCTCTTTGGGTGGCAATAATAAGTCTAGTAGATATTCCATTGTTTGCCGACTGTTTTTGGAAAGTCAGGTTAATTAAGTTCCATTGTTAATTAAGTTCACTTGTCTGTGTCGCTCATCAATATAGTATTTGAGAAGCTTGCCTGCTTAAATGAATTCATCCTCACAATATCCCTGTGAGGTAGGAAAGCACTATTATTCCTGTCTTATGAATGGGGAACTGAGACACAGAGAGAGTAAGTAACTTAGCCAAAGTTGTACAGGAAGATTGTGTCAGAGCCAAGAATAGAACCCATATCTACCATGTCCTCATCTAGTGCCTTAAGCACAGGCCATCCTTCTCTGTGCTTAAACAGACAGTTGATCATAAGGAGGATTCTTGGGTGTCGGATGGAACCGGTAATACTTACTCAGAACTCACACTGATTGTGATAGGAATTGTGCAAGAGTGAAAACTCCAGAAGAGTGAGGAATGCCAGGCAAACTGAATCCGCAGTGTGAGAGTAGTGTAGTTGTTAGCTTCTTCACAACTTAAATGTTAAACTTTTTTTGTTTTATCTGTTTTTATGTTTTACGTGAAAGAGTAGTTATTAGCTGAAAGAACAGAACAGTTGTGTCTCTTTTCTTGCACCTTTATAAAATCATATTTAGTAGCTTTTATTAGAAAGTGTTTTTCTTGGTTGCATTCAAAAGAAAAGAATTATTTACGTCGGAGATCAGTAATGAAGTTTATTTATTGATAAATCTAATCCTGGGCCTATTATACACCCAGGAGGTACACTAAAACTTGCATTAGTTCTATGTGAAGCAATTTTTTTTTTCTTTCTTGCAGGGAGCAAGAGTGCAGAACACTGCCAAGAATTTAGGAGTGAGGGACCGAACACCACAATCTGTCCCAAGGTAACTAAATAGTAGAATCAGTTGTTTGTGATCAAGACCATGATTTGTCTAGTTTTTGCCTAATCATTCTCCCAGTCACAAGCATGCAGCTCACATTGAATTCACTGTGTACTTATGGACAAAGTTTGGCTTCTTAATATCCAGAGAATTACTTGGGTTTAAAACCACACAATTCCAATTACAGTAAATTAGTTGCAGAATTAAAACTTCATGCAATACTCTGAAAATTTACTCTGAAGTTTACCTGATTGTTTACAGTCTCTCAGTTTGATTAAAATCTAATACTCTGTTGCTGAATAATAATTACACAGTGATATATTATAGATACATAAACAGGAATATATGTAGATAACAGATAATAGACCCACTGAGGTGTTAAAATTCCAGTAAGGAACAATACAATATTTAAGAGAGATGTATTTGCAAATGAACATAAACAATGGCAAACAACAAAGCTACATATGAGAGAGACTTCAGGATTCTGATCAATAAAATAATCAAAAGAGAAAACTCTGTGTGTGTGTGTGTGTGTGTGTGTGTGTGTGTGTCTGTCTGTGTCTTTTCCTTTTTTTGAGCTTATTTCCAAAACAATTCAAATGAAATTGACCACAATTTGATAAGTTACAAAGGTGGGGAGTTTGTTACCCAAGTGTTAAAAGCTTTGGAAGTAAAACCAGTAGTGTGAAATATCTCCTGGATTTATATCATTTTGTGTTAGCAAGTTTTATCTTTGTTTCCCCAAAAATAGAAATGTTAAAATTCATACCACATAATCTGAAGCATGAGAGGTTTTTTAATGTGGAATGTATTGCCATTGTCTCCCCTTAGCTGTCTAACCATGGGGAAGTCTCTGCATTCCCAACCAGTCCATACAGGATCCTCTGGATTCCCCAGCCCTTCCTGCTTAGGAACCATCAGCTTGCCCCCTCTTTCTGGCAACTGATTCCACCAATTTTTCTCCAGTAGGAGAACAGACCACTTCATGAGTTCCTTACAAAAATCACTTATGGAGCAACCAGGCATCACTCATTGATAGTTAATCTCCTCTGCATTGTATCTGAGCAGCTCCTTTGAGTATATGTGTCAGCAGGGATCCTGCTGTGGGTGCACATGCACCTCAAACATGTGAGATCAGAGTCTTTTGAATAGCGGTGTTGGTTAGTTCCATGTTAGTGCCCTGTGCTGCATTGTGCTCCTTTCCAAGGACAGAAAGGGCAGAGCAGACACAACCCTCTCTCGGTTCCCTCTTACTGCTTCTGGCAGCAAGGCGGAACCCAGCGAGTTTCCAACCCATGACTCCTTAGAGACTTCACCTTGGTTTACAACTACCTTCTGTGAAGAAACTTTATTTTCACATTCCCTTTTCCTCAGATTGAAACTCTTTTGAGGGGCTGGGGGGGAGGAAGAAAATCAAAGATGCTCCTGCATAAATCTGGTACAGTGGAGTGAGATTCTTCGTGCCAACTGCCTCATCTAATGGCAGATGCTAAACTGGCAAGGTTCAAACTCTGCCCGTCTTGCAACACACTGATTCCCTTCAAAGACAGACACAGCTGATGCCTTTTCTACTTCAGGGAGATCCACATTCCAGATAAGTGCTTTATGTAAGTCGCTCTCTGCAAGAACCCACAAATGCAGGGACCCCCCCCCCAGCTCAAGCTACATCTGCTAGAGTAGTCTTGTGCAGGTTGCTTCAGACCCAGAGGTGATGGCAACTACCAGAGCGGGGCCAGAAAAAACAGCATCAGGCAGTACTCCCTAAAGCAGGCTTCATGCCTCAGGATGGGGCAGTGAAAAGATGTTGAAAAGGAATCCAACTAAGCTGGCATCAGCAACTCTGATGCTGACCATGCTGGTAGTTTCAGCATTGGGAGCCTTGGTTTCAATACCTTTGGCACTTCTGCCCACACAAAAAGGAGATGTCAAGAGACACAGACAGATGGAGCTCAAACATAGCTCCAAACAGAGAGGACAGTCCTGGAAGGAGCACTCGAAACACTGCTCCTCCAAGAAGAGCGCTTCTGAGCCCTCTACCAAAACCAGAGAGCACAGGAGAAATTAGACCCACAACTGAACCTGATACTGATACTCATGTCTGACCCTGGCAAAGGGCCGAGATTCATACTTGATGCTTCAGTATCTGCTATTACATACTTGCTTACTAATCAGAGAACCTGCCTCTGCCTGGTATCTCAGTATAGTGCTTGTGAGGCTCCTAATCTCCCTTTG
This sequence comes from Chelonia mydas, assembly GCF_015237465.2. Classification (NCBI taxonomy): domain Eukaryota; kingdom Metazoa; phylum Chordata; order Testudines; family Cheloniidae; genus Chelonia; species Chelonia mydas. Next base: position 58,834,422 of record NC_057850.1, on the reverse strand, counting down.
AACCTCTTTCAGAATGCTTCTTACACAGTCTCACTCTGAAGACTGTCTTAGTTGCTATCACTTCAGCCAGAAGACAGAGAGAGCTGCAAGCATTTATTGCTGAACCTCCCTACATGACATTCCACCGAGATATGGTGGTGCTGAGCCTCACCTGAAATTCATCCCTAAGGTGGGCTCAGAGTTTCATCTAAATCATTCATTAAGAGTACCTGTCTTATTCCCAAAGCCCTGCTCTACACTGGGAGAGAAGAAGCTGCATACTCTGGATATTCCCAGACTCTGGCTTTAGTACATCGACAGAACAAAACCTTTCAGACTACCCTCCACTTATTTCTGGTTACAGCTGGCCATTCTAAAGGTCAGGCCATCTATCTCATCAGAGAATATCAAATTGGCTAACACAGAATCTTGCTGTGCTACTGGCTAACTGGTGTACCTGTCCCCACCAAACACAAAGGCTCTCCACTGGAACTCAAGCAACAACCTCTGCCTGCTCCAGGAATGTGCCAGTTTCTGAAATCTGCAATGTGGAGTAGTCCACTGACTTTTGTTAAGCATTAGACTTGCTTTGGACTTGGCTGCCAAAGCAGATACCAAGTTTGGTAGAGTATTCCTGAACCAGCTGTTTAACTCATTCCCACGTCATGAGGGACACTGCTTGGCAGTCACCTCCGGTGGGGTTCACATAGACACGTACTCAAAGAATAAAGAATGGTTACTTACCCCACGGTAGCTGGTTCTTTGAGATGTTGTAGTCAGTGTGGCTTCCACAACCGACCTCCTATTCTAACTTTTCAGAGTCCTCAGCTACAATGGGCTTCAAATTGCCATGGAACTGTGGGAGGTTCATGTCTGCTCCACCTTTTATGCCCTTATGTGGGAGCACAAGCACGGCCTTGATGGACACTTCTGTTCCAAAGACTTCGATCCCACATGCATGAGGCACATGCGCACTAACAGTGGGATCCACCCTGACTACCCTACAATAACGAACTGGTTTTTTATTTGCCCAAAAAGCAAAGGCTCAACACTGATCCCAAATCATTTATGCAGCCATGCCACCTGTCCAGATTTATGCTTTTGTTACATTACAAATTAACACTGAAATGCTTAACTTATTTGAATGTAATCATTATTGCTTGAGCATGCAGGGGTGTAATCAGGAAGGCCAAAGCACAATTGGAGTTGCAGCTAGCAAGGGATGTGAAGGGTAACAAGAAGGATTTCTACAGGTATGTTAGCAACAAAAAGAAGGTCAGGGAAAGTGTGGGACCCTTACTGAATGGGGGAGGCAACCGAGTGACAGATGATGTAGAAAAAGCTGAAGTACTCAATGCTTTTTTTGCCTTGGTCTTCACAGACAAGGACAGCTCCCAGACTGCTACTCTGGGCAGCACAGTATGGAGAGGAGTGAGCAGCCCTCAGTGGTGAAAGAACAGGTTAAAGACTATTTAGAAAAGCTGGACATGCACAAGTCCATGGGGCCGGATCTGAGGGAGTTGGCTGATGTGATTGCACAGCCATTGGCCATTATCTTTGAAAATTCATGGCGATCGGGGGAGGTCCTGAACGATTAGAAAAAGGCAAATATAGTGCCCATCTTTTAAAAAGGGAAGAAGGAGAATCCAGGGAACTACAGACTGGTCAGCCTCACCGCAGTCCCTGGAAAAATCACGGAGCAGGTCCACAAGGAATCCATTTTGAAGCACTTGGAGGAGAGGAAGGTGATCAGGAACAGTCAGCATGGATTCACCAAGGGCAAGTCATGCCCGACCAACCTGATTGCCTTCTATGAAGAGATAACTGGCTCTGAGGATATAGAGAAAACGGTGGATGTGAGATATCTTGAATTTAGCAAAGCTTTTGATACGGTCTCCCACAGTATTCTTGCCAGCAAGTTAAAAAAATATGGATTGGATGAATGGACTGTAAGGTGGATAGAAAGCTGTCTAGATCGTCAGGCTCAACGGGTAGTGATCAACGGCTCGGTGTCCAGTTGGCAGTCAGTATCAAGCGGAGTGCCCCAGGGGTCTGTCCTGGGGCCGATTTTGTTCAACAACTTCATTAATTATCTGAATGATGGGATGGATTGCACCCTCAGCAAGTTCACAGATGACACTAAGCTGGGGGGAGAGGTAGATACACTGGAGAGTAGGGATAGGGTCCAGGGTGACCTAGACAAGAAATCTGATGAGGTTCAACAAGGACAAGTGCAGAGTCCTGCACTTCGATGGAAGAATCGCATGCACTTCTGTAGGCTGGAGACCGACTGGCTAAGCGGCAGTTCTGCAGAAAAGGACCCAGGGATTACAGTGGATGAGAGAAGGTGGATAAGAGTCAACAATGTACCCTTCTTGCCACAAAGGCTAATGGCATATTGGGCTGCATTAGTAGGAGCATTGCCAGCAGATCGAGGGAAGTTATTATTCCCCTCTCTCCGGCACTGGCGAGGCCACATCTTGAGTATTGCATCCAGTTTTGGGGCCCCCACTACAGAAAGGATGTGGACAAATTGGAGAGAGTCCAGCTGAGGGCAATGAAAATGATTAGGGGGCTGGGGCACATGACTTACGAGGAGAGGCTGAAGGAACTGGGGTTATTTAGTCTGCAGAAGAGAAGAGTGAGGGGGAATTTGATAGCTGCCTTCAACTACCTGAAGGGGGGTTCCAAAGAGGATGGAGCTCAGCTGTTCTCAGTGGTGGCAGATGACAGAACAAGGAGTAATGGTCTCAAGTTGCAGTGGGGGAGGTCTAGGTTGGATATTAGGAAAAGCTATTTCACTAGGAGGGTGGTGAAGCACTGGAATGGGTTACCTAGGGAGGTGGTGGAATCTCCATCCTTAGAGGTTTTTAAGGCCCATCTTGACAAAGCCCTGGCTGGGATGATTTAGCTGGGGTTGATCCTGCTTTGAGCAGGGGGTTGGACTAGATGACCTCTTGAGATCTCTTCCAATGCTAATCTTCTTTAATTCTAAGATATTTGAAGTTTGGTTGGGAAGTTTGCAAACTTCCCTGCAAAATTTCAGGTACCACAAAACCACAAAGTGTAGGTATCAGCATCTTTCATAATACTCAGACCCATTAAACATATTTTTATTTCTTACTCTCTGGCTTTGTCAATGTCACAGTCTCCTGACATCTGCTTTATGTGCAATGATCACTTCATTTCGGATTCTGCCACACTTCCTCCCTGCCCTGCCAGATTCCTTAGTCTCTTCCTTTTATCTCTTTCTACCTGCTGCAATGATGCACTTTCTCTCAGGAACTATGTAGCCTCCAGATTAGATCATTTGTAGTACTGTGTCACAGTGCTGCAGTGTGAGGGGAGATGCTGCAAAGTGATGGACATTTTCCTACCGTTTCTCAGAGAACAGAAATGTTCTCTCTACAGTGAGCCTCAAGTCAGAATAATTGTCCTTTATTTTTGGTATTAATGTGATGGTAACTTTACAAATGTGTTAAAAGTCAACCTGTGATGAAGTACTTAATAGAAGTGTCAGAGTCTTCATAAATGGAGGAGCTGACAAACACTGGCAACATAACTATTTCAGACTGTATTGATCTCTTTTTGCATTGAACATGTTACCCTGAGTCCTTAATTTCTCTGTCTGACTTCAGTTAATGTCTCTCTCTCCAAAATTTGAAGGCTGACATATGCACTTGTGGTGCATCTATTGTCTGTGTTAGTCTGCTGGAACCCAAGACCACATGGGAGCGTTTTGTAGGAGATGTACAAATAGAGAAAAAAATAAACAGTTAATAAAACATGTGATGAGTGGCCAATAGGAATTTGGTCTGCAAATTGCTGTGCGTATGTACTGCAGTCCTTGAGAGGGCAAGGGAAACTGGAGAGCAGAGCTGTCCTAAGTAGAGCTGAGGTTACAAAAGTCACTGGCTTCTGCTTGTTTGAGTGATGGAGAGAAAGGACTGACTTTGCAGCTTGCATTTATAGCAACTGGATCACCAAAATATAACTTCAGCGGTATTAGTCAACAAGTAAAATTTTCCAGTGTAGATGATCATACCACCAATCAGGTGGTTAACTTGTCTCCAAATGTGACCTTGAGTGCAGAAGTAGGAAAACTTGGCTCCATAACTGAGGTGTTACTTGGCTGCTGATGTCTGATTATTTATAGACTTGTGCATTTGAATTAGCAGACATTCATGTTTACAAGAACCATGTACATTATGTGCTTGATTCTAATTTCACTCTAGTTTTATGTTAGTATTAATCTATTGACTTCAGTGGAGTTACTCCTGATTTACAGTGAAAAGAGAATCAGCCCTGTTAGATTTAGTTTGTTTTGCCTGTATCAGACCATTTTAATAATAATAGTACTCCCAGACTAATATGATGGCTCTTTTTCATTTTGCCAGATTATACAAACTATGCCAGCCACCACCTCCTGCTGGGGAAGAATGAAGAACTATTCAGGAAGTAACCGAGTAACATCTTTTAAGACTTTGGACTATACAGCAAAATTAAATGGCATTCTAGTAGAATGTGCCTGGAGAATTGATAAATAGAGGCCCTTCACTCAGGATAAAGAAGTGTCTGTCCTTAATATTCTTCTGTCAGCATTGGACAACTGACTTCTGGAGAAAATATTTCTGGACTCCATGCACTATGGTCTCCCTTCCATAAAACAGAAACTTTATGGGTTTTTACCTGGACATTTTACACTGGAATCAGGTTGTATCTCATGTGGCCAGTTCAGCAACTCAAATTACCCCATTATGCATTGGCAGCATCATGAAAGCAAATATCTAATGGCAAACCCATTCCATCTGAACCAGATAAAAGCTGTTCCTGTGGTCACAGAATGAACTTGAAAAGGGAAAAAAGCCTAAAATAAATCCTCCAGAGTTTGACACATGACACATTTGATGTCCTGTGCACTGCTAATTCCCTTCTTTCCCAATATTTTATCACAATTTCTTAATTTTTAGCAATAAGGAAATTAACACTTCTGGTATATGCTGTAAACGCCTATTAAAAATAAGAGGTTTCAGAGTAGCAGCCATGTTAGTCTGTATTCACAAAAAGAAAAGGAGTACTTGTGGCACCTTAGAGACTAACAAATTTATTTGAGCATAAGCTTTCGTGAGCTACAGCTCACTTCATCGGATGCATTCAGTGGAAAATACAGTGGGGAGATTTATATACATAGAGCAGCATCACTTGCCCCATAACCTCAGCCGTGCAGAACACAATGCCATCCACAGCCTCAGAAACAACTCTGACATCATGATCAAAAAGGCTGACAAAGGAGGTGCTGTCGTCATCATGAATAGGTCGGAATATGAACAAGAGGCTGCTAGGCAGCTCTCCAACACCACTTTCTACAAGCCATTACCCTCTGATCCCACTGAGGGTTACCAAAAGAAACTACACCATTTGCTCAAGAAACTCCCTGAAAAAGCACAAGAACAAATCCGCACAGACACACCCCTGGAACTCCGACCTGGGGTATTCTATTTGCTACCCAAGATCCATAAACCTGGAAATCCTGGACACCCCATCATCTCAGGCATTGGCACCCTGACAGCAGGATTGTCTGGCTATGTAGACTCCCTCCTCAGGCCCTATGCAACCAGCACTCCCAGCTATCTTCGAGACACCACTGACTTCCTGAGGAAACTACAGTCCATCGGTGATCTTTCTGAAAACACCATCCTGGCCACTGGATGTAGAAGCCCTCTACACCAACATTCCACACAAAGATGGACTACAAGCCATCAGGAACAGTATCCCCGATAATGTCACGGCAAACCTGGTGGCTGAACTTTGTGACTTTGTCCTCACCCACAACTAATTCACATTTGGGGACAATACACACCTTCAAATCAGTGGCACTGCTATGGGTACCCGCATGGCCCCACAGTATGCCAACATTTTTATGGCTGACTTAGAACAACGCTTCCTCCGCTCTCGTCTCCTAATGCCCCTACTCTACTTCCGCTACATTGATGACATCTTCATCATCGGGACCCATGGAAAAAAAGCCCTTGAGGAATTCCACCATGATTTCAACAATTTCCATCCCACCATCAACCTCAGCCTGGACCAGTCCACATAAGAGATCCACTTCCTGGACACTACAGGGCTAACAAGTGATGATCACATAAACACCACCCTATACCGGAAACCTACTGACTGCTATTCCTACCTACGTGCCTCCAGCTTTCATCCAGACCACACCACACGATCCATTGTCTACAGCCAAGCTCTACGATACAACCACATTTGCTCCAACCCCTCAGACAGAGACAAACACCTACAAGGTCTCTCTCAAGCATTCTTACAACTACAGTACCCACCTGCTGAAGTGAAGAAACAGATTGACAGAGCCAGAAGAGTACCCAGAAGTCATCTACTACAGGACAGGCCCAACAAAGAAAATAACAGAACGCCACTAGCCATCATCTTCAGCCCCCAACTAAAACCTCTCCAATGCATCATCAAGGATCTGAAGGATGACCCATCACTCTCTCAGATCTTGGGAGACAGGCCAGTCCTTGCTTACAGACAGCCCCCCAACCTGAAGCAAATACTCACCAGCAACCACACACCACACAACAGAACCACTAACCCAGGAACCTATCTTTGCAACAAAGCCCGTTGCCAACTGTGTCCACATATCTATTCAGGGGACATCATCATAGGGCCTAATCACATCAGCCACACCATCAGAGGCTTGTTCACCTGCACATCTACCAATGTGATATGTGCCAACAATGCCCCTCTGCCATGTACATTGGTCAAACTGGACTATCTCTACGTAAAAGAATAAATGGACACAAATCAGACGTCAAGAATTAAACATTCAAAAACCAGTCGGAGAACACTTCAATCTCTCTGGTCACTCGATTACAGACCTAAAAGTGGCAATTCTTCAACAAAAAAACTTCAGAAACAGCCTCCAGTGAGAGACTGTTGAATTGGAATTAATTTGCAAACTGGATACAATTAACTTAGGCTTGAATAAAGACTGGGAGTGGATGTGTCATTACACAAAGTAAAACTATTTCCCCCCCCCACCCTCCACTGTTCCTCAGACGTTCTTGTCAACTGCTGGAAATGGCCCACCTTGATTATCACTACAAAAGATCCCCCCCCCCCCCCCGCTCTCCTGCTGGTAATAGCTCACCTTAAGTGATCACTCTCGTTACAGTTTTCAGAGTAGCAGCCGTGTTAGTCTTTATTCGCAAAAAGAAAAGGAGGACTTGTGGCACCTTAGAGACTAACAAATTTATTTGAGCATAAGCTTTCATGAGCTACAGCTCACTTCTGAATGCATCCGATGAAGTGAGCTGTAGCTCATGAAAGCTTATGCTGAAATAAATTTGTTGGTCTCTAAGGTGCCACAAGTACTCCTTTTGTTTTCTCATTACAGTGTGTATGGTAACACCCATGGGTTCATGTTCTCTATGTATATAAATCTCCCCACTGTATTTTCCACTGAATGCATCCAATGAAGTGAGCTGTAGCTCACGAAAGCTTATTCTCAAATAAATTTGTTAGTCTCTAAGGTGCCACGAGTCCTCCTTTTATTAAAAATAAAAATTCATCTCACAAGTAGTCCCATTGACTTCAGTCTGACTACTCATGTGAATAAATACTTACAGAATTAGCTCCAACACAGTAAACTCAGCTATATCTTAAGGGTAGATTGTTGTACTGGGTTTAAAGAAGCCTATTATTGCATAGTGAATCGATGGTGCTGTTTTACCCTTTTTGAAGTTGCCATAAGAATGAAAAATAAACTTCAGTTAGAGAAAATTAACATTATGGGTCCGATTTCCACCCATAATTAGAAAGAAGTTCAGACTTTGACCTGTAAAAACTGTCTTAAATATACCTTGTTGTGCTTCTGTATTTCAGGAGTCTTCAAACTGTAGTGTATATCTTTGTACAGTATTATACATGCTATAATATCTAAGCAGTGTACATTGAGCTAAGGGCAGACTTCTAGCTTTAAACTGGAATATTTTGCATTTTAGAGTATTTAAAGATGAAGCACAGTTTTGAAGCTTAATATTTTTATACCGGCATATACAATATTTTGTCAATTACATTTTACAGTTGTAGAAGTTGTTGGTTTTGGAGATCGGTAACTTTATAATGTAATGGATTTAATTTGCAGACTATATTGAGAATGTTGATGAACCATGACAAATATGCTCACATTTAATTGTTTTCTGGCCAAAGTGTTTTTAGAGAAAATAAATGCACCAGAATTACCCTTCACATTAATACACATTAAAGCAAAAATGATGTTTTAAAATATTGCTACTAGTAATAGATAGATATTAGAGAGTAGCATATATAATCTAAATGTATATGTATTTTCTGTACTACAGATAGTTATAGTTATGCTTTGGCACAAAAACCTCTACATCATAGATTTAGCAGATCTATATTTACTTATTTATAAATTTTCAACACATTTATTAACTCTAACTCATACAGTAATAGCTGATCTGTCAATACAGAGTTGTACTTTGCAAAGAGCATTCTTTATGTAGGACATACAATGGGTTTATTACTTTTCTCCAGAGGAGAAATTAATATGCCTACCTTCTTCAGTATTCTTGATTTTGCTATAAAGAACTTAATTTTGGTAACAAAGTAAATATTTTTGTATACACACAGGAGTATATGTGCGCACATATAGCTGCAGTGTGTGTTTGTGTATATTCATACCAATTAAGTAGTGATCCAAGCTTAAATGTAAAATCTATTAAAAATTTGTTAAACTGTGACAAAAACACGTTATACTGAATGTTTCATAAGTCACAATTTTCCTTTCATTCTGTATGTTTACACCCTTCTAATACTTGTTGGAAGTTGTGACTTTCTGATGCATTTTGATCAACATAAAATTCTATTCTCATGGTGAGATATACATGAAATAGGAAAACCTAGGTTATTTTTCTGGGATGACCCAACACTTGTACAAAATAAAGGGCTGGGGTTTGGTTTCATATAATTCCTATTATAGTCAGAGAATCTCACAGCTTGCATATTTTACTGCGAGCGGGAATATTGGCTAGGATAATCCCTACTTGATTCAGAAAGTTGCAAGAGCTCTTCAGTTTCTGCTTGGCTGGACACAAGAAATACATGGAATGCACTATTTTCTCATGCCAGGGATGATACCACTAACTGTGTAGCACATGTTTAGTATGAGGGTGTCATCATTTACTATGAGCCCAAGTCTTCCTGTGAGACTTGATTACAGAACATGTTTATTTCGAGGCAAGAGTGCTATCAGGTGAGTGAGATTGATATTGCTGCATGATATACCCTAGTGAAGTAAATCTGCCACATGAACACATATTATCAGTGACTAAATAAGGAGACACCACTTTATTGCTCACTATGTTTGAATATTAACTCAGTCACATTGACAGTGCAGGAGCGTAAATATGCCAAAAGTTTTGATTGGCTTTTGTTTGCATTTGAAAGCACAGGATAATAGATATTTATTAAACACTGAGGTCAGATTGGTATTAGACAAAGTCACTGAACCAAACTCTTCGAATAGAGTTTTGTCCAAATAGGCATTGAAGATTTTGGCCCTGTGTTTGTGCATCTATTTTTACACTATATGCTCCAAACACCTATGGGGGTGGGAAGACAAAAAGGGGTGAGTGCCCCAGCTCTACTTGCTCTAGAAACACATTTTTGAGAGTTTATACAACTCTCTTAAGTTCATTATGCAAGCCTCTTCCAACTCTTAGAACCAATAGCCTGTGCTGTAAATGAATATAGGTATTTAGATAATGTTTTCAAACGCACCTAAAGGGTTTAGGCCTCAACTCCAGTTGAATTTCTACGGGAATTGGGTGCCTGACTTGCTTAGCTGCCTTTTGAAAATCCCAATCTTAACCATATCAGCTGCAGACATCTTGCGATTTGCATATCCTCGCACTTGGCCCATTTTCCAAATAAATCACACATCCTAACACATTTAAGTCCCAATTAGTTCTGATTGCCACTGAAGAAGCCTTACTCTTAAATTATATATTTACAAATGTTCATAACTGAAGCTGTGCAGGATGTCTTTAGCGCTCATGGTATGTACACACACAGGATTAAAAAATAGTTTCTCACCACACACACATCATGTTTATCCTCTCATAAATTCTTATGCTTGCAAATGACAAGAAGTGATAACTTTCAAGAATTGTTAAATCTTTTCTTCTGCAACCAGTTATGTAGCTTATTTGTACTGCAATATATTACAGCAATTTGGGGAAGACAACTGGTGTGTGTAACTTATTTTTTCATACAAATGAACTAAAACACATCTGCGAAGAAATTTTTTATATATACACACCTATTTATTTAAATGTAATTGCCACTGCACCTTAGTAGTAATTACAGTTTTCATTCTATGAAGGATATGTAGAATATTTAAAAATCTAGAAGGAAAGGTTAATAGCCATGAAATAGTTAATCCATTACAACATTCATGTCTAGAGGAAGATTATGCTTTTATTCTATGGTAGAGCTGGAGAGAATGGGACAGTTTCTATAACTGCCACCTATATGTGATTGGGTGTTCAAAAGTCCTGGTTCTGTGGAATAAGCACTGATCCAGTCTATTCCTCAAAATTAAGATCTGAATAAATTAAAAAATTATCATAAGACTTACTATGTTGTCCTTTTAGATTTTAAATGTACAAATGTAAGATCGTGAATTAATTCCAGTTTCTAGTTGTCAAACATAGTTTTTTGCATTAGATATACACAAATTTAAGGTGGTTTTGCTATCAGCAAAAAGAACTTCAATTTCACACCCTCTGAGACAACTTTTTAGTATATTTAGACAAACCTTTTTGGGTTTTCAGCACAAGTGCTTCAGTTTAACTTCTTAGTGCAGTCAAGAGCTGCCAGAGCTATTCTTTTGATTGTTTTGGCTCTAAACCAACAAACTAAATTCCATTAGGAACTATAATAATTATATTTCAATCAGTAACCTCATTTATTAGACTCCCATCTACAGAATAGGATTTTGAAAATTCAGTCAGTTTTTATTATGCCTTATGGTTCTGCTTTTACTGAAAGAAAATGATAGGTGAATGGCATCAGTTTTTGTATCGCTAATCCATTGTTAGATGTATTGTATGTATCAGAAGACAAGTACCTGAAGATGTGAGTACCTGTCCTGTTGCATAATGGTTAAACAATAGTTCAAAATAGGAAAGTATCATTAGTTGGCTTCAAAATTAGAAGCTTTAAAATCTAAAGTCGTAAGTATACTTATGCACATATACTTTACTTGTGAATTTTGCAGCTAGGCAGGTTTGTGTCTGCCAACATATTTGCTTATTTTCACTATTGTTGTTTTAATATGATGTCTGCAGGATAGTTCTTAAAACTAACACATTGCCTTAAATGTTTTCTCTCTATGTGCTCACTGACAATTGCACATCGTGCTTTTCTAATTGTCCAGCAGTACACCAAGCATTTGTAAATTAGATGGAAATACATACCGATCTCAGGATATCTAGATTTTGATGTATAAAAAGATATTGAACTCACTTATTATATTTTTTGTAAACTGACTGAATTGATTTTTATATACTGTATATATTCATTAACCATTTTTCCTTCAAGAACATAACTTGTTAAAGATATTTTTTCTGCCTGTGGGCTTTTTTGCATATGGTCTCTGTGTGTGCCTGCTATGTCTGTATAAATGTATGTACTGTATACATAAGAGATGCACAGATACTAATATCTATGAGCAACTTCAAATTGCTAAGTGACTGATCATGCCAAGTTGTCATTTCTAGGACTGTCCTCCAGAAATGATAATTCCATGCTGGAAATCTTTTTTGCCGAGAATTGAAATACCACCTTGAAAATTATTCCTCCCACAGTTCAAATGCACAAGGTAGTGGATTCCCAGGTTGGTATATATTTGCAATTACCCATAATTGAAAATCATGGTTATACCCACAGCTATCTAGTGTATGTATATATGTACTGTATGAATACATATTTGTCAGTTTAAAATGATTACAGCAGCACTATTCTGTTTGTAACACCGTAGAGTGTATGAAGTCAATTAAGCTTGTGCAACACTTAAAAATGTTTTAATTTTTGCATTGAAGTAGATGCGCATATTTTTCAGATGAACATATTTTTGTAACTCCTCAGTAAAAGTCCTAGAGCATTACTGCTTTTAATATATATATAAATACATACATTCACACAGTGTATCAACAGTTTCTCTTTGAAAACTCCCAAACTAGCAGCCATGTGGTTAGATAATTTTAACTTTGTTAAAAGTAACATTTGTAATTTAATGTTAAATCTCTTGACATGAGGATTTGAATTAAATTTTTTCTGGTTTGTAAAGCATCTGTGTAGCAGACTTTGAGTCAGTTACTATATTGATTATGGGTTAAACTAATACTGTGTACTATTTTAGATGTGATTTATTTTTTTAGTCTACCTATTAAAGACTGGAACACTAACAATGTATTGCAAAGCACCAGACGGTAATAAAATAAACATTATATGGCCATTGTGAATCTTTCTTTATACAGAGCGTTTAACTAAGAAATATATAATGTTTATTTTTGTAAAGACACCTTCAGTTTTACTGAATTGTTTGGTACACCAGCCATCAGAATTCTGCTGGTAGAGAGTAAACGTCAAACAACAAGAATTTTATTTTTAAATATATACTATTTTTTCAAAGAATGAAAGGCAGAATTTAGGAACTTTGGTGATGATTTGAATGTCTTTTCCAGTGCCTAATTCCCATGTCGGCACATTTGTAATATTTAAAGAGTTGGCGGTAGGCTTGCTCATGACCACTGGATGCTGTGGGATGGATGTGCCTAATTTTCTGCTGGTGTAGTCAAAGATTGTGTGTGTAAGGCCATGTCTATACGTACAGAGCTGCAGTGGCGCAGTTGTACCAATATAGCTGTGCCACTCCAGCACATCTGGTGAAGACGCCCTATGCTCTCCTGTCATAAAAAACCCACCTCTGCAAGTAACAGAAGCTTCTCCCTCTGACAAAGCACTGTGAACACATGCGCTTATGTCACTCAGGGGGTAGAATATGCACACCCCTGAGCAACATAAGTTTTGCCGACATAAGATGTAGTGTAGACATAAGATTTTCAAACTGACTTTAGAAGATGAAACACTTGGGATTTAGGTGTGTCTCAATCACTCCTAAACCAATAGACACGAGTGTAGGTGATCTCCAGATTAGCTCCTGGTTGACTGATGAGCCTGTGGCTCAGCTCCAAAAGTTGATCTAGCCCAGTATCCTGTCTTCCAAAGGTGGCCAATGCCAGGTGCTTTAGAGGGAATGAACAGAAAGGTTAATTATCAAGTGATCCATCCCCCACTATCCACTCCCAGCTTCTGGCAATCAGAGGCTAGGGAACACCCAGAGCATGGGGTTCCATTCCTGACCATCTTGGCTAATAGCCATTGATAGACCTATCCTCCATGAACTTATCTAATTCTTTTTTGAACCAAGTTATAGTTTTGGTCTTCAAAACATCCACAGGTTAACTGTGTGTTGTGTGAAGAAGTACTTCCTTTTGATTGTTTTAAACCTGTTGCCTATTAATTTCATTGGGTGGTCTCTGATTCTTATGTTATGTGAAGGAGTAAATAACACTTCCTTATTCACTTTCTCCACACCATGATTTCATAGACCTCCATATCCACCCCCCCTGAGCTGTCTCTTTTCCAAGCTGAAAAATCCCAATCTTTTAAATCTCTCCTCATATGGAAGTTGTTACATACCCTTAATCATTTTTGTGACCCTTCTCTACACCTTTTCCAATTCTAATTTATCTTTTTTGAGATGGGATGACCAGAACTGCACACAGAATTCAAGGTGTGGGTTTACCATGTATTTATACAGTGGCATGATGATACTTTGTCTTATTATCTATCCCTTTCCGAATGATGCCTAACACTGTTCGCTTTTTTGACTGCTGCTGTACATTGAGTGGATGTTTCAGAGAACTATCCACAATGATGCCAAGATCTTTTTAGCAGCTAATTTAGACCGCTATCATTTTGTATGTATAGTTGGGATTATGTTTTCCAATGTGCATTACTTTGCATTTATCAACATTGAATTTCATCTGCCATTTTGTTGTGCAGTCACCCAGTTTTGTGAGATCCCTTTGTAACTCTTTGTAGTTTGCTTTGGACTTAACTATTTTGAGTAATTTTGTATGCTCTGCAAAGTTTGTCACCTCACTGTTTACCCCTTTTTCCAGGTCATTTATGAATATGTTGAACCACACTCGTCCCCGTATAGATCCCTGGGAGACACCACTATTTACCTCTCTCCATTCTGAAAACTAACCATTTATTCCTACCATTTGTTTCTTGTCTTGTAACTAGATACTGATCGATGAGAGGACGTTCCCTCTTATCACATGAGTGTGTACTTAAGAGACTGTGGTAAGGGACATTCAAGTACACTATATCCACTGGATCACTAGGGACCCACTGTGATCATCTAGTGTGACCTCCTGCCATAGCACTGCCCCCAATTAATTTCTGTTTAGATGATTTTCTAAAATATATGCTTTGGTTCAATCTTAAATTAAAAATTGCCAGTGATGGGGAACCTACCTCCCTGTTAAAAATGTGTGCTTTTTTTCCAGTGTGAATTAAAATGATACCAATGAGCCATACACTATCTGTTAGTGAAGGTCAGTGTGGCCTTAGAAGGTAGTTGCCAGTCTGCCTAACAAATGGTTAGACCACAGGCAGCAGCAGGTTTGCAACATTTTAATTTCGGAGGAGTAAAAGCAACTAAAATATTAGACTTTGCTGAGCAGCTGGCCCTCCCCCTCCCACCTATTTGTTTGTTGTAAGGGCAAGTTATCAGTTCTACTGTGTTCTGAACATGGTACTAGGACACCACACTGATGTCTTTTTGAAAATGCTCATCCCATTAGCCAGACCGGAACCTCATGGCCAGGACCAATGGAGACACCCTTGCACGGGGAAGAAGCCATATTGCCCAGGAGCAGCTCAAAGAGTGTTGCAAATGCCCTCTCTTTTCCCCATCTGCACCTTCAGTGACTGGTGACTGTTGCATCGCTCTTCTCCCTCCCTCCCTTTTCCTCACGATGTGGGGAAGGAGTAAGCTGCCATGTGCTGCATCTAGGCCTGGCTCTAGCCACCACTACCACTGGGTGATGGGGATGGTGCAAAGCTGGGTTACTGGCTCCCATCTAGTATAGGAGAAAGGGGATGATACAGTTTGCTTTCCAGCTGGGATAACCATTAATTGTTAATAAAGGCGTATCCTCTGCATTTAACCATATTATGGTCTCATTGTTTCTCTAGCCACATCAGTCCCACTTCTTGGCACACTCTAATCTCCTCTAGGCTAGGGCTTAAAGGTACAATGTTAGATAGCTCAATCTAACACATTCTAAAACTTTAGTCAAGACAAGGCAAGTTGTAATTTAGCATATACCAAACTGGACAAGATGAAGCATCCATGACCAGTGCTTGAATGGACAAAATTTAGGCCTGGTTTTAAAATAAGAGATAGCTGCATAATTTTAAAAATTCCTTTCCGGTGTTGGATGGCTAGTTTTGGAAATGCAAACTGATCTCAGAAGTTTTTAAAGTTCCTCCCAAAAATTGCCTTAAGAATTAAAAGAATTCAGTGGTCCTGGGGCTGTAAATGAGTATGGATGAATAATGATCACAACAGCTCTGTGTAACATTATAGCTGTCTAATGTTTATCAATTATAAAATGTTTTGAAAAAAACACCACATCATAGATAGAAAGCTCTTCACTCACAACTGGAATATAACCACATCTAGGGGAGGACTATAGCAGCTTTTCAACAGAGCACAGAAACAGCAGAAACTGAAGGACAATATCCTATCTAGTTGAAAATGTTCTCTTTCACTCAAACAGGCTTCCAGATCTAAACTGTTGCTCAAACTTTTGTTGACTTTTCTTTTATACACAATCGCTAATTGGCACAAAGCAATTTAGGAAAGCTTGCATTCAAATGGCCTCAGGGGAAAAAAAAAACACCCAAAACTTAGATTTTATGAGCTTCTACAGAATCCTGTGCAGGAAATATTCAATAGGGCAGCAACTTCAAATTACAGCAAGTACTGGCTGCAAAACGTTTCATTTTAATTGAATGCTGAATTACTGAGATGCAATAGTGACCATACAGACTAAGCCCCAAAGCTTGACCTGTTTCTTGACTATCCTGAGTCATGATCATCTCATTGTTGATAGCGACAATCTGCAGCAATGCAGAGATGAGAAATGAAGGACATGGAATCATGAATGATTTGTGACCTCGTCCATAAATGTGCATGTAATAAAAAATGTTTGGGGGAAATTTCTTAGCTAATCAGTTACTATACAGTGGTGCCTGGAAAAAAATTCAATTACACAGAGCGTCCATGACAGCTCACACGTCAGGGGAAACTAAAGGCATTATTATACTACAATAGTAATGAAAGGTAATGGAGTACACCAGGCAGGAAGGGATTAATAGGCTACTGAAGGCCCAATTAGCCCAAATTGTGACAGCTGGAGCATGAGGCAGGCTTTCAGGGAAGGGCTTCAAAAGAAAACCTCTGGTGGGGAGAGAGAGAGAGAGAGAGAGAGAGTGTGTGTGTGTGTGCAGGAGCTCTCATTCTGGATCATAAGGTTGGCTAGGGCTGGGGAAGACTAACGCCGACCAGAATTCCCAGAGGAAAGGGGAGAGTTTGTTTTATGTTGCTTCATGCTTCTTTTGGCCTTTGAGTGCCCTACAAGAGAAGAACTGTAAGTGACCTAGCTGGAGGGCTAAGTCACTGTAACCTAGAAGTAGTGGTGGCTGGTGAGCTTTGGGGCAGGTGGGGACTCAAACTACTGTTTCAAGTGGCAGTAGTGGCACCAAAAGTGGCAGAGACTGTTGGATGCGGCAGGTGAGTCAAGCCCCCATTTGCTCTGTGGTGGTCTCTACTTCCTGGAGTTTTTCCTCCCTGAGTTACTGTTGAGCTGCTTATGGACAATCACTCTGGGACCTGGCTACTGCACTGCTCCTACTGCTGAGTTTTGTTCTTTTGCTCCTGGAGGAAGCCATGGGCTGTGGTGACCGTAGAGAGCTCTCACATGCTGGGCTCTAACTTCCCCATGCTGGTGTGCTCTAGGTACCTGTTAGAGTGAGCCAGCAGGGTCGACATGGGACAGTTAGAGCAGAACATGTTCCAGGATTCTACAGGCACCACAGCCTGTGGCTTGGGTGGTGAATCCAGCACCCCACCACCTCACTGAAATCAGCGTGCCACGCTGCTGAGTCAAATATTGCAAATCATTACTGTGTGTGCGCCACAGGAGCGATGAAGACTATGCCAGAGCCACTAGGGATCTGCTGTGTTAGACCTGTGAGATGTGTGAGCATGCGCGCACGCACACACACACCCCCTTTAAAAAAAAAAAAGTCTACACTTGTTCCTTTGGTGGGGCGGTACCCTTTTGCCCTCTCTACAAGATCTGCAACTGCCTGAAAGGTGCTGGAGCAGTGGAAGACCAGCAGTGATGCTGAGTCTGAGCGGCTGTTGCTCCACACACACAAGACTGCCATGGGGTCTCTGGTAAGGAAGTGCTATAAGAGGGACCCACTACATGTATAAATCAGAAGGCAGATTTGACCCAATGTGCTTTTTCAAGACTAGACAAGGACAAGACTGAATCCTTGTCTTGCATGAAATATATGCCTGATGAGCTTCACTGGTGACTATTGCCTTTAAATGCTTCTCAAAATTATTTTAAAAAAATCTGCTTCTATTACTAATGTTCTGTCTGTACTCAATTAGGATGCGCTATGCGTTTCATTTTGTTTATTATAATACTACACTTAGTAAACAGCTTAGTAATGATATTTGATTCTTTTCTGTAAAATATTAATTGGCTGAAATTGTTTTCCCTTTGGGTTTCTTCCATCCCTTCTTCTGGGGCACAAGGTTTTTTTTTTGTTCCCTTGGTACCATCCATTTTTAAGAGATTATGCCACATTTAACACACCACAGACTTGTATCACCCTTGAAAAAAATTGAATGCCTCCCACTTCTGCTGGGGCACCAAAAATGTATTGTCAGTATTCAAATCCTCACAGCTGCTTTACAACATCTCAGGAGTGAGGGCATCCTCCTGAGCAGTACTTAACGTAGCCAAGAGGTGGAGGAATACACCTCCATCAACGAGACCGAACAGAAAATAGACATAACTATATCTGTACTGCAGTGAAGGAAATAATGTGAGAATGCAAGGTAAGAGGACAAGTGCTCAACACTGTGAAACATATGAACACAAGGTGTTGAGTGTCTGGCTTCAGCTGAAAGACCTGAGAAATAGATCCAGGGTAGCTGGACTCCAGCCACAGGACACTATTGGCGTACGTCACTAAACAATCCTTGTGTGTTAAAGCTTAGATTCTATTTAAATGCCTGTTCGCTTGATTCTTCCCCCAGACCATGTTTAAAGAAGGTACACGTTTAGCTACAGAATTTATTTTGTGGGGTGGGGGGTTGCAATTGTACTTTTGACTACTGCTGTGCATGAAATTTTTTTTTATATTTCTACTTCTATTAGGAAGCATCATGGCCTCTAGAAATTGGGGAGCACTCAGACCATGTATATATTACTGTGAATATCAGACATATCAATACAGTGTAGTATCTGGTTCAGGTCCCAGTGTAGTGAATTGACAAATTTCCATTGGCTGATTGAATGAATCAGAACTACCTAGACTTCCATGTGAGAGCCTCACTAGCTGAACACTTGTCAACATCATTAGCTCACCTAGATTAGTAACAAAAAAGTGGCCCAAGACAGCCGGCTGTGATAGGACAAGGAGCAACAGAGTGCAGTCAATCAGAGGGGACAGATCAAAACCAGCCAGTCATACAGTAGGTCTTATCAAACCAATACATGATTGCAAACAACTCAATGTGATTAACTGCGTCAAATACAGTTCTGCCCAGTACCACAAAAGTCAATGACATACCATCATCAATATGCAGAAACAAATTTGCTTGTTATCTTGATCAGTGTTGTAGTGTGTTTGAAACCAGACTGAGTGATGGTAACGTGTAAATTCAATACAACTGTTAATCTGAAACAATCAAATATTTTAGCAATATAATAGACACATAGTCAATGGAAAAGTTGATCGTGCTTTTATGCATCCTTTATTAAGAAGTGGGCTTACAATAGGTTAAGTGGTTTGGTTTGGAATTATGACAGCACAGACTTAAAAATTAATAGTGTGAGTAATACTTGGAAATAAGTACAGAACTGGCACATGGTTGAAGGACACTTGTGGGCCTGAGATGGAGAGAACAGACTGTAGGCTTTTATTTCTGGACTAATTCCCTGGCCTTACTTTAAAAGAAAGCATTAAAATCTGAAACCTCAGTACAGGACTCCATTACCTCATCTAGATGCTCATCACACAAGAGAAAGGAAGGGATAGAGAATTTCTGATGGTCTGGATCTTCACCTTTCTTAAAGAAAAACACAACTTCTGTACAACAAGAGAAGTAATCAATAGGTCTCTCCCTTGCCCTTAAGAAAAACAACCAAACAATATGATGCTTTAAACATGATTCTGAGACTTTTTTTACTGCCAGTACTGACAGCTGAGAAGCAGTTATCCACATCTGACTCCACAGCTTGTTTGTTGTCACTTATTATTTGTTAGTGGGGTGGGTGGGTGAGATTTCCAATGATTCAATGAGAGTTGGGCTCATAATGGCTCTTTGTACCTTTACAAATCTCCTGGGGATCCACAACATGCTTTGTGCTTTCCATGCTGACAAGGAGGCATGGTCTCTGCCCCAAGTATCTCTCAATCTACAAAAAGACTAACAGATGGAGGTTCCTGGAGAGGAAGATATCCATGTAAGTCAATTGAAATTGTTCCCAAATAACTTATTGTACAATGCTCTTCACTAATGCTCAGACCTATAGGGCCAAATCATGTTACACATGAATGGCAAGGAGAAATTTATCATTCAGTTTAATAGGATCAGGATTTGGTTCATTATCTGCAGTCTTTATATCCTCAATTGCTAGGAAATTAGGAAACAGAAAATTTGAACCAGTTAGGATATAAGTGGAATAATTACATATATTGTACATTTTATAAAGCACTTTATTGTCCACTTTAAATGAGTCCAAAGATGGTTCTGCAGAAAGAATAATAGAGATTATTAGTTTGCCCATAAGTCATATCCTTAATGTTTACATTGGCTGTAAACCATATAAGAGCAAAAGGTCCAAGATATGTCCTTGCTTATGCACAGGGTCATTGATAAAGTTCGAAGTAGAAGCAGTGACAATGGGTACTGACAGAAATGTCTCTGTGGCTGGGAATCTGAACGTGATAATGGTTCAAACTGGGTAGCTTGCTACTTTGTGTCCCAGGACATATTAGCATATTAAGACATGATAAGGTTGCATCTATGGAGGGAAAAGTGATAGCAACACTACTAGGTGTTCTACTGGTTGGGGGAGTGGGAGCTGGATAATTCAGGGGATAAGAAATGGGATATGGAGTGTTTCACCTCTATATCACTAGTTCACACGTGGATCAGGTTGAAAGTGAATAACAAACATTCTGACAGGTTTCAGAGTGGTAGTCGTGTTAGTCTATAGCAGCAAAAAAAAACAAGGAGTCCTTGTGGCACCTTAGAGACTAACAAATTTATTTGGGCATAAGCTTTCGTGGGCTAAAACCCACTTCATCAGATGCATGGAGTGGAAAATACAGTAGCAGGTGTATATATCCACAGTATATGAAAATATGGGAGTTGCCTTACCAAGTGCAGGGTCAGTGCTAACAAGACAATTCAATTAACAGTCAAATACCATGGGAGGAAAAATCACTTTTTGTAGTGGTAATGAGGGTGGCCCATTTCAAACAGTTGACAAGAAGGTGTGAGTAACAGAAGGGCAAAATTAGTATTTGTAATGATCCATCCACTCCAAGTCTTTATTCAGGCCTAATTTGATGATGTCCAGTTTGCAAATTAATTCCAGTTCTGCAGTTTCTCATTGGAGTCTGTTTTTGAAGTTTTGTTGTTGTTATTGATGTTGAATTGCCACTTTTAGGTCTTATTGAGTGACCAGGGAGATTGAAGTGTTCTCCTACTGGTTTTGAATGTTATAATTCCTGATGTCAGATTTGTGTCCATTTATTCTTTTGCGTAGAGACTGTCCGGTTTGGCTAATGTACATGGCAGAGGGGCACTGCTGGCATATATCACATTCTGAGATTACGTCTATTCTGTGTACTCTGAATTGAATGTGTGATCATGGTCTAGTTCCCTACTCTTCTCCCCCAAAATCTTGTTCCCAGTGCAGTGATGTTCACATTAAAGCATCATCATTACGATGGAGACCCTTTCTGGCAGACTTATCAGAGGGGCCAAATAAAGAGGCATGGGAAATTAACTCTACCCATGACTGAAGAAGGTATTAGAGTGGTGCCACATGTATTTCAAAGGTGGTAAGTCAAGTGCAATTTTCAGTTTGTTTTCATTCTGTCTTAATACAGTACATTCCATAGAGTTGGTCTAGTATCTTCATGAAGTGAAGAAATATAAAGTAGAGTCAGATAGTTGCAAGGTTTGATAACACATCAGTTCTGCTTTAAATAGAGTGAAACCTCATTCACCTTTTGTGAAATTACAGTTTTAGTTACACTACCGGTGCTCCATTCTACATATAGTCAACGCCCATACCTTTTAAGGAAGATTTATTCTAGACAACACAAATATTTGCCAAACCAGATGTCTACGGGGGGAGGGGGAGGGGGCTGGGGGAAATCTCCTTATACCTGTGTATCAAAGTGACACTCTCACACTGTCCCAGTCACAGGATTCTGGCATGAAGATAAGGAAAAAAAAGCTTTCGTGGTATCCATCATGTCAGAGGGAAAATGTGCACTGTACTAATCCAGTGTAACTGTTTCCATGTTTCAGAGGTTCTGCCCGTAGGTTAGCCAGAAGCAGAGTCAGCCACTGGAGTAGTGCAAAAAGTTTTGCACGTAAAGCAAAATCTGTGAATATTGATAGTCTGTCAGTGCTATAAAAGAGACAAAACAGATAATTTATTTTCATGCAGTTTGTACCAGTTGTTTATGCCAGTGAACATCAGCAATGTTAGAAAATCATTATTTTAGACCATTCTCTGTTGTCCACTTCTCTACTGCTTGCTACTTAAGTTAATTATAAAATGTGGGGGGTGTGTGTGTGTGAATACATCAATACAGCCAAGTATTAAAATGCATAAAGTCATGTAATACAAAGCTAGGAGTCCTATATCAACTGTGTATTAGCTTGATTCTGCATAGTATTTTGTATTAATATAAATGATAATTACCTAATAAAGTAAATTAAAATAACTTTAATAAAGGGATCGGTCATAACTGACCATGTTAGTAGATAATTATGGATGAAATGTATCTTTTTCTCTAAGCCCCTAAAATAGAATATTATTAATATTAATGACTAAAATAACACATTTTTAAAAATTGAAAGGTAACTAAGGGAGAGGGCCTCGACAACAGGAATTATGAATATTTGTCCAAAGTAAGATGGTCTGGATGAATGGTTGACTTTTTATTTTTGGTGACCTAAACTTCTTTAACCCAACCTTACTATAAATAGCTATATTTGAGTTCCAGTCCTGTTCTAGTTTTACCCAGTATTTGGATGGCCTATTGTTAACCCAGTTGATCACCTATTATTATGTATCCTACTTAAAAGAATAAGCCAAATCAGGGAAAGCTAGCCCTTTGTAGACGTAAACACAATTTTAGAACTCACCCTTTGACTTTAATGTTGTCACATGAATTTTCATAGTTCCTCCTGCCATGTTTTTAATGTCATGTCAGGAATACCAATAGGGATGCACTGAAATAAAAATAACAACTTCGGGAGGACATGCATGTTTACTGAGTCAACTCAACCTAGCCCAGAAATTTCAAATTTGTTCCATTCTTTCAAAGCTTTTATTTTATTCCACACTGGAGGGTAATTTGCCTTAAAAAGATTTTTATGTTTCGCCACAATATTTATTCCTAAATATTTTAAAGATTCCTAGACCCATTTCAATTAATGCAGCTGACAATGGTTTGTTTTGACCCTTTCAGGAATATAACTCCTAAATTTTCAGATTTATTGTAGTTTATTTTGGAGCCTGATACCACTCAAATTTCAGAGTCACTTGTTCTATAATTGTTAAGGAGTCTTCTGTATCCTGCAAATATCACAAGACATCAGCATACAAAGCTATTTTGAGCTCTAGCCCAACCACCCTGAATAGGTAATATGATGTAATATGTTAATGGTTTATTGTAACCTTGTCTTAATAAAAAGTTTAAAAACTACATAAATAGAAAGGGAACAATGTGTTCTAGTCCATAGTAAAATTAAGGTCTGGATTTTTAAAGGGCCTGTATGATTTAGATGGTGCTCTGCTCAGCAATGCAACACCTAACTGACGTAGGACCCTAAGTTTCATTTTTTAAAAGTGACTTAAGCTCCTAAGTGCATTGACTTAATGAGATTTAGGCTCCTAGGTGTCTAAATCACTTTTGAAAACAGGACTTAGCCATCTAAGTCATTTAGGCCGTGTAATGCTGAATAACTTTACCAATCTGTGCAGAAAACGTCATACGAATGAGCTGGAATTTACTGTGATTGCCTCAGAAACACAAGATGAAATATGGTTTTAAAAACATGTTTTAAAAAACCACAATCTTTGTGTTTTTGCTGTTACAATGCTAAAATCTGTGCAAATTTTTACTTACAAACACCAAATCCTGGTGGTTGGCACTGTCAAAGCAATATCCTAGATTTCCCTTCTAGCTCAGTTAAAGATTGTTTTGCCTGTGGCACTGCACTATAGATCTCCCCTTAAAACTGCCAGTTCTTGTGTGCAGGAATTACATTTAAGCTCTTGCTGGAAAAAAGGCAGTTAAGAGCTCCCAGTTTCTACTCAGAGCTTCCAAATGTCCTTGAATATGAAACTGCCTCAGCTCGCCGCCTGACTACTGGCTGGCTCTTGCCCATTGCTAATTCCTAGACTCAGATGCAGTTTGTCTCGCCACAAGTTCCCAGGTGTCTAAACTATCCGTATTTAAACAAAACATCTGGTCTTCCAAAGCATGAAGAGAACACCAATGAATGTGTATTTATCTCAAGTCATAAGATGGGTACAGCTAAATCACATTAAGGATAGTTTAAGGTGGCATCCATGGTTATGCTAGTGCTATTTTTCAATTCTCTTGATATAGCATAGCTCTTAGAGGGCTGTAATATCCATAGAGAAACTCTGCATGCAGTTCCCACTGGCCTGTCCCATGATGTTTAAAAAGTTAGAGGAAAAGTGGCTAAGGCACTTGATTGGTACTTAGGAAGTCAAGGTTCAAATCCTAGCTCTGTCACATGCTTTATATAAAACCTTGGGCAAATCACAATCTCTCTACAACACAGTTCCCCATCACTAAAGTGAAGATATTTCCTTTCTCCTACCCTTTGTCATCTTCTCTATTGAGACAGTAGCCTTTTCAAGGCAGCGGTTATCATTTACTAGGTGTTAAGAGCTGATGTGAACAGCTAGGTAGGGAGTGAGGTAGGGATTCATCTGCCTCTACATTCATGCCCTCCTCTGAATGTGGGTGATTGGGAATAGCCACACATCACAACCTCCCCACCCCTCATCAGCTCCTTTTAGCCATCTCTCTAAGCTTGGCTGAGACATGACTACAGATGCTGACGCTAGTGCTAACCTCTCCACTGTGGCTGAAGGAGTGGATTAATGTCATCCACACCCTACATACACAATCTATTTAAGGGAGCTGGCATACATCCTTAAAAGAGTGGTACAGGGGCCATGCTCCTCTTGAGTTCCTAGAAAAACAGCACTTGCCAGAAGCCCAGGAGCTCCAGCTGAGGTGGTGCACCTTTGCACCACCCCTGACCACTGTCAATGATTTAAAGGCACAATTGAGTCTTCATTATTTCAGGACCATTTTGTAGACAAATCCTGTAAGAAGAGCTCAATCAGGTCAGTTCAAGCCCATGTCAATATTCTTCAGGCTAGCTGCCAGGCTGATACTTTTTCTAAAGCACTCAAAGAAAAGTTACACAATTTGCAGATCCAGCTATTGAAATTATTTCTGCCTCGCTATATACTGCCTAAATGAGCTAGTACATGGGTGAGTTTATGGAAAATATGTTCAGTAATATTTCTGTATTCAATCTATGCACACAGCAACTCAAGCAAAGTTCTGCATCAATGTATTCATTATTTAGAATGCCTTTGTGCTCTGAGCGTGCTGAACCTTCTTTTCCCAAGTGCCTCCAAAACTCCAGTCATAAATATAAAGGGAAGGGTGAACCCCTTTAAAATCCCTCCTGGCCAGAGGAAAAATCCTCTCACCTGTAAAGGGTTAAGAAGCTAAAGGTAACCTCGCTGGCACCTGACCAAAATGACCAATGAGGAGACAAGATACTTTCAAAAGCTGGGAGGAGGGAGAGAAACAAAGGGTCTGTGTCTGTCAGTATGCTGCTTTTGCTGGGGATAGAACAGGAATGGAGTCTTAGAACTTTTAGTAAGTAATCTAGCTAGGTATGCGTTAGATGATGATTTCTTTAAATGGCTGAGAAAAGAACTGTGCTGAATAGAATGACTATTTCTGTCTGTGTGTCTTTTTTTGTAACTTAAGGTTTTTCCTAGAGGGATTCTCTATGTTTTGAATCTAATTACCCTGTAAGGTATCTACCATCCTGATTTTACAGGGGTGATTCCTTTACTTCTATTTACTTCTATTTCTATTAAAAGTCTTCTTGTAAGAAAACTGAATGCTTTTTCATTGTTCTCAGATCCAAGGGTTTGGGTCTGTGGTCACCTATGCAGATTGGTGAGGATTTTTACCAAGTCTTTCCCAGGAAGTGGGGTGCAAGGGTTGGAAGGATTTTGGGGGGAGAGACGTGTCCACACTATGTTTCCCAGTAAACCCAGTTAGAGTTTGGTGGTGGCAGTGGATATTCCAAGGACAAAGGATAAAATTAATTTGTACCTTGGGGAAGTTTTAACCTAAGCTGGTAAAAGTAAGCTTAGGAGGTTTTCATGCAGGTCCCCACATCTGTACCCTAGAGTTCAGAGTGGGGGAGGAACCTTGACAACTCCCTAAGCCAAAGGCTCTCATTGACTTCAGAGAGCTTTGGAGTAGGCCCTAGCTGCAGAAGTACGGCTACAAGAAAGGAAGTGATATTTTAATTGAAATTTGCTGGGATAAGGAGGTTATGGCCCTACAGACCAATTATAAGCTGACCTGAGTCAATTATGTCAAAGTTATAATGAAGGTCTATTTACTCGCATTTTGTGTTTGTTTGATTGTTCAGAAAGTATGCTGACCATAAGTGGTTGTTCACTGCAGTGCTGTGACTGTTGAGGACATTTCTGGTGAGATTTTCTTTCACGGTATCTGTTAGAGAAGGAAACATGTTTCAGAGTTTCTACTGTGTTGGGGGAATGGCAAGTGGAATAATTCTGTGTTTTGGGGAACTAGCAGGGAGACCCAATGTCCCTGTCTGCCTAGTTCCCAATGCAGGGAAGGATCTTCTAGGATCAGGAGACCATTTGAGCACCAACAGGGCATGGGTTATAGTAGAAGAGTGTTTCCCATCAGAAAATATAATTTTAGGCTTTTTTAAATGTATAGCACGTGTGTCATAATTTTTCTGGGAGAAATATATTTTGGACATTCTCATGACACAGGAAATTGTTCTATTATTTAATTGCTTAGGAGGTTCCTGATTCATTATATAAAAACAAATGCAGAAACCACCTTGACAAGAGAGCTGTTCCCCATTGCATTTTACTAAGATTCTACAATAAGATGATCAATAAAGAAATCCTGTCTTGTAAGTATGTTTGACTATACATCAGATCCATCATTTCTGCAGAATACACCCTGACAACGTATCACAAAACTCCTTGATAATCACTTATTTCTCAATGACTTTGTTCAGATCTTTCAAAAAGCAAATAAATCAAGGAACTGCAAACAGACAGTGCTTTAATATTGCATTTTTTGTGCACCACAAACTCCCCTGGAGTTTTGGGTACAGAAAGAAAAGCACAATTTTGGCTGTTCATTTTCAATGCTCCTGGGGGTTTGCTTTGAGAATTGTGTAGTCCTTTCAATTTTCTCATCACTGGACACAGCCAGTAATTTATCCAAGGGGACTCTGTGTCTTATTTCTGAAAGAACAATAGATAGTGAAATGCTGTTATAGGAAACTACTTAGAAAGAAATCTTTTTATGAGTGACCTTCAGTAAGCAGAGGCAATCTTAATATATTGAAAATGTATAGAAGAGGGAGCCACTATTATTGACTGCTGTTCATTGAATACAGCTTTAATTCTAGAAAAATTAAAGTCCAGCTTCCACCTGTACTGAAATTTCTTCTCCTTTCTTTCCTTACGGGAATAGAGTGAGACAATAATGAGATGCATCTTTAGGGGAAACCTAAATAACTAATTTTTCTGCAACAAAGAGAAATGTGATGAAGACATTAACAATCACTTTGGGGGAGAGAGACTACAGCAGGTGGATCATTTTGTATCTGGGGTTGAAATGTTTTCCTTATGAATGAACATAGCAGATGCTGGATTTCTCATATTAAAGGTTGTCATTCAAAATTTTGTACCATGGCTGCAGTCTCAAAAGTTATTTAATTCAGCGGGGCCACACATGATAGTTTAAAAATGAGTTTGTAATGGATGCTTTTTATCAGGGTCCTAAGTTTTCTGAAGTTCTTCAGCCATATAATTTAATACAGACTGTACTCTCTCCCCTACAGAATTGTGCTCTAGAATCCACCTCCTAAGCTTTCATTTTTTAAAAAAAAAATTCTCTCCTTTATGGTAGCAAAGAAAATCACTCCACTCCTTCTCTCTACAAATGGTTTGTGTGTCTTAACTCAGAGATGCTTGGAAGGTGCTACTAAACCACTGAGTAGCACAGAATGAAAGAATCATAGAATTGTAGGGCTGGAAGGGATCTCGAGAAGTCATCAAGTCCAACCCATTGTACTAAGGTAGAACCAAGTAAACCTATACCATCCCTGACAAGTGTTTGTCCAGCCTGTTCTTAAAAACTTCAAATGATGGGGATTCCACAACTTCCCTGGGAACCCTAATCCAGAGTTTTACTATTCTTACAGTTAAAGTTTTTTCCTGATGTCTAACCTAAATCTCCCTTGCTGCAGATTAAGCCCATTACTTCTTGCCCTACCTTCAGTGGACAGGGAGAACAACTCATCACCAACCTCTTTATAACAGCCCTTTACATATTTGAAGACAACCAGGTCCCCTCTGTCTTCTTTTCTCAAGACTAAACATGCCAGGTTTTTTTTCACCTTTCCTCATAAGTCAGGTTTTCTAAACCTTATATCAATTTTGTTACTCTCCTCTGAACTCTCTCCAATTTGTCCACATCTTTCTTCAAGCGGGGAGCCCAGAATTGTACACAGAACTACAGCGGAGGCCTCACAAGTGCTGAGTAGAGTGGGACAATTACCTCCTGTGTCTGTCATACAACAACCCATTAGTACACTCCAGAGTGATATTAGCCTTTTGTGCAACTGCCTGGTGATTTTGAGGTTAAAATCCAGTAGTTCTGGACCACATTTTCGAGAGTCCTTCCTGAGCTAAGGCTAGCTACAGGAAAGCATGAGCTTTGTCCTCTGAACCTGAGGTAATAACAGGCAGCTGAATGGTTAGCCTCAGAATCTTGAAAAAAAGAAAAGATTTGTCTTGTGGGAACAGTAGCCAGCTAGGAGTTGAATCAGACCTAGGAGAGTCCAGAGACGGAAAAGCTACTCTGTTTATAAATCTGTGTTGTTTAAAGAGTGGTGTACAAATGATTTTAGTTCTATTTTGGCTATATTTGGGGGTGGGGGGAGAGGGAATTTCCCTGTAACTAAGCCTGAAACCTTAGAGATGGGTATTTCTCTGCTTAACTTGAGGCTCCAACTAAAAATTCAGGGAAAATGTAAGTAGGCAGAATTATTACCCACAATGAAATTTCACAAGGACTAAATATCCTACACATGAGGAGTGCCATAAATACTTAGGACTAGACTATGGAGCCCTTACTCATGTGATTGAGTGTTTACTCTCTCTGTTAGTTCCACTAAATTCAATGGGACTACCTATATGAGTGTGTTCACTTACCTTAAAAAGGTGGCACTAACTAGTGTCTGTGCCACTCTTACTCATTTTGAGTAGTATTTACTCCCTGTGTACTCTCATTCATTTCAATGAGATTCTATGACTAAAGCCTCCATACAAGTGAAAGGTTTTATTATTCACTGGCCAAATACTCAAGTTTTTACTCATGAAAAATTCTGTTGGGGAAGGAATTCTGGATTTGGCCCATTATTATTACAGACTGGGTTTTACCCTTGATTTGAAAGGGAACCTCTCCAGTAGCCAAGTGCTTTCTAGACGATTTTGCTTTGGGTCACTACTGACACACAATAAACTGCCATTTACTGAACCGCTAACAACTTGATACAGCACCCCTGTGCAGCTTAGAAGTCTCCCATACAAACTTGTCCCAAACTGACCTGTTAGCTTGTGAGAATCACACTACAACAATAAACACAACTGTTCAATTCTAATTAGAAAATAATTGTAAAATATCTTATTCAGTGAGGGAACTTAAAAACTTGCCAGTTACCTGAGATAATTAAACAAGTATTTCAAGTTGGATAACCTCAGTGTGAGCAGTAGCCAAAGTATTTTGCATGGTAATTATAGGGATTCACAATGCATAGATGATGAATTTACCATACTGTTGTGCTCAGAGCTGCTTATGGTTGCCACCAGGGGAGTGGGAAGGCATGTACATGATCCAAAGACAATCACAGACCTTGTTAAAGTCAGTGAGTGTGTCAAACACCCTCCTTCAGGCTCAGTGGAAGGATCAATTAACCTCTTTATGCAGTCAAAAGAGCTACAGCCAAATGGAAACTGCCACCTGAAGCACTGAGCCACATGGCCTGGCCAGAGCTAGGTTAGGCAGATTATCAGGGGTTTCCCTGATTAAAAGCCCTTGGGCTAGGATATTGGTTTTAAAGCCTGTGTGTTTTAGATGCAGAAAAATGCCAGCAGAAAGCCTACAGAAGAGTTGAAAGGGACAGGACTCACTGAAGTAACACACCTGAGGATTTCTGATCAAGGAAACTGCCTGCTGATGTTTGTTTCTACTGTGTTCAGGGAAACAGGACTTTGTTATACATTCTTTGTAAATAAACAAGATAACAAGAAAGAACATATACAATTTGTGTAACTGATTTCTCCTCCTAAAGGACACAATCCTGAAATGCTCTCATTATTGGCTAAAGACATGGGCCAGAAGGTCAACAGCATTGATTTAAGTTTTATATACAATTGGTAAGTTTTTATAGGCTGTGACTGTAATGTAGAGAGTTTAAAAAACAAACCTGCCATTCTGAGAGACTAGAAATGAGGTGAAGGAGAAACAGGCTAGACCAGTGACAGATGAGGGGTTTAATATTTTTAATTATGTTAAATCATGCATTCTGAAAAGGTACAGATTAAAGCTATAATTTCACATTTTCATTCTATTCATAGCAAACCACTCAAAAATTCTTTATATTATTGCCAGAACACTTTGGTGAGATTACAGCCTGTTGTAGTTGCAGCATCCTTAACAAGGAATTTGCTCAATGAGTGTATCAGTTTGTCATATTTCCTCAAAGACCACTCCCAATACTCTTTTATGCCATCCATTCTGAACACATCTTTATAACAATCTTAAATCAGATTTATTATGATTAATCATTTTTAAGATTCCATCAGCTCATATCTTACTTGTTCTGCTAGGTCTCCCGCCTTGGACAACATCCAGAATGGCCTCTGATCCTACTTATTGTTCAACAAGTTATTTAACAAAACACAGCTGATCTTCACAGTTCTACAGTACTGCCAGAATTGTATACACATTTTTTGGTTGTGCTAGAATTTTTATTCTACTACTTATAAAAGTATAATTGAAATTCTTTAGGATTTATGTGCTAAGCTTTTTATAGGCCCTTTTTATCTCCAGACACAGCTACAAGTTTGCTTTCTCTTCTCACTGGAGAGATCAACATTAACTTTCTGTAAACACTAACTTTCTGTCATTTCTGGTGAGAAGATTTCTACCCTGTGTAGACCAAATCCTACCCTGTGTTGCATAGATCTGCTAGGG
The DNA here is from genome assembly GCF_015237465.2 of Chelonia mydas. Lineage (NCBI taxonomy): Eukaryota > Metazoa > Chordata > Testudines > Cheloniidae > Chelonia > Chelonia mydas. The sequence goes on along the minus strand of NC_057850.1, from coordinate 58,803,084 downwards.
GGCAAAACTGTCCAAGGAACATCTTGCTTTTCTAGTGCATCTGTGCAGTGGCTGAGTGGTATTGCAATCTAGTAGTTGATGACAAGAAAAACAGCCCTGCTTTTGTATCTGCCAGGGCCCAAGAGGCCATGATTTGCCAGTTAGAAACTTACGCCCCTATCTTGCAAGAAACTCTGTGTGGATGAACCCCTTTGCCTTCATAGACCCCTTGACTTCATTGGGAGCTCTGTGTGAGTGCAGGGGTCTGCTGTCATAGAGCTCCTTACAAGATTGGGGCTTTAGTCAGTTTCTCAAGCACTGCATATATTGCATGCACTAACACATTGTTTCATTTTGCAACAGTATTAAGATGCATGCAACCACGCCTTTCCCCGCCACTCTGAGCCATTGTGCGTGCAGGCTACCTCCAGTGTGGTCCTTTGGCTCATGCTGCTTCTTTAACACTATTCTCTCCCATCATACCCTGCAGAAATAAGGGCAGGATCATCTAAGGGAAGGATTTTGTAAAAAGTACATTTCTTACCACAGTAATTTTGATGTATATAACCTTCCCTTTCGACATCCTCCTAATTACTTTATCTCCTCATAAAGAAAACTACATTTACAGTCCATTTCCTGATTTAACTAGTACCTATACCCAATTACATTACATTTCTTTTTAAACAAGTTGAATCTCTTTGCATTTCTGCTGTTGTTTTTCATGTTCATTTTATTTGCATAGAAACCAAATTACATTCTGTGCTGTACTTTCTTTTCTTTTAAGGAAAGTGTATTCTTTTAATATCTCCATCTGCTACCTTTTCTCCATAGGACTCTTTTTTTTTTAGCTTAAAAAATACTTACCTGGCAAACCCAAGGACATGGCCACTCTCCAGCTGGTAGGCGGGAGGGCTTTGAAAGTCTTCCAGAGATGACTTTGAAGTACTGTATTATGTATATTTTCATTCATACTGGAAATTTGGAGAGGATGCCCAAACACTTACCAGCTTGAGAACTGTGTAATATCTGCTTAAGACCCTGTCTGAGTGGAATGAGGTGCTCCAGATACAGAGGTGCTGATTGTCAATTTAGGAATCTGACCAGACACACAGAACAAACCATTATTGCCATATTTATCTTTATGTTAAGAGGAGAAATTCTATTCCTCAGAGTGAATTTTGTTGTGAGAAGCTATATAGTATCTTGTTCGCTTACACCAGTTCGCTTACACCAGTTCGCCTACCCTAACTGAGTTTCTGTTGACATGGGACTCAGTAGAAAAGAGCTCACCAATTTGGATCACCATAAAACAATAAAGAAAACATGTTATACATGGCGTCCTTGCTGTATTGCATAATGGGACAATCTGTAAACTAACAAGAAACTAAAGTTTAGTGATGATACTTCAAAAGAAGTGACTCAAAATGAACATTTAATAATTTGTTTAAAGGTTCCAGATAAGTGGGGCAGTTTAATCAACCTTCCTCCATGGACAATGTGGGAAAGAGAATAGAGAGGACAAGTGCAGTGGCTGGGAAGGGAAGTTTGTTGCCAGGAGGATGAGAGAGAGAAATAAGAGGGCCAACAGAGTTTTAAAAATTAATGAAACAGTTTTGAACTGGATTCAGGGATAAAATGGAAGCTGAAGATGATAATGAAGGACATCTGTGGTATGGTCCTGCTTCCCTTGGTGATTGCAGTGTGGCAACAAACTTATTAAAACCCTGAAAGTAAGCATTTGAGGAATTAGACTGTAACAAGAGGAGTTACTATGCTAGCACAAGATCAAGACATGAACAACAATTTCAGCACAGGTGGAGTCAAAGGATGAAATTTTGAGCTACTCACTTTTTATTTAGCTTCAGTCAGGTAAACTACTACTGAAGCCAGACGGAGTTTGCCCAAGTAAAAACTGAGTCGATATCAGATTTGTGTCCCTAAGCAAGATACATTTATTAGCAATGTTCCAGTGGCAGGGAAAGGCCGTTACTGTATGTAGCCAAAGAATACTGGAAAGGCAAAACAAAGAAAGCCTGGAGTAAAAAAAATAAGAATTCCAGTCTTAGGACCCAAGTTTGTATATGAGGTAAATGTAATTATTGAGGCCCCTGGGAGATGAGAACTTTATAGTGAGGAGGATTGCTTCCACCTTTAAAGCATTCAAGCAACAGAAATTTATGCAAGAGCCAGGAGATAAGTGAATATGGTCAGATAGAACAACCTGAGGTGTAGAATTGTGAATTGTGCTCAGAAGTAATAACCAAAGATGAGATAGCTACAAGGGGCTCCAAATATGTGGGACATTCCCTAATTTCTGTATGGAATTGTGGCTTCTGTGTATACTGCTTGGCATTTGGGGAAGAGAGATTAAGGGTATGGGGGGCCCTAAAGACTATCCTGTAAACAAGAAAGCTAAGTGGGAGAAAATAGAAGAAGGCGGAAAGTGTGTTGCAGTGGAAATAGTAAAAGGAAGACATAAAACCTTAATTAGATATGAGAAAAGAGCCATTAGAGTTAAGATTTGTACCAGAAAGAGAGACTTGTTTCCTGCAGGAGGTATTCCTGACGAACTGAATAGTCAATGTTTGGGACCTCAAGTGGGATGATAAAAGGGAGGGATCTGATTAAAAGTGCTGAGATCACTGAAAGTGCTCAGGCAGATTGTTCTGTGTGAGGAGAGTGGACACTGAAGACAAAAATCTTGGCAACTTGCTCTTATTTCTCTCTCTTTTTTCGCTCATATGTTGCATTTTCAGACACACCATTCCAGTTAGAAATAAGCAAAGTAGTTCTTGAATATAAAAACCTAATTTAAACCCTCATCCCTTTTTCTAAACTAAAACATATTGAGTGAGTAAGGAGTGCAAGGGGAAAGTTTATCTGGTGTAGTTTATATGGGGAAGTGGAATAAGGTGGTACAGAGTCTTTAACAGTCCTGAGGGCTGGTTGCTGTGGAGGGGCTTTTTTTTTTACCCAATTGACCTTGGACTTGTGGATGACTATTCAAACTAAACTGCTAAACCTTCTGAGGCTTGCCAATCACTAATGCATATCATCTAATAAATATTACTTAAGGCTCAGTATTAGCAACTGACTTATATAGAGATGCAGTTAATATGTGGAATACTCCTTCTCCCATAATATACTTCCTCCACCTCAAACGGACCCACTTAATAATTCCCTTATTTATTTTAGCCCCATAATCCAGCTCAGTGCAATAGCCTTTTATCTTATCCAGCAACAAATCTGGCATCAGTTTATTTCTATTTTTCAACACATACAGGAGTTTCTTAAACCTTTCTTCAGAGTCTCGGGTCCTTCTTTTTCCTTTTGCCATTTATATGTAGATATGTACCTCATCTGGCTCCCACTGACTTCAGGGAGCAAGACTGGGTCCACTAGATGAAATCCACATCCCTTCCTTGGCTCAGCTTTCCTTTTCTCATTGCTTTTAACCACAGCCCCAAGTAAACACATCCCTTATCTATTTTTCCCTGTCATGTTGACAAACTGACAGTGCAGCATGGGATAAGTGCCTCTGACAATCATCTTCTAATAAGCTCAGTTCTTCTCTTCTTTCTGGTCTGTAATCCTTTCCATTTCCTTCAGTGCCTTAATCTGTTCAGCAAGATTCCACTTCACTCGTTCCCACCATTCTCCTTAAAATTAACCAGTCACTCTTATTGTTTCCTCTTCCAAGCTTATGCCATCACTTGTTTCACTGTGCTTCCTTAAACGCTGCTTCACATTTTGCATTTGTCATAAAAAAAAGTCTTGTGTATTCATTCACCTTCATGAGTATCCCCTACTCCTTTCTTCAGCTATTTCTCACCTTTACCATTAGCTTTATCACTACCAAAAGCCAAACAAATGTAATGTAACCCTTTTGCCCGTCAGAGTTGGCAGCAACAAGGGCTGGGTTCAATATCTAGGGGATCCATTCCAATAGCACAATGCAAACTGGCTCGAGCCCCCACCCAGTGACCTGGGACAAATATATACCACCCCAGCTGGGCGCCTCCAAGAGGCAATACTTCCCCTCTCGCAAGCACATAGTCTGAGTGTAGCAAAAAGCCTTTTAATAACAGAGAGAAACAATGTGGCATTATGTTGGGGAAACACCACCAACAGGATTCATAACACAACCCATGAGCAAAAAAACCCACCCCAAGCAAATTGGGGCATGCCCTTTCCCTTTGGTTCTTGAGTCCAGCAACCCCAAATCACCCAAAGTCCCAAAAGTCCAATGACCCAAAAGTCTCTGTCCCTGGTCAGGGCAGCCCCAGAGTTCAAAAGTTTATCTACAGAGCTTTACCTCCCAACCTGGGAGGAGATGGGGGCGGAGGTAAGAGGCACCTTACGTGATCTGAAGCTGACCGCCCCACAGCTCCATAGGCCTTCGCTCCGCTCCACTCCGCCAGCCGCCCCACGAACTGCTTCGCTCAGCTCTGCTCTGCGGCCCACACGCAGCTCCCGCTGTCCCACGAACTGCTCCACCAGCCGATCCATGAACTGCTCCGCGTCCCACCAGCCGCTCCCGCCATCCTATGAACTGCTCTACCAGCCTGTCCACAAGGCACTCCAGCCGTCCCGCAAACTGCTCTACAATATATCTTCAGGCTCCTCCACTACTTAACACAACACTCAGTGATTTCAGCTCTTAGTCAGTTCAGCTCTTTGGTGAATTCAGCTTGTAGTAGGGGAGCCTCAGTACTGGTACACTATTAGCCCAAAGTGAGCTTAGCAGCCAGCCTGTAACTAGAGTTCTAATGAAATCAAAATTAGCTCTAGATATTCTACAGTAGAGAGGAGACAGTGCAATTAGCATGTAAGGCCCTCACTAAAAGACCTATGCCACCAAGTATTAATACTTGTCCCCAGCCTCTCTCAATTCACAGAGTTTTGGAACCCATGACCCTTGCCTAGCGAGTGCTACTTAGTTGATGGTGAGTCCCTCCATCATAACAAAAGGCCAAGTACAGTTCCAAGCACAGTTCCCATAATCAAGGTAATAACAATTTATTCTTCCTGCCCCAATAACAGAGACACTGGGGATCCCACAGCAGCCAAAGTGACCATTTGGGCAGCTATGGCCTCATTCTAGGCAGGGTGGGTGTGCCTATGCAAATGAGATCGGCCCCTGAAGTTCTTTTCCACAACTTGCTACACCTCACCACCAGATGTCAGGGTGGAGCTCATCCTGACACTGCTTACAGTAAATTAATTGTAAATGTAAATTAAATATAATTATATCTGATAATGCAGTACTGTTCATATCAGAGCCCTTCTTTCTCTAACTTGTTTAATAATGCTTATCTCTCAGTTATCTCTGATTCTAAAGCAGTGGTCCTTAAACTTTTGTACTGGTGACCCCTTTCACATAGCAAGCCTCTGAGTATGACCCCCCCTTATAAATTAAAAACACTTTTTTATATATTTAACACCATTATAAATGCGGGTGGCAAAGCGGGGTTTGGGGTGGAGGCTGACAGCTCACAATCCCCCATGTAATCTGGTGACACCCTGAGGGGTCCCGAACCCCAGGTTGAGAACTCCTGTACTAAAGATAAGGTGCAAGGAAAACATTCCCTATGCTGACTGACTATAATGGATCAGGGGAAAAAATTACAATATAATTCTAAATGCATTTGAAATAGTGTACAACTCCTATCTACACTTGGCATAAAAAAGTCTATAGAATGAACAATTCAAAATCCATTCGATAAACCCAGTTATAACAGAACAGCCACAATCCAATTTGTTCATACAAATACACTGCAAACAGAGTTAAAGAGGGTCAGTCAATAGTTATTGCCACTCTAAGGCCTTGATCTTTGAAACATTTACACGTGCTTAACTTTATCCGTGTCTATAGTCCTTTTGATTTAAACTTGAGTAAGTACTTCATGATTGAGGCCTAACTTTTCTTGTTTTAATACCTTTTTATGTGGTTGATAATTCTAATTATTGTCTGTACTTAGAGTTTGAACTAAATAGTTGATGGACAGAAATTTAAAATGACCAGATAGGAATCTCTATCTAAGAGCAGGATTAAATCTGAAGTATGTTTATGAAGTAAACAATATATTCCTCTATTTGCATGAAAAAATTCGCAACAAAACAACTCCCTATATCTCTTACTAATAATTCAGACACACAGGAAATCAAGCACATAAGTAATCTAGTGTCCAAATCCTTTCAGTTTTATTACAGAAGATAGTATTTTGTTTAGGACAATGCAGTTTATGAAATGTAAATTGTTTTATCAAGAGCTTGAAAATTAATCAGTTAAAATTAATTTTAAAAATTTATTAAGGATGTCATGTCACTAATTATAAACCAAGCTTTTCCCCCTATTTTGAGATAGAAGACAAATTCAATTACCTTTTTGCTAACTGTATGAGGCATATTCTTATTGTGAGGCAGAGCATGTTAAGCATGCTACGCTCTCTATTGCCAGTGATAGACAGTTGATGTTAGGGCAATAAGCTGCAACTTCAATAAAATTAAATGGTAGCAGGAATTTAAAACCGCAGATAGTTAGGTGGCAGAAATGTCAATCTCTCTTTCCAAATAAGCAAATCAATCAGGATGGAATTGCCCTGTGCCCAGCATTTCCTAAGAGGCACAGCCCCTACAGGGGAAGAATCCCTAACCAAATCTTGCCCCCTCAGGAAGAATCAGGTATGTGTTGGTATATAGCTTTAACACTGCTAACCATGTCCAAACCAATACAGTCCAAGATCCTGGTACTCTTCTTCAAAGATTTTAATGGACATAGGTTTGACTGTCTCAAGGACTTTCTCTATTTTCACATCACTCCTCAAATATTATGAGCAATTGGAAAAAGCTCCAGCTATCTGAGGACAAGGAGTGGAATCCACAAAGCTCCTAAACACAGCTTTAAGCACCTAAGTCCTATTTATAGGTACCTAAGTCACCTGCTTCAATCCACAAAATTCCAACAGAACACTTTAGGTGCCTAAACTCACTTGGCAGCTAAGTTTTTCAAAGAAAAAAATCCCTAGGTACCTACATTTCTGCTTTTGGGCATGCTCCTTGCTGCCTCCATCTAGAGTCTATCTCCTGCTTAAGCCCCAAAGCCCTTCATGAACCAGGGGAAGACAGGTGTTGCCTTGCCACCTAACTTGCCCAAGAGGCCTGATCCAGTAGACGTGCTCTGAGAACACCTACCAGCGCAGGCTCCTGTGACAGACTGTACCCCCACGTTCATCTCTTTTACAGGACTATGATAAATTTTGTACAAAGTTTGCCTTGTGAGGTATCATTTGAAAACTCATAACATGCTATGTTGTTATTGTCCTGGTAAAATAAGTGGTGGCAACAATGCACATAAAGTTATAAGGTTTCTCTGTATATTATTACTAGAAGTGTTCCAAGTCTGGGGGGAGCAGCCACACACCAGTTCCCCAGAAAGAAAAGGCTACTGAATGCCTCAGCCAAGCGTCAGCAAAATCAAATGGATCATCACCTGGTTTAAGTGGCCATTCTTTGGCAGGAAAGAAGATGTGAGTAAACATTTACACTTTGACAAAGAAACAGCTTGGGGTTCCCATCCACCCAGACTTTCTCTCTTCTAAACCCCAGCTGGAGATGATTCTCAAAGAAGGGGAAAAAGTATAAAAATGGGGAGCAGATGCCCCAAGTGATTCTGCCTTTCTCTCTACCCACGGCATCTACTACACCTGAAGAACAAAGGAAACAGCTTTGGACTGGGGAAGAGATCCAAATTGAAAGATTCGGCCAGGAAGACTGCTAAAACGTGGTGTTTTGCTTTGAATTAGGCATTAGTTGCAATTTACTTCTATTTTCTTGTAACTAATTCTGACTTTTATGCCTCATTACTTTTAATCACTTAAAATCTATCTTTCTGTAGTTTGTAAAGTTGTTTTAATGTTTTATCTAAACCAGTGTGCTTGCACTGAAGTGTTTGGGAAACTACATTTGAGATAACAGTATTTATGCATATGGTTTGCTATTAATAAAATAAGAGATTTTATATGAGCTTGTGTTGTCCAGAAGATGGCTGGGCAGTACAAATCACACATTTCTGGGGGAGAGTCTGGGACTGGGAATTTGCTGTTGGTGCTCTGAAGTGTAATTCAATAGTGGCTACAGCATAATTCAAGAGTGGCACTCACACAGTATAGCTGGCAGTAATTTACATGATGGAGGCTGTTTGTAAGCAGACCAGGAGTGGTTGTTCTCACAGCAAAGCAATGTAAAAGGCATCCCACATTACAGAATTAAGAGGACACAGCCATTCAAATGTCATACAAGTCAAGATTGTACCATGGGTAATGTCACATCCCTATTCAAAGGCTGGCTGCAGCAGTGGCAGTGCCCACCTTATGACTTTTAGCCCTGCGGTTTGAGTACTCATCTTGGATGTGGGAGACCCAGATTCAATTCTCCTCTCCCTGGCAGGGGAGAGAAAGGATCTGAACAGGAGAGTGCTTAACCACTGAGCTATGGGATATTCTGACGTGGGGTTCCTCAGTCTCTCCTGCTAAAGCTGTTGCACTCTAGATACGTAATGAAAGAGTGATTTGGTGACTGAGATAATGTGTGGGAATAACTCGGTAGCGTGGTGGTTCAGACATCCACGTGGGGAGCAGGAGATTCTCAGTCAAGTCCCTCTGCTCTAATCACTCTTTCATTATCAATCAGAATATCCTATAATTCATTGGTTAGAACACTCTCCTGAAAGGTGGGACAATCCTGTTCAAATCCTTTCTCCCACTCTGCCAGGGAGGGCAGAATTGAATTTGGGTCTTCTAAAACCAGAGCCGTCCCGAGGGGACACTGAATCAGGGTGACTGCTCCAGGCCCCACGCTTTGGGGGACCACGAAGGTGGGCACGATTGGCTGGTGCTACATGGGCAGTAGGTAAACCGCTGGCTTGGGGAGGCTATCCCCAGCCCTGCCCCTTTCGCCCAAGGGAGAGCGTGGGCCCCGGAGCGCCAGGAGGGAGAGCGCTCGGCAGCAGCGCTGCAGCCTCCCCAGCCCCAGAGCACCGGGAGGGAGAGCATGTTGCACCGGGAAGGTGGGCGGTGTGGCCCCAGCCCCCTGGAGTCAAGCAGAACTGCCGAAGCAGGGCCCTGTGGGGGGTGGGGGAGGAGTGTGGGCAGGGCCACACCTGGCTGTTTGGGGAGGAACTGCCTCCCCCAGCCTCCCCTCCCCCTCTCCAGTGCAGTCGGTCCCGGAAGTGATGTCACTTCTGCCCTGGGCCCCGCATCCCCCTAGGTATGGCGTAGCCCACAACCCAGTTAGTACACTTTTAGCGCAGTGGTTAGACATCAGGTGGGCACTGGCACCTCCACCTCCTCCTGATGTTGTGCATGGAGAAAGGCAGGCACTTTACTCATTCCCGCAGAAAACTATGTAGATGCATAAGACAGGAGAGGGGTTCCCATTTGTGGATCACTAGCAGACCTAGGCACCTCCTGGCAACCTAGACTTAGGTGCTTATCTCTGAAAAAGGGATGGTTTAGAACACTGGCTAGCTTGGACAGTTCCCCACATAACAAGCTGGCTTTTATGGGTCACATTCTTAGGAGCCTCTCTCTCCCCATTCATTGTATAGGTAGGGAACCGAGGCACCTAGCTCAGCTTTGTGAATTGCACTGTTGTTCCTGTGGCTTTTCTAGGCACCTAACAATTAGGCAACATGATGCTCAGCATTAAAATGCCTACGGCTATGTCTACACTACAAAATTAGGTCGAATTTATAGAAGTCGATTTTTTAGAAATTGATTTTATACAGGCGATTGTGTGTGTGTCCACTTAAGACCATTAAGTCGACGGAGTGCGTTCATAGTACCGAGGCTAGCGTCTACTTCCAGAGCGTTGCACTGTGGGTAGCTATCCCACAGTCTCCACCGCCAATTGGAATTCTGAGTTGAGATCCCATTGCCTAATGGGGCAAAAAACATTGTCGTGCGTGGTTCTGGGTACATGTCGTCAGGCCCTCCCTCCCTCCGTGAAAGCAACGGTAGACAATTGTTTCATGCCTTTTTTCCTGGGTTACCCATGCAGATGCCATACCACGGCAAGCATGGAGCCCGCTCAGCTCACTGTCACTGTACATCTTCTGAGTGCTGGCAGACGTGGGACTGCATTGCTACACAGCAGCAGCTCATTGCCTTGTGGCAGCAAATGGTGCATTACGACTGGTAGCCATCCTTGTCATCTCCTGGGTGCTCTTGGCTGGCCTCGGTAAGGTCGGTCGGGGCGCCTGGGCAGACATGGGTACTCCTGGAAGATCTCGGTGAGGTCTGTCAGGGTGCCTGGACATAAATGGGAGTGACTCAGGTCATTCTCTTCTTTAAGTTTTGTCTAATGGAGATTCAGTCCTACCTGGAATATCGGAAGAGGGATAGCTCAGTGGTTTGAGCATTGGCCTGCTAAACACAGGGTTTAGCCTGTGAGTTTAAGCCTTGAGGGGGCCATTCTGCCTCAGGCTGCTCTCCCACCCAGCAGCACCATGAATACCCAGGAGACAGTAACAGCTAGCAGTCATACTGCACTGTCTGCTGCCAGCCTACCCCTTGCTCCTCCCTCCATGAAAGCAACAGCCGACAATCGTTTCACACCTTTTTCCGTGCGGGTGCCATATTGCTGTCAGCATCATCATCCACCCACCGCTTCTGCTGCAACTCTGCCCTCCTACAGATGTCATACCATGGCAAGCATGGAGCCCGCTCAGATCACCGTGGCAGTTATGACTGTTCTAACCACGCGCATTATCCAGCAGTATATGCAGAATCTGAAAGAGTAGTTGACGGCAGTGCAGTGAGGAGAGTGATGAGGACATGGACACAGACTTCTCCCAAAGTACAGGCCCCGGCAATGTGGACATCATGGTGGTAATGGGGCAGGTTCATGCCATGGAATGCTGATTCTGGGCCCGGGAAACAAGGACAGACTGGTGGGACCGCACAGTGTTGCGGGTCTGGGACGACTCCCAGTGGCTGCGAAAATTTCACATGCATAAGGGCACTTTCATGGAACTTTGTGACTTGCTTTCCCCTGCCCTGAAGCTCCAGAATACCAAGATGAAAGCAGCCCTCACAGTTCACAAACGAGTGGTGATAGCCCTGTGGAAGCTTGCAATGCCAGACAGCTACCGGTCAGTCAGGAATCAATTTGGAGTAGGCAATTCTACTGTGGGGGCTGCTGTGATCCAAGTAGCCAACACAATCACTGAGCTGCTGCTATCAAGGGTAGTGACTCTGGGAAATGTGCAGGTCATAGTGGATGGCTTTGCTGCAATGGGATTCCCTAACTGTGGTGGGGCGATAGACGGAACGCATATCCCTATCTTGGCACCGGCGCACCAAGGCAGTGAGTACATAAACTGAAAGGGATACTTTTCAATGGTGCTGCAAGCACTGGTGGATCACAAGGGACGTTTCACCAACATCAACGTGGGATGGCCAGGAAAGGTACATGACGCTCGCATCTTCAGGAACTCTGGTCTGTTTCAAAAGCTGCAGGAAGGGACTTACTTCCCAGACCAGAAAATAACTGTTGGGGATGTTGAAATGCCTATAGTTATCCTTGGGGACCCAGCCTACCCCTTAATGCCATGGCTCATGAAGCCATACACAGGCAGCCTGGACAGTAGTCAGGAGCTGTTCAACTATATGCTGAGCAGGTGGAGAATGGTGGTAGAATGTGCATTTGGATGTTTAAAAGCGTGTTGGTGCAGTTTACTGGCTTGGTTAGACCTCAGCGAAACCAATATTCCCATTGTTATTACTGCTTGCTGTGCGCTCCACAATATCTGTGAGAGTAAAGGGGAGACATTTATGGCGGGGTGGGAGGTTGAGGCAAATCTCCTAGCTGCTGATTATGTGCAGCCAGACACCAGGGCAGTTAGAAGAGAACAGGAGGGCACGGTGAGCATCAGAGAAGCTTTGAAAACCAGTTTCATGACTGGCCAGGCTACAGTGTGAAAGTTCTGTTTGTTTCTCCTTGATGAAAACTCCCGTCCCTTGGTTCACTCTTCTCTGTAAGCTAACCACCCTCCCCCCCCCACCCCCGATCACCACTTGCAGAGGCAATAAAGTCATTGTTGCTTCAAATTCATGCATTCTTTTTTAATTTATCACACAAATAGGGGGATAACTGCCAAGGTAGCCCAGGAGGGGTGGGGGAGGAGGGAAGGACAAAGCCACACTGCACTTTAAAACTTATTGAATGCCAGATTTCTGTTTCTTGGGCAGTCCTCTGGGGTGGAGTGGTTGGGTGCTGGAGGCCTCCCCCACTGTGTTCTTGGGCGTCTGGGTGAGGAGGCTATGGAACTTGGGGAGGAGGGCGGTTGGTTACACAGGGGCTGTAGCAGCGGTCTGTGCTCATGCCTCCTTTCCTGCACCTCAGCCGTATGCCAGAGCATATCAGTTTGATACTCTGGTAGCCTCAGCATTGACTCCTGCCTTCTGTCAGCAAGCTGACACCACCTATCATCTTCAACCCGCCACTTATTATCTTCAACCTGCCACCTGTCCTCGCGTTCATATTGTGCTTTCTTGGACTCTAACATTGTCTGCCCCCACGCATTTTGCTGGGTTCTTTCAGTGTGGGAGGACTGCATGAGCTCAGAGAACATTTCATCGCGAGTGCATTTTTTTCGCCTTCTAATCTTCACTAGCCTCTGGGACGGAGATGATAGTGTGAGCGTTGAAACATTTGCAGCTTCGGGAGCAAAAAAAAAAAAAAAAGGGAAAGTAGTAGTTAAAAAGACATTTTAGAGAACAATGGGTAGATTCTTTCAGGGTGAACCTTGCTGTTAACATTACATAGCACATGTGCATTCGGTACAAGGTCACATTTTGCCTCTTATATTGAGGGTCTGCCAGTTTGGTGTGCGAGATCACACATGCAGGGCCGGCGGGCAGCAGAATTCGGCTTGCAGGCAGCCATGGTAAGCCACAGTCTTTTGGCTTCTTTAACCTTCATAACATGTGGGAATGGTTTCAAACAGCAGCACCCTTATTTCCTATACCAAACAGCTGTTGGGTTGGCCATTTAAAAGGGGTTGGCAATTTAAAAGGAGGGGCTGCGGTTTTTGGGTTAACGTGCAGCACAAACCCAACTAAACCCCCCTCCACACACCCAATTCTCTGGGATGATGGCTTCACCCCTCCCTCCACTACGTGGTTAACAGCAGGGAAGATTTCTGTTCAGCCACAGGCAAACAGCCCAGCAGGAACGGCCACCTCTGAATATCCCTTAATAAAATTACCCTATTTCAACCAGGTGACCATGAATGATATCACTCTCCTGAGGATAACACAGAGAGATAAAGAACGGATGTTGCTCGAATGCCAGCAAACACCGGGACCGTACGCTGCCATGCTTTGTTATGCAATGACTCCAGACTACGTACTACTGGCCTGGCGTGGTAAAGTGTCCTACCATGGAGGACAGAATAAGGCTGCCCTCCCCAGAAACCTTTTGCAAAGGCTTTGGGAGTACATCCAGGAGAGCTTTATGGACATGTCCCTGGAAGATTTCCGTTCCATCCCCAGACACGTTAACAGACTTTTCTAGTAGCTGTACTGGCCGCAAATTAATCATTAAACATGCTTGCTTTTCAACCATGTATTATATGTACAAAGGTACACTCACCAGAGGATCCTTCTCTGCCTGGCTGGTCCGGGAGCCCACCTTGGGTGGGTTTGGGGGTACTGGCTCCAGGTCCAGGGTGAGAAACAGTTCCTGGCTCTTAGGGAAAATGGTTTCTCCACTTGCTTGCTGTGCGTTATCATCTTCCTCGTCCCCAAAATGCGCATCCCTGTTGCATGATAATCCATTGATGGAGTCAAAACACAGGGGTGGGGTAGTGGTGGCTGCACCCCCTAGAATGGCATGCAGCTCATCATAGAAGTGGCATGTCTGGGACTCTGACCCCGAGCGGCTGTTTGCCTCTCTGGTTTTTTGGTAAGCTCGCCTGAGCTCCTTAAGTTTCACGTGGCACTGCTGCGGGTCCCTGTTGTAGCCTCTGTCCTTCATGCCCTTGGAGATTTTTTTCAAATGTTTGAGCATTTTGTCGTTTGGAACGGAGTTCTGATAGCATGGATTCGTCTCCCCATGCAGCAATCAGATCCTGTACCTCCCGTTCGGTCCATGCTGGAGCTCTTTTGTGTTCTGGGACTCCTCTGCTGAGGAGATCTGCACTCACCTGCAGCTTGCCACGCTGGTCAAACAGAAAATGAGATTCAAAAGTTTGCGGGACTTTTCCTGTCTACCTGGCCAGTGCAGCTGAGTTGAGAGCACTGTCCAGAGTGGTCACAATGGAGCACTCTGGGACAGCTCCCGGAGGCCAATACCGTCAAATTGCGACCACACGACCCCAAATTTGGCCCAGCAAGGTCGATTTCAGCGCTAATCCCCTGGTCAGGGAGGCATACAGAAATCGATTTTAAGAGCCCTTTAAGGCGAAGTAAATGGCTTTGTCGTGTGGACGGGTGCAGGGTTAAATGGATCTAACGCTGCTAAATTCAACCTAAACTCGTAGTGTAGACCAGGGCTTAGTCTCTTTATGGATTCCACCCAAATTATTCAGCATGTATTGCTACTTCAGGAAATCAGGATGACTTCACCTCTTGCCTCCTTTGGAACACAATGCAGAATGCATCTATCTGCATGGACTTTCACATCGTAAAGACAAGGACCTTTAGGTTGGTAAATGTTCCTTCCAACTGCTGCCCCTGGGTAACTTCTCCAAATTCAACTCCATTAAGATTGGAGCAGAGGATATAGCAGTGTTTTCATCTCACTTTTTTTAATCACAAGTCTTGAAATGTTTAACGTTTTTCTCCAGCTGCTGCTCTTAATTTCATGAGATCTCAGCTTTTGTTTAAAATAAGTTTCTAGCCCTCATGGCTGTGGAGAAAAACTTGAAAATGTGAGCTCTAACAGCTTAAAAACCAAAACATAATCAAAAGGAACCCAAATTACCGTATTTTTAAACCTCACAGTTATAAACCTAATCTCATGATAATCTTGGCCCTGACATATGATTTTTGAATGCTTGGAGTTGGCAATACTGTTATAGACCATCCAGGACTATACTGAGGGCTATACTATACTTCTTGGGTCTGCCTCAGCAGTTAAAAGCAGCCAGAAAACCAATTTAATTGGCTCTCTAGGATTCTCCTAACAAAAAGGGAAACCTCAGAGTAATATCAACAACAGGTGTTAAAGTAATATACTTAAAAATAGGGGAGACAATGTTTTACTTTTTATATGCACTAAGTAATCTGAGCATTAGCTAAGGCCCTGATCCAGCAAAGTACTTTAACATGTGCTTATCTTTAAGCATGTGTGGGCTCATTAAAGCCAATGGGACTACACACGTGTGAAGCTAAATACATTTAAGAATGCTGGCTGGATCAGGGCCTAAATATTTGACCAGTAAAGTTAATGAGGATGTGCCTCTTGCAGTTCCTACACTGACAATAGCTATTTAGTTAATATAAAAATATTTCCATGTACGTAGACTCTAAGGTAGCCTTGGTATAGAAGCATAAAATGCATTCATAAAGTTGTGGGAATAGAACCTGAGTTGAAACTGCTAGTTGATAAAGATACAGCACTTGCTTATAGAAGGTCTGAGCCTGAGGTTTCTTGCACAGAGCAGCTTGCAAATGTAATCCACACCAGCATGTGACTCTTCCTCCCCTCTAGTGGCTACCTGATCCACACAGGATGATAAGAGCTACAGCTGCCAGCTAGAACACTTGCGCCTTTTTAAATCCAGGTCTCTGCTACAAACTTCTGCCAGCATAGCTATCTTGGTTAGAAAAGTGAAGTGGTGTGATCCCTGACCAATATAGCTGTGCTGGCAAAAGCCCCTACCATAGATGCAGTTATACTGTCAAACTGCACTTTTGGCTGGTATTGCTTATTTCGCTTTGGGGAGCTGGAATAAACTATACTAGCAAATGTACATTTTTTGTCAGTATAAGCTGCATCCATACCAGTATGCCAAGACTGGTAAAGCACTCCTAGTATACACATGGCCTAACACAACCCATGCTGAAGGGTCTTAGTTCAGTCCCCATTGACAATCCATGGGGATGGGGCTGCTACACAAACAAGTACTCATGCAAAGTGGTATTAGGCAGGAAGAGTTGCATGCAGGAATCTGATTTTGTGCTGCTAATGTTGTTTGTTTAATACTGGTTAATAATTGAATCAGAATGTAGAACAGGGGTGGGCAAACTTTTTGGCCTGATGGCCACATGAGAGTTCCAAAACTGTATGGAGGGCCGGGTAGGGAAGGCTGCGCCTCCCCCAAAACAGCCTGGCCACCACCCCCTATCCCCCCCTCCCACTTCCCACCCCCTGACTGCCCCCTTCAGAACCCATGACCCATCCAACCCCTGCCCATAACCCCCCTGCTCCTTGCCCCCTGACTGCCCCCTCCCAGGACCCCTGCCCATAACGGCCCCCCTGGGACCCCACCCCTTATCTAACCCCCCCCCGTTCCCCATTCCCTGACTGCCCCCCAGGACCCCCTGCCCCTTATCCAACTCCCCCGCCCCCTGCTCCCTTACCATGCTGCTCAGAGCAGCAGGACTGCGAGCCAGCCATGCTGCAGCCCTGCCACCCAGAGCGCTGGCAGTACGGAAGCTGAGGCTGCGGGGGAGGGGGACAGCAGGGGAGGGGCCAGGGACTAGCCTCCCCAGCCAGGAACTTAAGGGCCAGGCAGGACGGTCCCGTGGGCCGCAGTTTGCCCACCTCTGCTGTAGAAAGAGGAATATAATCTTCAGTTTACATTACAAAACATTTGTATTTAGAAAGCTGTTAATTACTAGGGGCCTGGAGTGTCAATATTGCTGAACACAAATGTAGCCTGTGATAGAACCTAGACCTTTTAAGCAGTGTATTGTTTTAATAAATGCACTGTAAACACTGCATAGTTAAACAGAAGGAACTTAATTTGAAGATGCCTAACCAGATATGGGAGACATGCCTTAGAAGCCACTGTTTATTTCTATAGTTGCTGTTTGCAGGCAAAAGGAGGGCTGAAATTTTTCACAATCAATTTTTTCCTCAAGCTCCTCCCTCCCCTCAACACAAACAGTGTTCAACCTGTAAACTTATACAGGTAAACACTTTTAATATACTTAATAATAATAATACCTAGCTCTCACATATTGCTTTCCATCAGCAGGAAATGGTCTCTGTGTGAGGGGAGATCATGCATTTCCTCCTATAACTAAGCTGAAATGGCCTAACCTATTCTGAATTAAATCAAGTGCATGAAAAACAATTTTAAACAAAAGAATTAAACATTATTACATTCTAATGGCTGGATTGGTAGTATGACCTTAACTTTATCCAGCTGGAAAAGTATATGATTAGGTGAATTTCCCAGTGCAGAAAAACTATTTGCTGAAAAGAACTAGAAGAAACGATTCCCAAACCAGCCATTGCAAGGAGTAAGGTGAATATGAAGAAGAAGGAAAATTGCATAATTTGCATCCCAGAATAAGAGGAAGCAGAACATTCTCTCCCAGAGGCCTAGCTACTCATCGCACTCAAAGCCCATTACTGGTTTCTGAATCCACAGTTTCTAAGGGCTTAATTCTTGTCCTAGTTGCATGAGTCCCAGAATATATAAAATTCATGAGATTCTTGTCCCCTGACTGCCCGCTCCCAGGACCCCTGCCCATAACGGCCTCCCTGGGACCCCACCCCTTATCTAACCCCCCCCGTTCCCCATTCCCTGACTGCCCCCCAGGACCCCCTGCCCCTTATTGTTCTAATTGCCCCTACCTTGTTCTAAAGGTAATAGGAAATGTATTACAACAGAATCCAAGCATTAGTGGCCAGTCTGAGGTTTCAATCACAATATGCAAATTATACACATTATATAAATGTAGATCAAAAGATATAAAGAACGAAATTCAGCCTTGATGTAAGCAGGTGGGTCTCCACTGAAGTTAGAGTCCTTCATATCTAAATCAGGGTTGAATTTAAAGTTGTGTAGCCCTCATCTTGGTGTGAATTTCAGAAAAAAGGAAGGAAATTCAAGGTTGTCTAAAGCTGATCTTTATTAAGATTATTATTTTTTTTAATAAAAAAAAACTTATACTAACCCTTTAGCATTAATCCATTCAGGTGATGATGGCAAACAGTGTTTGTGAATGACCTTATCTGGGATAAAGGATAAATTGAACAATGCAGTTAGAGACTTCAATTTGTTTCTAAGACAGAGTATCTGAGCCAGAGATCCATGTTTAGAGCAGGGGAGCCTGCCTTAGCCCTGCTGCAGGCTGCTGCCAGCCCAGAGCCGCTCGAGGTAAGCGGTCCTGGGCCGGAGCCTTCACTCTGAAGCCCTCCTGCACCCCAACCCCCTGCCCTGATCCCCCTAACCCTGTGCTGCACCCCAACCCCCTGCCACACTCTGCACCCCAACCACCTGCCCTGAGCTCCCAATGTACCCCACATGCCTCCTGCAGCCCAACCCCTTGCCCTGAGCGCCTTCCTGCACACCGCACCCCTTCCCACACCCCGCACTCTCTCCCCAACCCCAGCCCTACATTCATGGCCCTGCATATAATTTCCCCACCCAGATGTGGCCCTCAGGCCAAAATGTATGCCCACCCCTGGTTTAGAAGAATACTAAATAAGAAGTTAGATGACAACAGTCTAGGTCAAGAACTGCTAGATCACCATTATTTTAAACATCATGGAAAAAAAGGGTCATAAACTTGAGAGAGCATGCTTTAGGGATGAGGAAGGGTACTATTTACATAAGATATAGGCATTTAGAGATGGACTTTATTTTGATTAAGGTAACTCAGAAAGAAAGGGACATGAGAATAAAAATCACTGGGAGGTTTTCATTAAAGGCACTTCAGTTACATTTTTGAAAGCAAAAGCAACATACACAGTTAAAGCCATTGTACTTGACCATTGATTGATAGCTCTCTCACCTCTTCTTGATATAGAAACTGACTTTGCATAAAAAATCCAACTCTACAGAAACAAACCATGAAAGTAGAGAAGTAAAAGGTAGAAAATAGAAGTAATAATGAAAACATTTTTCTCTCTTCCTTTGGATTCTTATGAAGACGGTGTTTTTGGATTGTTTGGGGGTTTTTTTGTAGCAAATATTATATATCAATGCTTCTTTATAAGCTTTCAGAGTATCCTCCTGTGTAAAATTATTTCGTATTAAAGAAAAAAATGTGACCTGACAAAGTGAACCCTAATTTGGGGGCTAGAAAACATTTAAAAAATCAGATAATACTGGATTTCTTTTAATGTGCCCTCTAGTAATGTTTGTTTTGTTTTCTAATTGCTTTATAAATGTTTTAGTATGGGATTTATGGTTAATTTTTTTTATAACTGCAGCATACAGTACTTATTGGAAGTCTCAAAGCTATGTGTATCTCTGTGATATATGTATTTCCACATTTCCATATTTCCCTTTTATGTAATGAAGTCTCTCTCACACTCAAAATGCCATCTGGAAACAAGCTTCATGCAGAGCATATGGATCAACTTTTAGCTGAGAGGTAAATTGTTGACTTGACACTTGGTGTTTGTGACCCACAGGGTGTCTTTACAGACAGCCGAGTCATCATTTTCCTTTTCTGCTAAGCAATGCCTGTTTCACTCATTCTGCAGAATACTTTTTTTTTTTTTATAAATATACACATCTAGGGCCTGATTTTCAGAGAAACTGTCCCCTACGACTCCAACTAAAATTGATAGGAATGGCAAGTGTTCAGCACCTTTGAAAATTGGGCCCTTAATGTTGGAAATGCAGTGAATGACTTATTACTGAAATTATACAGAATATCATTATGGTAGCTGGAATTGTGCAGGGAAGTCCCTGCAACCAAATGGATCAAAACAAAAAACACCCTATTGAAAGGAGACACTCCATTGCACACACTTATTCCCCTGGGGAGAGGATGAGAGTACACACACAAAATATGACAGATGTTAGCCACATCACTTAATGCACTACTGGAGAGTGCTCAGAGGTGAGGAGGTATAAGAACCTGAATAGAATACAATAGGGTTATGAGACAACCTCTACTTTTTCTGTCTGCATCCCAGCTTTTACTACTGTTTTCTACTATATACTTTTTGTGGAAACAGTGATACCTTTTGCTTTCTGTGTACTATACCTCTCTACTCCCCTGAGTGAGAATTCCTGCAACCATTTTGTTCTTAGAGTTCAGTGAATACTATTACATAGGAAACACAGCCTGTATACTCTTTCAATAACAAATCTCACTCCCACTAAAAATATACTGTTTATATATGAAGAAACATAACCTTTTTTTTAAAATTGCTGTTAGATATCTAAAACAGCACTAAATGAAAGACTATTATATTGTTTTGTTGAAAAGTAGCCTAGTATACAATTCCTCATATAAAACAGAATGCTAGAATTAATATAAACTATACAGGTTTTAAAATCTGTAATGCTTCATTAAAATTAATTGACAATCCATTTTAAAAGGAGCTATATTAGTGTCCTTAGTTTTTTTAAAAGCTTGTTTAAAATTTATTTTAAAATGTTTCCCTAACAGCCAACTGCGACAGACACACACACACTTTACAAACTGCAGTCACTTATTTTTAGAGATCTTAATGTTGCTTATACCAAACAGCTGATGACTGTATTGTTTGAGCTCTGTGGGATAAAGTGAAAAAATGTGCTAACTCTGAAGCTTCTTGTTCCCACTCTATCATGCCACTGAGCCCACACTGTGCAGGAAATACCTGTACTCCTACACTTCAGCAACAGGCAAGCTTTCCATTAGAGAGCGATGAGAAACTTTCAGCCAGAAAACAGTAACGTGCAGTCCACTCTGGATAGTAACTTTCAGGCTCTTGATAAGGAAATATCTGTGATTATGTCTCCCTGTAGTGTCTGGTCCACATAGAGGCCATGAATCTGCTATTTACATCTAACAAAGTTGTTCCATGAGATCATAGGATGCCTTTATTTACAAAGGTAGTAGTTGTGCTGTTGGTGCTGTAGGCCCTGGGCTCTGTCCTTGGTGATGACCCCTCCTGGTTTTGTTACAATAGCTCTGTCAACTGGGCTCCTTATGGTGGATACTAAACTAGAAAGTCTGAAGACTAGTTTACAGCTGAGGGTGAATTAATGGTGGGGGGAGAGAGAGAAATAAGAGACAAAATAGAAAGAGACATAAGAAAACAAAAAGATGTATAAAACCGAGGCATAGATCTTGAGGTGCAGCTAAATTGCACAAAGTGTAATTCTGGAGGCATGTGCAAGCGTAGATTAGATGGGTTAGCCTGCTTTAAAATCTTTATTACAGCTGTTGTTTTATTTGAATTGTTGCCAGTGCACTTTCTTACACTCCTCTCTTCTGACCTTTATGGAGCAGCAGTACTTTGCTGACCCTATTGTTACTTTGTGCAATCAGGTCCCTGTGCGCTGTTAGAGCAGCCTAAGGACTGCTGTAATTTATGCCAGCTGTATTGTCCACGAGAGGCTATAAAAGTACATTCATGCTCCTTTTTTCTCTTACACTGAGGTGGAGTAAGAGACTCCACCTCAGTGTAAGAGATTCTGTTTTTGTTGATTCTGCACCACTGCTCTTCATCCTCACTGGGCTGGTTAGAATGGTTTTAGTGCCAAATTATTCTAGCGATGCCATGCACTGTAACTGGAGCACACCTCTACCCCCAAAAAACTATGGACTGATTTGTACATAGAAGGCTTGAGTGCCAAAAAGATCTAAAAATCTCAGAATCCTAATGTAGAAAGACCCTGTGCCACTGGTGGCTATTTTAGAAAATAAAATCCATGTGTTGCTGGTTTTGGATATCAGTGGTGAAAACAATTGTGCCTCAGCAAAGAACACTGTGCACAATGTCTCTCTGAACTCACAGGTACACAGGGGGCATCACACCCACTGCTGCCCAACTGCAAAAAGGGTGCAGTATAAGATGTATTTGTAAAAGGTGCTCATACCTGACCTCCTTCTACAGCAAGGGACAAGTCTTTGAAATGAAAAGCAATGTAAACAGTAGTCAATAAATGTGGGACCTGAACTCATTATTCAAAATTCACCTTCCAATCAAAGAAAATTTGAAAAAGGAGCATCTTTTGCTCTTGAATTTGTTGAACATTTGAGCATTGCCTGACATGGTGGTGCAATGGACTAGAAAGCCTGATTCAGCAGATATGCTGAATGTTCAGCATAACTGGACACACACTTCATAGCTCTTTGTTTTTTCTTGTAGGAGAATTTAAAATAAAAAGAGAATGTTTGTTGTTAAAATAGTTCAAAATTAAACAGTGAATTCTGACAGAGCAGAACTAATTCCTGCTGATGAATAAAAGCATGGAATGCTTAAATCTTGAAAACTGTGTTTCATTAAAATATTCTTTTTTGAAGGGGAGAAGGATGGTTATGACTCTGCTTGCAGATAAAGTGAAGAGATAATTGCCTGAAGTGCAGAAAGAATAAGTACTGTTCTCTTGGTTTCGACCGTAATCCAGCTTCCTCTAAAACCAGGTGAATTTTATGTTGACATTAATGGGATTTGGATGAGGGCCCTTGGTTGCTGGGGTCCAGGTACTGATAGAAGGGAAAGGTCTATATGTATTTTACATTGTTTTATTACGATGAGCAGTGCCCTCAGCACATAGACAGCTAGAAACTTCATCATTACAAAGAAAATAATTTGAGGCAGAATAAAACCAGGGAGGAAGGGGAAGAATTGGATACACCCAGCACCCCCACCATGCCGCATGTGCCAAACAAATCATTTACTAGAGTTTGATCCGTTCCTTTTCAATCAATATGCAAATGAGGGGTGTGAGGCTTGTCCGTACAGCCCCCACCCCCACGTTACCTCGCCTGGATATTAACCGTGGCCGATGACAGTCAGTTTCCCTGAGCTCGCCAGGAAACTTCAGCCAGCGGGGGAGGCGTGTTACCGTGTGTCGCGCTAGCAGCGAGGCGCTGACAGCGGGGGAGCCCGGCGCGGAGCCGGGTCGCTGCCGATCTGGCGGGAGGCTGCCGGCTTTGGTCCCGTATGTGCGAGCGGCCGCCGAAGAGCCAGCCCGCCCCCGCGCAGCCAGCGGCGCTGGGGGCGCAGCACCGGCCCGGCCGCGGGCTGCGCTGCCCGTAGGGAGGCAGCTGGGCGAGGCGAGCGCGGTGGCCGGGGAAGCTGAGCGGCTGCTCCGGTAACCAAGGAGCCGACCCAGACACCCGCCCGCGCCGCTCCCGTCTCCTCCCGCCGGCCCCGCTCTGCCCAGTGCCTCGCCTCCGCAGCTGCCTGAGGGCACCCCCGCCCCGCCCGGCGCTGGCGAGCCCCAGTTGCCTGAGTTGGCTCCGTCCCTGGGACTTGGGCTTTCGTCTCCCCCTGCGGGGGCCCTGCCCGCTCCCGCCGCCGGAGAGCCCCGCGCCTGCGGGAGAGTGAGCCGGGCCCCCGCCGCGGCAGCTCGGCTCCTGATGGCGGCGCACCAGCAAACCAGGATCCAAGCCTACCTGGAGCGGAACAGGATCGGGCCCCTGTTCGAGGTGAGGCGGGGCGGCCCCGGCGACCGGAGCGGGGGCGGGGGGTGGGGTTGGGCTGCCGGGGCACGGCAGGTGCGAGCTAGTGTGTGACCCCCCCCCCCCCCAGTGAAACGTCACGCGATTCCACGGGCTGCAGGCGCGCGCCTTGTCCCCCGGCCGCGCACCTGCACCCTCACCCGCCCTGGCCCTGCTCTCCCAGACACGCGCCGCCTCACGCGCAGGGATTCCCCCCGCACGCAGAGCGCACGCCCCCAGCTTGGCCCCAGCCGGGGGAAGCCCGCCGGGTTCCGCAGCCCTTGGGGCGCGAGTGAGGAGAGCAGCGTGGGCAGCCGCCCTGGTCTGTGTGTGAAGGGAGCGGGGAAGCGTCCCGCGCGTTGCTAGGGCGAGGGGAGAGCGAGTGACTTTGCCCCGCCCGGCCTGAGAGGCGTCCCTGTCATTTCCATGGGAGCGCTGGGAAGGGCTCCCGAAGGCTCGCTGGGCAGCGCGACCTGTGCTCACACACACACAGCCGCCACATGGGAATACTTCCCTGGGCGTCCCTGTGCTTCAGGGCGAAACATAGAGGCTATGGGAGGCAGGAGAATGGAACAACTCCTTCTGATTGCTTAGAAAGAAATTCAACATAGCGAGAAATGAATGTGTATTTACAGGGAAATCACCGCACTGGGCTGGGAACATAATAGCAAATCTGCCTACTCCTACTGAAAATCTGTAAGAAATGACATCGGTGCTGCTGCACCCCCAGGCTTGAAGTGGATTCCATCATGTACAGCCTTTACAGTTCGGTTCAATGGCTCTCAGCATCCTCACTATACAAATTGCTCCAGCACCCGGAGACATGATGTATTTTACATCTGTATTTGCAATAAAACACTTGGCCACAGGCTACATACAGTATTTTGCTAGGTTTTCTTTAATATGAACAAGATCTACAAAACCTAAGTGTGTGTATGATCATATATAGTACTATTGTGAGACATAATCTGTTTTTCATTATTTTCCTTATACTTTACCAATCTTATTACATCTGATTCACCTATTAGTGGGAATTCACCTATTACTTACCTGGAAAATAACAGTTTGGTGAATTGTGTTTCTCCATGTTAGGAGGCATCTTCAAACTGCAATAAAAAACAGATTCAAATTTTGTTAGAAAACAAGTTGATAAGGGTCAGGTGTTTTATCTTACATGGACTAAGGCTGTTATGACAGAATACCTTGGTTCAGATTCAAGGAAGTGGATATTTTCATTCTTCAAATCTGCAATAAAAACTCTCTTTTAAAATTCAAAGTAGATACCAAGGAATAGACCAATTTTGGTATTTCTAGATTTTTATCAAAATCAGCACACACAAAAGTTTCCCCTTTTTGATGTTAATGAAATGTTAGATTTTTATAAACATGGTTGCTTGGCAACTATAATGAAAACAATGACTAATTTGTCTTCTCTTTTGACTTTTCACTAACAGACCTGCCTTTTATACACTAAAATAAAAAAAACCAAAACACCTGACCCAATATCAACTTGTTCAATATAGCCAATTTCTCTTAACCAAGTTTCACGATACTATAAGATGCTCATTTCTATTATTAAGAATTAGTAGGATGTATTAATTTTTAAGGACTGGGGGAAAAAACTGCAAGAGGTTGAACCTGTTTTGATACCTTGTATATTATTAGAGTTACACTTTTGGATGAAATTCATCTTGATGCAGAGCTCCTGTGCAAGGCCCTGCACACCACTTAAGCCAGAGGTGGGCAAACTTCAGGCCACATCCAGCCCACGGGACCATCCTGTCCAGACCCTGAGCTCCTGGCCAGGGAGGCTATCCCCTGGTCCCTCCTCTGCTGTCCCCACTCCCATGCCACCGTGCCGCCAGCTCTCTGGCCCGCTGTTCCTCCCGGGCAGCGCAGCTGGCACTAGCATGGTATGGGGGCGGGGAGCGGGGGGTTCTGGAGGGAAGTCAGGGAACAGGGGGCAGTTGGATGGGGTGGGGGTTCTGGGGGGGGGCAGTCAGGGGATGAGGAACGGTGGGCATTGGATTAGGCGTGGGAGTCCAGGGGGGCCTGTCAGGGGGCGGGGGTGTGGATAGGTGTTTGGGCAGTCAGGGGACAGGGAGCGGGGGTGGTGGATGGGGGTGGGGTCCCGGTGGGTGATTAGGGGCAGGGGAATCCTGGGAGGGGGCAGTCAGGGGACAAGGAGCAGGGGCGGTTGGATGGGTGGGGGATTCTGAGGGGGGCAGTCGGGGTGGGAAGTGGGAGGGAGTGGATAGGGAGCAGGGGCCAGGCTGTTTGGGGAGATACAGCCTTCCTTACCTGGCCCTCCATACAGTTTTGCAACTCCAATGTGGCCCTCGGGCCAAAAAGTTTGTCCACCCTTGACTTAAGCCTTGCAGATTACCTATGCAGCAGTTATAGGTGGATAAGCCATCAATACCTCCCAACATACCATTGAGGAGTCTCTGTACCAACTCCACTTAGGCCAGTATTGGGAACTGGTGTCAGGAAGGGAGTTATTGGATCCATAGAAAGGATGCAAGGGCCCTGTAGTTGCTTTTCTAGTCCATAAAATAAGTGTGTGCCTTTTTATGCAAAGAGTCTCCTGCCACTTCACCCAGATAAAGCCTGGCTGCTTCTGTTTTATGTGGGTGATGTGAATTTCGTAGAATCTAGGACTTGAAGGGATCTTGAGAGGTCTAGCCAGTCCCCTGCACTCAAGGCAGGATCTTCCTCCAACATTTACGGACTGTCTAAGAGGGATGTTTCTTTCCTCTTCATGAGAGGGAAATAAAAGTTTAGCTTTTCATTTCAAGATATATACACATCAAGATATCGACCATCCCTGACAGGTGTTTGTCTAACTTGTTCTTAAAAATCTCTAATGACAGAGATTCAAAAACCTTCCTAGGCAATTTATTACAGTACTTAACCACCCTGACAGTTAGGAAGTTTTTCCTAATGTCCAACCTAAACCACCCTTGCTGCAATTTAAGCCCATTTCTTTTTGTCCTATCCTGGGAGGTTAACAAGAATAGTTTCTCTCGCCCATCCTTGTAACAACCGTTTATGTACTCAAAAACTGTTATCATATCCCCCCTCAGTCTTCTCTTCTCCAGACTGAACAAGCCCCATTTTTTTTTTCAATCTTCCCTCAGAGGTCATGTTTTCTAGACTTTTAATCATTTTTGTTGCTCTTCACCAGACTTTACTCAGTGGAAATGTCAATTTTTCCTAGTTTGATCCTGACATCCTTAGTCAAGGAAAGCACCTTTGAAGTCAGTGGGAATTTGTCTTAATCAAAGACCACAGGATCAAGCTAATAATGGAACTACGTGTGTTGTTATATAGAAGGATATAGTAGATTGTGTGTACATTGTGTTCCTAATCAGTTAAATTGAATAATATTTTATAGCTTGTCATGCCTAACAAGTTTTGCCATAGTATAAAATGAAACAGATACTTGGGTTTCAGTGAAAGGTGGGTAAAATCCTCTTCACGTTATTTTTGGGTTCTTTATCCCATTTCCATTCCTGATTCTTATTAGTCACCAATTGGCAAGGACAGTTGTCCTTTGCAATGTGTACAATCTCCCTGGTGCCCAGCCAGTATAGGGTGAAGTTAG
This sequence comes from Chelonia mydas, assembly GCF_015237465.2. Taxonomy (NCBI): domain Eukaryota; kingdom Metazoa; phylum Chordata; order Testudines; family Cheloniidae; genus Chelonia; species Chelonia mydas. Next base: position 58,775,919 of record NC_057850.1, on the reverse strand, counting down.
ATGGAGCTCAGTAAAGGTTATATTTGGTCAGCAGGTCATGGCTATTATTGTCACTATATATGGTTCAAGGCAGAAGCTTTAAGGAAGTGCCTAAGTATTGCTGATTTAATAGTGAGCGAATGGAAGGATGCCACAAGGAATGGGCAGAGAAACAGTGAATTGAAGTGAGGAAAGCCAGGGATGGCAGAGGATAAACAGAAACTTGTCCATCTATGTACGTAAATGAGCAGTACGCTGTAGAAAACAGGATTTTGAACTCCAGATGCAATCGTACTGGCATAACAAGCTGATGTCTGAAATGCCAAACCATATGTTTTTATGACCAGTAGTTCCCTTGCATGTTAGTCTGGGTGGTTGAAGCTGTTGGTCAGTGCATGGTTTGTCCTGCCAAAGGTGCCAATTACTGACAGTTTTGTGTATGACAGTGTAACTGTCCTCCTTTCTGTCCTGTGTTAGCCTGTACTTGTTGCCTCCATTTCTGTCCATTATTCTCCCTATTGTACTGTACTAGTTGTGGCCAGATTTGAACACCAGCTCTTATGGAATTCAACTTCAACAATAGCAACACATGGTGTACATGGGGATCAGTAAAGTTGCAGTTGTTTGGGAAATCTTTATATTGTAACAATTATATGTTGTCCCAATGTTTTCAGGGGGATGGAATATTTCACTTGAATGACACAGGTATAATAACTGAAGTGGAAAATGTTTGAGAGTATTACCCCTTGCTAAAATTTCAGTTCTAGATACCTCTCCCGAGAAGGCTACTTGTACCTTCCTTATCTCCACAGTAGAGTTAATGAGCCATCCTTGCCACAGTGAGTCCGCGGGAATCAATTAGAATCTCCAACCCCTGTCAACAGGATGGTCAATACAAAACTCCAGGCATCCTGCTGCAAAGGGCAACACCCAGCTCCACTTAGCTAAAATCATGCTCAAGAGTGTGCAGCTATGATTGTGGCTTGGTTGTGGCAGGGGTGTTATATACAGCCGTTGGTGAGAGTATGTATGTATGTATTGGGATTTAAACAAAGGGTATCTCTACACTGCAATGGAAGCCCAAGCTAGCAAACCCTGGGTTTGTTAACCTAGGTCTTGAGCACCTACACTTATTTGTAATCCCAGGTTAGGAATTGTTGAACCTTGGGTCCCAACCTGGGGCTCCAGCATCCATACAGCATTATGCGAGCCATATCTCAAATTTTTCTTGTTGTCCTGTTGACAACTCTGTGATATATTGAGTCATAGAGTTTAAAGCGAGAAGGGACTGCCGGATCATCTACTCTGACCTCCAGGATATCACAGGCCCTTACGCTACCTAGCACCTACACACTAAATGCAGATTAATGTGGGAAAACTTGGCTGTCCACCAAACTTGACTGTCCAGAGGCCAAAAAAAGTCTGCTGGTAGATTGTGGAATACTCTTGGTGGACTCCCAGAGCATAAGTCCTGTGGGGCTGCGTCTACACCACAAAACAACAGCACCTGAACCCTTGGGCCTGGATTGTCTCAGGCTCGGACCTCCTCCCCGGTAATGTGAGACCTTGAGTTTGAGCCTTGGGTTAGCACAATTTGTGTGTAGACAGAAGGGGGTTAGGCTTGAGCCTGAGTTAGAAACCTGGGCTTACACTGCAATGTAGATATGCCCTCAGACTCTGTTTAACAGGAATTTTGAATGTGGAATTGTTTCTGGGGAAAAAAAAAAGTGAAGCTTCACAGTGTGAATAGGACCTGTGTATATATTGTGTATAAAGCTGGCCAGGAAATAATATTCTAAATCTGTACCCACTTATTTCTCTCCAACTGAAGTATTGAGTCACTCTGAATTCCCAGGACCCAATTCTAAAGTTCCTTTCTCATGCAAGTAGTTCTCACTCATGCTAATAATCCTAATAAAGTCAAGCTCCTTTGAACACTCGGAAACCAGGACATTACTCTTTTAGGATCAAACTGCTCCTATTTGTCGGAGAAAAACACAGTTCTCACTCTCAGGTTGGGTGCAGCAAATCGGATACACTTTATTATCTCAAGCAATTGCACAGAGGGAGAAAGTGCACTAGGACACAGGGTTTCCCCCACCTAGGCAGGTCTCACCCAGATAAACAATTAGAGCAAGTATTTATACCTTTATTACAGACAATAATAAGCAACAACTGCATATTGTTTATACATATTCCTTCATGATATCTTATTTTTCTTACCATTTCTCTTATAGTCTGTATTCTATTCTTATCTAATACAAGGTCACAACAGCCTCTTTCACAGTTGTTTTCCACTCGCTTCGCACTATCCCAGCTTCTACAAATCTCGAGTTATTAAAGCGAGAGTTAGCCTGATTCCTGCTCATTTCAGAGGCCTGCATCCAAATTCCCTTTATCTACTTTCAAATATTGAAGTAATTGGGCATTTAGCTATTAACCTGAAAAGGAACAGAAACAGTCCTTTAAAAAGAGATTGCGGCAGACCTATAACAGTTCTGAGACATATATAGTGATTTGAAGATTTTCTGATGTATAGAATTAAGTGTTTGGTTAAGTGTTGAAAAACTAATCTGTACATTGTTATGCAAACCAGAAAATGGTTAATTCCTTGAACTAGGTTTTTATTTATTTATATATTTATTTATTTATTTTATTTATTTATTTATTAAATGACTATACCTAAGATCTGGGCTCTGATTGCTCTCTTATAAAGCAATAGTGGAATTTTTTGTCTTAAGTTGACTTCAGGGACAGTTTTGCCTGAACAAAGGGTTGCAACATTAGGCTCACTTTGCCTACAGTTAACTAAACTTGTCCATAATTAAATTTCTAGCCTCTGAAAAACAAATATTTTTCAGTCTCTTTTTAAAATATGCTTTTAGTAACACATGTGCAAAACTACATTTTTCTTATCAAAGCTGTTGAGGGAACTTGTTTGATGTGTGTTCTAATTACGCAGTCAAGCTTTGTTGTTAGTTTTAATTTTTCTTTTGGTCTCAGAAGGACTAGTTGAAAAACATAATATCAATGGTTATTTCAATCCACTGTGTGTATCAGACAAATTATGTATGACACCTTAAAAAGAATTATTTACAGAATCATAAAATGATCTTAACATTTATAAGTGTATTTTATATATTACTTTACCTCCAAGCAGAAACATATTTTTTTATTTATTTATTTTTAGATACAGTGTATTTGAATTCACTAAGTTTACTTTTAGACTCCCCCGCCACCATTTATAGAACAGACAATCACTAGACACATTTACATTAAAAACCGCAAATAATCAGCCAACCACCATTGGTTAAGAGAACCAAAATAATTGTCTTGCTAAATCTCAGATAACCCTAAACCTGAATCTACCCCTCTGAATATTGTTATTCGTTGAACAGCTATTATACCATGCCTGCTCCCTTTGTTGGCCTAAGGCTGGAGTGAATTCCAGAGTTGTTGGTCATCTTCTGAGAATGTTATGCCCTTAGTCCTTAAATGTACAAATCCAGGGGCTGTCAACTTAAGTATCTCAGCTGTCATTGTATACTATCAAAAGTTAGAGTGCAACTTTCAGGATATAAAAATCATACTGGTATAATAGTCTCATAGAGATGCTTCTGTCTAGGCTGTTCAGAATTATCATTTATTTCTGTTTCAATTTTTCGGCTATCCAGACATATTCTGTTCCTGGGATGAAAGGTAGTGAATTCTGGGTCATGTGAATATTAGACTGAGAAATGTTGTTTCAGACAGCTAGGTGGAGCCCTAGAAAGACAAAGTTCTTTCAGTACTCATATTTCACAGGCAGAATTTTAGATTGCAGCATTCGTCGGATTTATCATACTGGATCAGACCAGCGTAATTGATCTAGCTTGGTATTCCCTTTCTGAGAGTAGTTAGAGTACCAGACGTGTCCATAGGAAGGTGAAAAACCTTTATGATGGACTACTATACTCCAGGGGACAGTGTTTTCTTATCCTCACACAATTTGTGGTTGGCTTGTATGCTGAAACTTGAAGGTTTATATCCTATACACTTTTATCCTATCTAATATACCTCTTGGATTTTGTTTCTGCTATGTATGTCTAGCCCTCTTCTGGGATACATTTATATGTATTGATTATTAATGGGGACTATCCTAGGGCCCTGATCTTAGTATCTTTATACCTGCAAGAGTAAAAGCTACTCATAGATAGGGTAGCCCCATTGAAATCAGTAGGACTATTTACATGGACGATGATCACTTATGTGTGAAAGGGTTGCCAGTCCAGTCCTCTATTAGCTTAGGCCCATATCTTCAACAGAGTCCACACATTTTGGGTGCCTCAGTTTTTGAGTGCCCAAACTGATTTTTCCCGAGTGCTGAGCACCAAGAAATCCAACTGAAATCAACTGGAACTTCATTTTCGGGTGTGAAGAGACTACATGTGGGAGTATTCAGACTTGCGTGCAGGCTTCTGAGTTTGCAGAAACATACGCTGTCAGGTATAATTTTGAAAATGTGACTCCCACGCTTCTATACACTCTTATTATTTAGAACTACATTATGCTGCCAGTGTAAAGTATGAGGTGAAAACTCACCGCCTTAGGGAATGTCTTCCTAAACCCCAATGCATATGGAGGAGTGGGACCACTAGTACACTTCCTTTGGGGACACTAGGTGCCCCCCGTGGAGTAGAGATGGAACATTTCCTTCACTGGGACTGCAATTATGCCTCACACTTACACAGACTGCACCTGGTAGGGTGCAGGAGATGGTTCTTTGCATACTGTTTCCATTACGCACCCATGTAAAGATCAGGCAGAATCTGGCTCTGACTGAGAGCTAAATTTTCATACACCTTTGCTGAAGTTGTACACTCTCCAGCCTTAGGTAAAAATATGTATGGATGAATGAACAATCAGGTAATTGAACTTGTGCAAACTCCATATTTGCTCTCTTGAATCAGGGTAATTATGTGTGCAGATGGGCCACACTGCATGTGCTTAACTGCCTATTTGCATGTGTAAGTGTGGGTTTTCTTTGCACAGTGGGTGCATACACAGTTTTTATTGGCACAGTTTAAGTAGTCATTTTTAAAGATTTTTGGCCCTGAATATTTGAGATATAGTGCAGGTCCAGAAAAGAACATGTGTGTGCCTCAGTAGTGCAGATCTATACATCCTGACTGATACATAATGAAAAGAGACATTCCTCAAAAGTCATAAACGAGATAATAAATTTTTCTATTACCGTGCTTCTGTGGGCTCCCCTGGTAGCTTGGATCACAGTGGAACAGGAACCAGGTAGTGCAACTTCAGGGGGGCTAAAACAAGGTGGGAAAGGTGTATTAAAATAATTTAGAAGTAGAATGCCCTCTGCTGTTTGCAGCATTCCGTACATATTTGTAGGGTTGCTTTTTTATATTAAAAACCTTAGCTAGGTATTTTTAAGAAAAAACCCAACAAGTCTGAAAAAAGAAATTAAGGACAAAACCTCCTTTTTGTTAAAAATGTTTGACATTACTGAAAGCATTGCTCTTACTCCTTTTAGGTAGCTTCTACAAATTTACCCATAATGTTTTATATCTGATGCTGACTTTGATTTGAAAGTGTAATTTTCAAATAGCTTCTTGACCCAAATGAAGAATTGTAAATTGCATTTCAAGCTGTGTCTGTGTGAAGGGTAGCACAGCAAAATTTAAGCCTCACCTAAAACGAACGTTACAAGATATCTTTTTGTTATATTAACAAGAATATTCACAGGTGAGGTTAACTTTTTGTTTGTATTGCAGGAAGCACAGCTAGTTCATAATAAATATTGAACATACAGAATTCACAACTACTGAAACAAAGTGAGGGTTTTAGGCTTGTGGGCATGTTTGAATAAGTTCATTTGCCCATCGTTGGGGCTTTCAGTGACTCTCATAACACATGGATATGTTGTAGTTTTTTTGGAAGCAGTGAAAAACATATTTTTAAATTGTCAGACTGAATCTTTCTACAGGCCAGTGCTTGTATAACTATTAATATGTATTAGTACTTTATTTTTATATAGCACCTTTCAACTGATGAGCTGAAAACACTTCAGAAAATACCGATTTAAGCCCGACAACATCAATCTAAATTTGTTAATCCTCATTCCCCCAGTAACACCCATATTTTTCCTTGCTTTTCCCGCACAGTCTCCAAATTTCTTTGCTCCCACTTTTCCAGCTCCTTTAAAGCAGTGGCTCTCAACCTTTCCAGACTACTGTGCCCCTTTCAGGAGTCAGATTTGTCTTGCGTATCCCCAAGTTTCACTTCACTTAAAAACTATGTGCTTACAAAATCAGATATAAAAATACAGAAGTGTCACAGCAAACTGTTACTGAAAATCTTTTTTACATTCTTCTTGTCTGTATGAAATTTTAGTTTGTACTGACTTCACTAGTGTTTTTTAGTAGCCTGTTGTAAAACTAGGCAAATATCTAGATGAGCTGATGTACCTCCAGAAGACCTCTGAGTACCCCCAGTGGTACATGTACCCCTAGTTGAGAACGACTGCTCTACAGTCTTCTGCACCCCATTTTCCCTTTCACTCACTCAGATTCCCTTTCTGCATCCCTCAGTTTCCTCTTGCTCCCACATGTTGCTGTGCTCTCTTGGGGCTTGTCTCCATTACCCGCTGGATTGATGGGCAGCGATCAATCCAGTGGGGGTCAATTTTATCGCGTCTAGTCTAGACGTGATAAGAGACGCAATAAATTGACCGCTGAGCTCTCTCCCATTCCCCCTGTACTCCACCGGAGTGAGAAGCAGAAGCAGAGTTGATGGGGGAGCGTCAGCTATCAACTTACCACAGTGAAGACACCATGGTAAGTAGATCTAAGTACGTCAACTTCAGCTACGTTATTCACGTAGCTGAAATTGTGTAACTTAGATCAATTTCTTCCTCCCCCAGCGTAGACCAGGCCTTAGTATCCCTGTAGACTGAAAGGGAAATGTGGGCCATCTTTACTGAGGGTAATCTATTTTTTCAGACTCATTGAAAGCAATTGAAGCATTTGATATAAGAACAGAAATTCCAGAGTTTCATTCCAGGATTTAGACAATCATGAAAATTGTATTTTAAAAATGACCCTCCTCACCCCACTACAAAAAAAAAAAATCACCCAGAAAGCTTCCAAATTCAGTGAGGTTTGCAGTTATATTGTATGGAAACAGGGTAGTATCTCTTTAAATCCCTTGTGAGCCTTGCAGTAGTGCTCACTGTGTTCTGTATTTTAGAAGCCATTAGAATAGTAGTGAGTATGTAGCTAGGAGTTGCATGTTGTGTGTATACAGTAAACAGTTATTTGGACCCCACCATGCCCATGTAGTTCCTTTGTATTATATTTGTTATGTGAAGAGAAAAAGACAAACAGTGATAAAACAGAATTGCTGCTACTTGCAATCTTCTGCCTTAACTGCTATTACATGATTATGTATGGTTTTACTTTCTCTTCCTCTTTGGTGGCTTTGCAGGCTGCTTCTTCCAGTCTCTTAGCAGGAGTGAGAGGGCAAGCTGTATGGTGCCAAAGCTACCTAATCTCTGCCATTTGGCCAAAAGCTCAATTTCCAGCTCTGCTACCTGTTGGGTGTTTGGCTTTTGGCTGGCTTCTGGTTTCTGAGACTGGTCTGGTTTCTGAGACTCCCTCCCCTCTTTCCCCACCAGCCAATCAGGCTGCCTCCTTGCCTTCACCTCTTCTCTTCTCCTCCAGTATGAGACCTAGAGGAAGCTGGGGGAGAAATATATGACAAGGTAGGCACCTGACGGGAAGGAAAGTCTGAGGAAGGGAGAAGCAGCCACTGGATCCACATGTACTGAGCAAGGAGTCCAGCCCAATGTTTGTGTGAGTGGCAGTGGGGAGAACTGAGAACTTGGGATGGGCTACTAATGGATTTGGGTGACAATGGGGCACATTAATACAGTGAGGATGAAGGGGAGGATTGATGGAATATGGGGTGAAGATTGAGGCAATGTTGCAAACTCTTGATTTTTTTGCAAGTCTCCTGATGTTTAGTGTTTTTCTTAAAGCCCAGCTCCTGGAGTCAAGGGATTACATCCAAATTCCAGCTTTCTTTTTTTAAGTAACTTTCTAGCCCTTATAGTTGCTGAGAAAAGCTGGAACTGAGTGTACTCTAAAGGCTCAGAAAACCAGAAGGCAGATAAAAGGCGACCTGTGATGATTCCAATATTTTTTTGGTGAAGGCTGACTCATGATTATTTGTAACACTTGCGGTTGGCAAAACTGTTGGTGTGTGTATGTGTGTGGTGGGGGTGATGGTTTTGAGGGGTTTGTGTCGAGTGATGAACCCACTGTAGGACTTTAAAATTTACATACAGGATTTTTTCCTTTAAAAAAATTATTTATTTATTTTTGCTGCACTAATGCAGGCAGGTCTGCCCTGTTGTGTTATCAGCTGCATTCTTCCTAAAAGTTGACAATAATATGTGACTGAATCTGGGGGAAACTTGGTGGCAAGATCTTGGGGATGAGTGGTGTGACATCTGGAGCAATCTTAGGGGAAGAATCTCTGGAAGCAATCATGGATGGATGGGTAGAAGAAACAAATTTGAAGAGGCAGATTCTATGACAAGGGTGGGGAATCTGCTCTGAGGGGGGTAGGGTGGGGAAGGAGGAACCTGGGGATCAAATCTGTCAGAGGAGAGAGAGGATCAGTCTAGATCTTGAGTCAAAAGAGGAAGAAAAGACTGGTAGAGGAGTATGACACACAGAGCTAGATTTTGACATGCTTGATGTGGATGTACAAGGCAGGGGGGAAAGTGCAAAGATTCTCTCCTTCCTCTGCCACAATGCAAGGGTCAAGAACAATTCCAATCCTTGTACTCATTTGAGCACAAGATCTGCACAAGTCAAACAGCATTAGTCATCCTGAAGGGATCAGTGACCATGGGGAACCATGCTGCACCTTCTTAAGGGGTTTTAAACCCCTTTTGTGGTAAGCAATCCTGGCAGGTACTGTACTGTGTTTTGCTGGTCAAAGTTGTCTCCTTGTGCTCTGGCTTGGGCAATGCACCCAATTTATAGTAGTGCCTATAAGGGACAGTTCAGCCTAGTATGTAGAGGAGAACAGATTGGAAAGAGATTTGGGGAATAAGACACAGAATGTAAGGAAGAGGAGATTTACCAGTGCGAAGGAAAGAGAAGAGACACCAAGAAAAGGAAACATGGTAACAAATAAAGAAACAAAATTATCACTGTTAACTTTTTACACAGATTATTTTTCTATGCTGTGAAGTAAAAATACTGAAAGAAAAGGTAAACAAAGGGAGGAAGAGAACCAGAAACAAATAAGAAACTCAAGAGAACATTTTTCTTCTGATTCCCAATAATAGGAAAAAAGATTAGAAGGAAGGAGTTAGCCAAAATAAGGAGGAACTCAAAATTAGTTTGGAGGAATACTGAAGAAAAGCATAGGGAATTAAAAAGGAGACTGAGGAGGGGGGGGAAAAGGAGCAAAAGATGTCTACTGGATAGAGCACTGGACTGAGAATCAGGAGACCTGGCTTCTATTCCTGGCTCTGCTGATGTCCTGCTGTGTGGCTTGAGCGTGCCACTCTACTTCTCTGTGCTTCTCTTTCCTTTCCAAACCACTTGTCTGTCTTGTCTACATAGACTGCACGCTCTTCTGCCCTTACTATGTGCTTGTACAGTTCCTACCACAATGGAGTCTGATTTTTAGTTGGGCCTTTAGGTACTATTGCAGGGTGGATTGGTTTAAATCAAAGCAATTTAAATCACTGATTTTAATCATGATTAAAATCAGCAAGCAGCAAACCTTGCTTTAAATATTTGATTTTAATCATATTTTGCATTTGTACTTTTTTACTTGTTTTCCTAAATAAAAGGTGATTCTCATTGGTTGCTAACCATTAAAATGTGTTCCTTTGTAACTAAATATAGCCTGTACGCTAAATTTGGTGCTTCTTTTTGCCAATGAAGAGGATATACTATTCCTACACACGTTTATTTATGTAATTATATAGCTTAACTTACATTTATTCGGATCCTTAATATTTATACTTTTTGATTATGTTAGAAAATGGTGAATAATGCAGTTCTTATTTACTAGATGATGATTAATTTTTTACTTGTGATTTGTGGCAGGCTGTACTTGGAAGGAAATTCAATTTAAATGAACAAAAACAGCCTTTTATTTATGTTTATTAAATAAACTTCCTTAAATATGCTGGATACATAAGAAAAGATTTCTCAAAACATGTTTTACATTTAAAACTAACTGATTTATTAAACAAAGGAAGATATTATCTGTAGTTAGTGAATTGAGCTGATTGTTCTGGTCACCATGTCCTTTAATATTTTAGAACTAGTAGATCTCATCTTCTCACACTTAGTTTTTATTCATAGACTGGAAGAGGCAAAACAAAATTTTCTGCTTTTCAAACTTTTCAACTTCCAATTGGTTTCTTAACTTTAAATTAATTAGTTCTTGAACTGAACTAGTTGAATAAACTAAAATTAAGAAAATATTCTGTCCGATCCTGAATAATAGGCTACTGCTGTCAAAAGTTGGCTTAATACTTCAGACTCTGGATCCAAGTGCTTAGCCAGTGACTTTCAGCAGTTCAGTGGTTTGACTTTCTTTAAAACTTGACAGCAAATATGTACTACTTAATAATTTTTGTATTTAATTTTAACAATTTGAGTAGATTATAATTAGTTTTGGCCTTAACATAGGTTGTCATAATTCCAAATTTAATTTTAAATGTTTATTTTCTAAAAATAAACCTATATTTAATTTAAATTAAAAAACATCCAATGTAAGTTTTTAAAAAAATCTGTTTTTATTTGATATTTTTGAAGCATCGATTTTATCCAGGGGTGAAAGTAAAACTGAAAACTTACTGGTACAGGGGCTGGCTCCACACACCCCACCCCCCCGAAGGGCAGGGTCTCGGGCATAAGGGGCGGGGCTAAGGGTCAGTGTCCCCCAGCCAGCCCTTGCACGCTGCCTGGCCCGCACCGCCCAGGGCTCCAGCAGCGATTTAAAGGGCCCAGGGCTCTGGCTGCCACTGCCACTACTACAGCAGCAGCCAGAGCCCTGGGCCATTTTAAATCACCAGCCCCGGGGCAGCTGCTCCTTTTGCCTCCCCTCCTGTTGGCAGCCTGGTGGGGGGGGGGGCAGGAGGGCGAAAGGGGCAGCAACGTTAAAGCGCTGCCGCAGCACCGCTTTAAATTAAGGCGGTAGGGCCGGTACCGGCGGCCACTTTTTACCGGTATGCCGTACCAGCCCATACCGCCGTACCAGCCCGTACCACCTTACTTCCACCCCTGATTTTATCCACCATGAACAAAAGAACAGGAGGCATGTCAAGTTTTGAAAATACTGTTATTCAATCAGTTTAAGTGGTATCAAACATTTGCGATATTTTCTTTCCATTTTGTCTGCCACAATGGCTGGTTAGGATGTGGAGAGGTCTAGAGGCTGCAATTTGATCCACGTGAGCCAGGGTTGCCAGGCGTCTGGTTTTCAACTGGAACGCCTGGTCGAAAAGGACCCTGGTGGCTCCAGTCAACACTTCTGACCTGGCCATTAAAAATCCGGTTGGCGGCGCAGCGGGGCTAATGCAGGCTCCCTGCCTGTCCAGGCTCCGCGCAGCTCCCAGAAGCAGCCAGAATGTCCTTGTGGCCCCTAGGTGGAGGGGTGATCAGGGAAGCTCCGCACACTGCCTCTACCCCTCAGTGCTGGCTCCGCAGCTCCCATTATCCAGGAACTGCGGCCAATGGGAGCTGCAGGGGTGGCGCCTGTGGGCGCAGGCAGCATGCAGATCCATCTGGCCCCTCGACCCAGGGGCCAGACATGGCAGCCACTTCTGGGAGCTGCGCAAAGCTAGGGCAGGCAGGTAGCCTGCCTTAGCCTCACTGTGCCACTGACTGGGAGCTGCCTAAGGTAAGCACTGCCAGGCCAGAGTCTGCACCCCAACCCCCTGCCTCAGCCCTGAGCTGCCTTCTGCACCCCGAACCGCTCATCCCTGGCCCCATCCCATAGCGCACACTCCCAGCTGGAGCCTCAACCCCTCCCAAACCCCAAACCCCTGCTCCAGCCCTGAGCCCCCTCCTGCACTCCAAACCACTCATCCCTGGACCCACCGCAGAGCCTGCACCCCAACCTCCTGTCCCAGCTCTGAGCCCTGTCCTGTGCTCCGAAACCCTTGGCCCCAGTCTGGAGCCCCCTCTTGCACCCCAACCACCTGCCCCCAGCCCAGTGAAAGTGAGTGAGGGTAGGGGGATGGAGTGAGTGCGGACAGGGCCTTGGGGAAGGGGCAGGGCAGGGGCAGGGCTGTGGAAAGGGGTAGGGCCTTGGGGAAAGGGCAGGGCAGGGGTGTTCGGTTTTGTGCAATTAGAAAGTTGGCAACCCTAACACAAGCAGATCTGCACCCACAAAGAGCTCCACTGAAGTCAATGGGGCTCTGCATATGTTCAGGTTCTGCCCATGTAGATCCAAGTCATCAGAAAACTGTAAAGTATCATTGTCAGGGTTGGCAAGCTCAAAATATGAGCATTTTTTTTTCTTATTTTCTGTGTAAAAAAGCAGTACAGTATCTTGCATGCTTTTTCTAAAAAAATAAAATAAAAAAAACAGGAAAAAAAAATTAGAAAAGGAGTACCAGCAGCATCTTGGCTCTTATTTTAAAACAAACAAACAAAAAAACACTTTACAAAACTTTAATTCTTTGCAATGAAGAACTGACCTGGCCTAATCCTGAAAGGATTAAGTGTCTCAGTAACTACAGTCTCTAAGTACAGTCCCATGGGACTACTCGCATGCATAGTTTCTCACATGCTTATGTTTTTGTGAATTAGCTCCTAAAACAGTCAATAAAAATGTTTTTAAAAGCTCTATGTAATATTATGCCCATATCCTTTTAAGCATCGGACAATGCTGTATGTTCCAGGGTATAGTTTTCTAAAGGACCTGTTCCTTTTATCTTTTTAAAACATAGCTTGTCCCTGGACCAGTTAGTCTCCCTTGTTGCTTAGTGAGGGCATATTGACTAAATAATCTATGACATTTACATTGGGGGTGATTTTCAAAGCACAAAGGGCAATTGCGCCTTTGAAAATCTACCCTGTTGTGTTTAAATACTGAAGTTGTTTTGTTTGGACTTGGAAGTGATTTAAAAAAAAATTCCTTGTGACATGAACATTAGAGGGCTTTTTGATGTCCCCTTTTATAATTATTTTGATTGTTTTTCATTTTTATTTTTTGCTTTCAGGAAAATACACACTTCTTAGTTTACATATTAATTACAAAGAGCCCTGCTTTCACAGGTTTTTCATTTTATTATTGCATATTGATTATATTTGATTAATAAAATATTAATAGTATTAATATTATAGTTATATGTAACCTAGTTTAACCTATAACTTATAAAATAGAAAGTACATCTAGTTTATGTAAGCTGATATTTATTTAGCTCTCCCATTATCTCAGACCTGCTTTACAGGGTGGCCCTGTTATGGTAAGTGTCACTTAAGCCTGTGCAACCTCTGCAGTTGGCTTCATAAAGGCCTAACAAAACTGTCATGCAACATCCCTTCATTCAAGTTGCATTTATGCAACTCAATTGCTGGCATATAAATATTTCCCAGTGAAGTTTGCAACCATGCTGTTAGTATAAATTGCAGATATGTGGTTTTTTTTTAAGGCTGTCTACTGAGGGGTTGTCTATACAAACTGTTAGTGGGTGGCAAATTGGGCTATACATCTACTTTGCACTAGCCTGCCGTGCACTGTCTGTGTGGACCCTGCTGCCATGCACTAAAAGTTCCCAATTGTGCTTTGATCTACCCTGCTTTGAAACATGCACTAAAGAACTTTTAGTGTGCAGCAACAGGATACACATAGACAATGCCTGTCAGGCTACTGCAGGGTTGCACCACAGCTTGCTGTGCACTAATTGTTTGTATAGACAAGAACTTAGAAGTTGATCTTGCAAAGATTTAGGCATATGAGTAACTTTCCTCATGTGACTTGTATCACTGGGACTTTCTTCATGTGAGTTGTCCCAGTGGTAATAAAGTGACTCACATGCCAAAAACTTTTGAGAATCACTAAGTTTGAGTCTAAAGGCTTTGGGTGAAATCCAAGATTTCATCTTTGAGTCTAAAGGAGCAAGGAGAGGACTGTGGTAAGGAAAAGAAACTACTAGCAGGCATAAGATGGTAGAAGTTAAAGTAGGTCAACTCCTACTTTAACTTACACCTTATACCTTTTTCTGATTCCTTAGGATGTAAGGTACAACATCTTTGATTCACTTTACATTTATGCACTGGTGAGTGAAGGGAGTGAAATTTACACCACCTCACATGTCTGAGTTTGGTTATCTGTTTCTGTCTTTTTGAAACTGGTAGTGTGAAAATCAGTACACTTCTGGTGTGTGGGTGTATGTTTTGTAAGATCAGGTTCCTCTATTTCTGTTAGCTGGCAGGCCTATTGCATGAAAGTTAAATGATCTTAAATGGTTTCCTTTTATTCCAAAGGTCTTTCCATCAATGTGAAACTGGTAGTATTTTTGGGTTTTGGAGATATTGAAAGTTGTACCTTCTGGGTTTCATTTCAGCTACATCAACTACAGATTCTGATGTAGTTTCCAGCTACCCTACTATAAAATTTAGGGAAACATATTTCAATTTGTGCCCTATTTGGCCTCCACTACTAATATAGAGGACTACAGATCATCTTTTTCCTATTAAATTCCACTGATTCTGTAAGTGTTGTAATGTTCTTTGACTATTTTAAGTTTGCATCTGGCTTAAAACTCTACTGTTTTGGTGGGTTGTGACTCTGCTGTAGGATTCTTGCTACTCAACCTAGGTAGAAGGTACAAAGTAGAGCAGGTTGAAATGACTTGTCCATATAAAATGCAGTTTCTGCAAAATTGAAACTTTCCAATTTTTCCATTGATTTAACCCATTTGGTCAGTTTAATACAAATTAAAATATTTTGAACTGATCCAACATTTTTTTGTTTCAAATCAGTTCATTATTAAACCTCATTTCCCAACGATGATTTATTGCCTTGTGGTAATTATAGTCCAGGTGTCTCATGCCCTCTGGCTGAGCGCCTTGGCTGCATTATATCTCCCATGATGCAACTTGGTCCTCCCCCATGTCCAAGCCGTGTGGTGCAGCATGGGAGTCACATGTCTAGGGGTGCATCAGGAAGATGTAGTCTGCCCATGGAGCCTGGCCCATACGAGGGAATGGAGCATCAGGCATCTGAACTACAACTCCAATAAGGCACTACAGGGAGCTGCAGTTTAAAGTTGAACTGACTCAGAATTAAATGTCAAGTCAGTTCACCAAACCAAAATGAAATATTTTGATTTGGGAATATAAAAATGTTTAAAAAATGCTGAAAGGAAATGTTTCTGAATAGAAACTTTTTAGAACTTGTTCCTCCAAAAATTTCAATATTTAACTTTTTGTCCCACTTCGAAACAAAAAAAAGTTGAACTATTGGGCTTTCCTGTGGCATGAAAATTCCCATTTTTGCTCAGCTCTAGTGTAAAGAGTAATCTCCTAAAGCTTTTTTCTGTTCCATGGCTATCTTGTAGTTATTTTTCTTGTTTCTAGTCATTCAGCTAGACTTAAGTAAGCACTTTTAATTGTTCACAAATTCAACCAAGTAAAAGAACCAGTGTCCAGAACACAATGGAAAAATAACTGCTCTCTTTCCTGGCTGGTTCCTTTTCTCTGATTTCCCTGTCTTCTCTATATCAGTTTCCTACCTCTTTCTCCTTTTCCACATGTTTTTCTCTTTCAGTGTTCTCTATTTTTCTCATTTCTTCTTACGTTGCTTTTCACTGGCCTTTTCTCTTCCTCTCCCCCCTCTGTCTTGTCTTGTTTTATTTTCATTGTTTTCTTGCTTTTCATGTTCTTTCTTTCATTTCCAATTTATCTGTCATTTTTCATGCATTTCTCTGTCTTTCCTGCTGCTGTAGCTCACCCCACTACCTTTTATATTTTCCATTCCTTTTTGTCCTATGAATCACTGCCATGGATTGCCACACCGATCGTCTTGGTTCAAACCTCATTCTAATTGGGAACACCTTACAAAGCGAATCTGAAACTTTGCTGGTTTTCCTCATAGAGTTTCCATCACATGATGGGGCACTGGTGGGTGGGAGATGTCCCCTGCAGAAAATCAGGATGTTCAGTCCCACCCCCATGCGTGTAGATTTTCCAAACTCTGCGTGGATTTCAAGGAAGCAGTTATCAGCTCATCTGTCAAAGGTCAAACACAGAGAGGTTTAGTGTGATATGTTCTTCAGAAAGAAAGACGCTGTGTCTGTGTCTGCCTATCTCATGGCTATCCCAAAGGAACTGCCTGTACGCTCAGAGCTTGAGAGAGATTCCAAATAATATAGACAAGCAAACTTTTACTAATCCAACCTGTTCACCTGGATACCTTAAAGAGTTTTACTGTCTCAGCTACCTTTGCTGTCACCTGATTCCCTGAATCTGCTCAGAGGCATATTCCAAAACATGAATGGGGAATCTGCCGAATATCCTGCAAGACAAGGTGTGTGAAGTAATATCTTTTATTGGACCAACTTTTGTTCTTGAGAGAGACAAGTTTCAAGCTTGCACAGAACTCTTCTTCAGTTTAATACCTTGTGTGTTTTAAATCGGGCAATGTATTATCCCAGGATAGAATGTTCTGTATGGTTCTCTCTACTCCCTCGCACAACATGTGCAATGTGGATCCCCAGACCCTCAGAGTCCAGGGAAGGAGGAGCAATATTTAGAGCCCTGCACAGATACAAAATTTGTATCCGCATCCGAGCTGCGAGCCACAAACATGGTCCATGGATATCTGCATCCGCCGATATAAAGCAGATATCTGTAGATTTGCAGGGCTCGAGATATAAAATTTGGATCTGCATCCATCTGCAGTCTGCAAACGTGATCCATGGACATAAAGTGGATATCCACAGATTACAGGATTCTAGCAATATTGCACAGCCAGGAATCCACCTACTTTTTTGATTCTTCCACCAGAGGAGGTGGTATTTGAGTCCGTTCTGTTGAAGGCAGCATGCTTTATCTTAAACGCTACTCCAGTGACAGATCATGGTTAAAGAGCATACCTCTTTGAAAGGAGAAAGGTGACAAATAGAATGAAGAACCTGGAGGAAATTTAAGAACGCAAATTTCTTTTGCCAGAAGTAATTAGTACATGCTTGAGACAAAAGATCAGAGGTAGGAAGCACTACTTCATGTGCTGTCCACAGGCTAGCAAATAAGCAGAAACTGAATACAGTGTATTAAAGGGTAATACTAAAATTTGATAGGACCAATATTTGACATGCCATATTTTCCCATATAGTATCTGTTTGCCAAGTCTATATAATTTTATGTGCTATTTTATTTCCCAGAATAATTGGCTTGATTATTTTTTTTCCTTAAAATATCAGCAGCTGAGCATTCATGCATAATGTTGTAATATCAAACCATTACGTACAGTCAGTGGAAGAAAATACATGTTATTAATAAAAGACATTCCAGTTCAGGTTGCTAGGGAGTTTTACAATTATGTATTAAATATTAAAATTACCTTGGGCTGGTGTCCTCTTAAATAATACAGGCAGACTCTTTTTATTGATAGAAAATAATACTTTTGAAAGTATTTGTAAACTCCTAGAATGGAGAGGAATTATTCAGGCTGGCAAAAGGAGGCAATGGACTGAAATTGAGAGGAAAAAAATTCAGCTGTGTATCAGGAAAGATCTCACTATCAGCAAGATTTAGGGAATTGTAGACCAGTGAGCCTCACTTCAGTACCTGGAAAGATACTGGAACAAATTGTTAAACAATCAATTTGTAAAAACTTAGATGATAATAACATAAGTAATAGCCAACACAGATTTGTCAAGAACAAATCATGTCAAACCAGCCAAATTTCCTTCTTTGAAAGGGTTACTGGCATAGTGGATGTGGGGAAGTGGGGGTGATGATCCTGATTTTGGTAAAGCTTTTGACAAAATCCCACTTAACATTCTCGCAAGCAAAGTAGGGAAATGTAGTCAAGATACACTCACTTTATAATGGTTTCACAACTGATTGAAAAACCATACTCAGAGAGTAGTTATCAATGGTTCACTGTCAAACTGGGGGACATATGAAGTGGGGTCCCACAGGGATCTCTCCTGGGTTCAGAATTAGTTGATATTTTAAATTGTATAATGGAGTAGAGAGTATGCTTATAAAATTTGTGGATGACACCACGTTGGGAGGAGTTGCAAGCACTTTGGAGAACAGGATTGGAATTCAAAAGGACCTTGTTAAATTAGAGAATTGGTCTGAAATCAACAAGATGAAATTAAATAAAGAGAAGTGCAAAGTGCTTCACTTAGGAAAGAAAATTAAAATGTACAACTACAAAATTGGGAATAACTGATTAGGTGGTAGTACTGCTGAAAAGGATCTGGAGGTTATAGTGAATCTCAGATTGAATACTTGCATGAATGTAATGCAGTTGCATAAAAGGCTAATATCATTCTGCGGTCTGTTAACAGGAGTGTAATGTGTAAGATCCAGGAGGTATTGTCCCACTCTACTTGGC
Source organism: Chelonia mydas (assembly GCF_015237465.2). NCBI lineage: Eukaryota > Metazoa > Chordata > Testudines > Cheloniidae > Chelonia > Chelonia mydas. The sequence goes on along the minus strand of NC_057850.1, from coordinate 58,757,322 downwards.
ACTGGTGAGACCTCAGCTGAAGTATTGTGTCTAGTTTTGGGTGCCACAGCTTAAAGATAAGGACAAACTGGAGCGAGTACAGAGGAGAGCTACAAAATTAATAAAAGGTTTAGGAAACCTGACTTATGAGGAAAGGTTAAAAAAACCTGTCCTGTTTAGTCTTGAGAAAAGATTAAGAGGGGACCTGATAGTCTTCAAATATGTAAAGGGCTATTATAAAAAGAATGGTGAACAATTGTTCTTCATAGCCACTGAAGGTAGGACAAGAAATACTGGGCTTAATCTGCAGCAAGAGAGATTTAGGTTAGATTCAGCTTTGGAATAGGCTTCCAAGGGAGGTTGTGGAATCCCCATCATTGGAGGTTTTTAAGAAGAACAGGTTGGACTAACACCTGTCTGGCATAGTCTAGGTTTACTTGGTTCTGTAGTAGTGCAAAGGGCTGGACTTGATGACTTCTAAAGGTCCCTTCTAGCCCTACATTTAATTATTCTAAGTTAGTTTATTAGATTGTGTAACACTCTCCTACAGGAATTGATAGGAGTCGCATCACTTGGGATAATTTACTAGCAAAGCACTCAACAATGTGCTGTGGGGAACGTTCCTTCGTTGGCAAGTGATTAATTTAGTAAGTTACCACTTCTAATTTAAATTCTAAGCTTCACACAGTCCACCACTCAAATGTCTAGTTTCATGCCCATTCTAAATCTCTTAGAGCTATAGTATTTTCTTTTTTCCAAGGAGGAAGATAAGATAATGCTTTGAATCTCCCCTGAAGGAAGAGGTAGACAGTGAGGGTCAAGGCATGACCTTCAAGAGGTATGGAGCCTGAAGATTTGCTGGTAATTTTGGGTCATTCCTTGTGGATTTCAGGATCTCTGTATGGGAAGACAATCTTAAAGTACTATTTACCAGGGCCACTTGTGCCCTTTCCATGCCCACGCCTTGGCTCCCCTCTGCACTGAGCAGCAGCGGGGAGCATAATTCTGTTAGACTCTCAGCTTTCTAACTCAAATGTTAAATTATTGAGTGGATAACTCAGGATTTCCATTTTTTATTGAGTGCTTTCAAAGGCATTAAAATAATTCATTACTGATGCTTCCTAAAGCAAGAATTTGACTGATGTTGAGTTATTGACCATGGCTTGGAAAACACCAGCAACAATGGGCTATAATAATGCCCAAAGCCATAGGCTGTGGTTTATATTTCCTTTTGGAAATCACCTCTTCAGAGCAATGTGTTATAACTTTTCACAGACCAGAAGATTGTTTTTCATTATTTCAAGAGTATTTCAGTACCCCATTTCTATTATGTAATTCTTTTATCAGCCAGCTGTAGAGCTACTACTGTAAGTAGTTTCCCCCCCAGTTTTTAAAGGTTAAGTACCTTCCAAACATTTGAAACACTTGTTTTCACTTAGAACATTTGGAAATGTTTTCTGGTGCCCCACACAAGTACATCAGTGTATTTTGTTTTTACTCTTCACCCTACTTTTTTTTTTTTTTTTGGTCTACTTTGTGTTTTGAGCCTAAGGATATTGTCCATAGTATTGCATAAAGTGTGAAATAAACATTAAGTCTCTCGCTAGAGTCTTTTTGCCCTAAATGTGGTGCAGCATCAGAATTATACTTTGCTTAAGGTTCTCTGTTTTAAGACAAAAGATTATATTACCAGTTTTTAGGGTTGCCAACTTTCTACTCGCACAAAACTGAACACCCTTGCGCCTGCCCTGCCTCTCCTCTGAGGCACTGCACTGCCATACCTCCAAGTCCCACCCCCACCCATTCCATCCGCCCATCCTTCTGTCGCTCGCTCTTCCCACCCTCACTCATTCATTTTCATCTGGTTGGCTTAGGAGGTTGCAGTGTGGGAGTGGATGAGGTCTCCCGCTGGCTCCCAGGTGGGGCCAAAAATGAGGAGTTCAGGGTGTGGGAGGGGGCTCCGGGCTGAGGCAGTGGGTTAGGATGCAGGAGGGAGTGAGGACTCTGGCTGGGGGTACGGGCTCTGGGGTGGAGCCAGGGATGAGGGGTTTGGGCTGGGGGGTACATCTGAGGGGTTTGGAGTATGGGAGGGGGCTCCAGGCTGAGGCAGGGGGTTAGAGTGTGAGAGGGGTTTCGGGCTCTGGACTGGGGGTGTGGGTTCCACAGTGGGGCCAGAAATTAGGGGTTCAGAGTGCAGGAGAGGGCTCCAGGCTGGGGCAGAGGGTTGGGATGTGTGAGGGCTCCAGCTTGGGGTGCAGACTCTGGGGTGGGGTTGGAGATGAGGGGTTTGGGGTGTAGGAGGATGCTCCAGGCTGGGACTGAGGGATTCAGTGGGCAGGAGGGGAATAAGGGTTGGGGCATGGGGTTGGGGCGTGGGCTGGGGGTGAGGGCTCTGCTGGGGGTGAGGGCTGTGGAGTGGGGCTGGGGATGAGGGGTTTGGGGTGCAGGAGGGTGCACCAGGCTGGGACTGAGGGATTCAGAGGGTGGGAGGGGGATCAGGGTGGGAGGGTGCAGGGTGTTGGGGCAGGGTGAGGGATCCATCTGGGGGTGCAGACTCTGGGGTGAGACTGAGATCAAGGGGTTCAGAGGGTGGGAGGGGCATCCAGGGTGGGGCAGGCACAGGAGGAGGTCAGGGTGCAGGTTCCGGGTGGCGCTTACCTCAAGCAGCTCCTGGATGCAGCAGCATGTCCCACCTCTGGCTCCTATGTGGAGGCGCAGCCAGGCGGCTCTGCGCGCTGCCTTGTCCGCAGGCGCCGCCAATGCAGCTCCCACTGGCTGCGATTCCTGACCAATGGGATCTGCAGAGCCAGTGCTTTGGGCAGAGTGCGGAGCCCCTTGGCTGCCCCTAAGCATAAGAGCTGGAGGGGGGACATGCTGCTGCTTCCGGGAGCCGCGTGGAGCCATGGCAGGCAGGGAGCTTGCTTTAGCCCCGCTGTGCCTCCGACTGGACTTTTGACAGCCTGGTTGGCGGTGCTGACTGGAGTCACCAGGGTCCCTTTTCAACCAGATGTTTCAGTTGAAAACCCGGCAACTGGCAACACTTCCAGTCTTGCAAGGTGGTCATTGGTACTTTGGAATACTATTGAGCAAATACTAGGGCAATAGATGGCCCTAATTCTGTAATGCGATCTGCACAAGGGAACTTGGGAGTCCCTACAGACACTCGCTGAAACAAGTAGGACTCTGCTTGAGTATTAGGATCTGCCCACAAATTGCTTTGTAGAACTGCCAATTTTACAAACACGACCCAGTTCACACAACTCTGGTTTGTTACAGTATCTAATAAAAAATATATATAAATAGACCCTTACAAGTAACTTGTGAAAAAGTGGGCACTTATGAATTTCTTACCAGATGGCTGATTGTTGCATGGGGATTACATATATATTTATGTTGTAAACAAAACTTAAAATAATGTCACATAGTGAAGCACACACAAATTATGAAATGCCATATTTACAGTACAGACATAGAGTAGAAGACAGTTCCTGCCTCAAGAGTCTTACAGTTTTAGTTTAAGACCATGCACAAGAGTAGGCCAAAAAAAAAAAAGCAAACAAAACAAAAAATCCCCCCCCCAACCAAAAAACAAACAGGTGGTGAGGGCGGTAATTGAACAGTAAGGTGAGCATGTATGTTGGTAGACTAGCTCCGTGTATGTCTTGCAGGTATAGAACATCTTTTGTTTGTTAATGGAGAGAAATAATCAATCAGTAGTAGTCTGCCACCTGCCAATGCATTATCAATGAGCAGTGTTCTGTAGGCTTGCACCACCACTAATGTAGGACTGTGCCAAATAGGAAAATAGAGTTCTCAGTTATTACTAATCTGTAATTTTTAAATTGTGTTAAAAATATGATAGACTAAGAAATATATTCCCTTTTATGGAAGGATTAGCAAAGCATCTTGGGAGGCTAAAGCTAAGGATTTTGCAAATGTGGCACTTTGGATTTTAAAGGGAGACTTAAGTTCTTGTATCAGATTCATGCATCCGTTGACTGCTTATGAAACGGTTATTTCACAAGCAACTTTGGAATAAACTTGCTGTCTCCTCTCTTGGTGGCACAGTGAATTCTGGGGATTCAGATGTTCTTTTTATTGGGAAGGAATGGGGTTAAAAGGCTGCCCTCAGTGATGTGATGGTAAAAAAAAAAAAAAAAAGGGGGGGGGGGGACGGCAAAATAATATCTTTTAATACAGAATTATGCACTGTGTTCTTAATTTGAATATGTAGGCAGCTTCATTTTCTGAAACCTCTCCATTATGTGGAACAAGTGGTTTATTTGATTTGAAAGGAAGAATTTATCCTTGAAGGCAAAGTCCTTTAAAAACCTATCATAACTGTGAAAATAAACATTAAGAAAGATCTCATTATTCTCATGTAAGCAACTTCTCTGTCGTCTCACTAATGGAAAAGGGCATACTAAGCAACAATATCTTAATAATTTGCTTCTGGTGATTAGCTTGGCAAGGTTGGGGAATTGTGTGAAGGCCAGAGGAGGGGGTTCAGAAAGATTTGGTGCCCATCGAGTATGGGTTGTAATTGCTAACTGATAACCCTACAATGAATCCATACAGGGTATAGGAGACAACTAGCATTGTGTAGCTTGGAAACTTGCCTTTCACCAACAGAAGTTGGTCCAATAAAATATATTTCTCTACCCACCTTGTCTCTCTAATATCCTGGGACCAACATGCCAACAACACTGCAACAAATAGTGGTATATTTAGAATAGTCTGTCTTTCCCAGTTGCTTTATAAACTTTACCCATGGGTTTATGATGTGTGTGTCAGTATAGGTCACTTAAATAACAATTCCAATATTTTTGCATTATGAGAACCAATGCTATATTTTTAAAATAAAGCTTAGTTCAGGCAGAAGCACATATACTAGCAGACTCAAGCCAAAAAAAAATCCCACACAAATGGAAAAAAAAAAAAGTATTTTCAGTCAATGTGAGAATTTAAGTAGAATAGTAAGAGAAGAGCCCATTTTTATAATAATCCTGTGTATGGAAAGAAGCACGCAATATTAATGGCATAGAACCAAACTGAATTCAGTCATTGCTGCATGTTTTCATAAGCATCTGAGAATTACCATAGAGACCTGAATATTCTGATGAGTTTTTTGGACAGAGATATTGAATATCTTCATTACCTGTAAAAGGCAAAGCAATATTATCTTTCCTATGGGAAAAAGGTTAAAAGTGAGCAACAGCTCAATCAAGTAATTGATTTTATGTTAAAAATATTTTCTGCTTTTTTAAACATAGAGAATTAAAACTAGCTAGATCAATATGCATTAGTCTTCCTAAAGAGCTCCCACCACATACACTGTTTAGCCAAATGTAGATTCTACAAATATATATTAAAAAAAACAAAACAAAAACCTTCTGTGTTTTTTTGGTTTTTTTACTCAGATGAAAATTAATTTCCACATTGTTCTAGGTCAACAGATTTTGACCCTTTAGTAACACTAAACTCAGTGTAGATCTACATAAAATCAGACTACAACATTTGTGTATCCTATCAAACCTATCCAAGTATCTCAATCTTTCACAGGTAAATATTAAAAAAAAATAAGATGCAGATCATATTAGAGATTCACAGTATGACTTTAATGATCACTTATTAGCCTGGATTGCATATACTAGCAACAATGTGTAAGTGCAAACTCCTAAATGACCTAACATTAAAAATGCTGAACATCCAGGTGTTTCTATCAACTCCATTGGCAGTTGCTGGGTGCTCAACACTGCAGAAAAATCAGACCCCACTTATTTAAGTGCCTAAAGGTAGGCTCCTAAATCTGTACTGAGCCACCGTTTTTTTGAAAACTCTTGATTTGAATTTAGTGCATGGAAATAATACAGCATATTCAATAATAAAGCTTGAAATACCTCGTCTCATAATCTTAGGATCCAATAGAGAGAGAGAGAAGTATTAATATCCAGAGTCATAAGAGGGCATTGTAGCGCCCAGGGTGAGCAAACATATTTGCACCCCCATTAGAGGCAATGTGTGGGGGGAATATGCAGGTTCACATCTCTTTCCCCCTCCCCCCCCAATTTCTGCCTTCCATTTAGCACAGAGGTTTTCAAACTAAGGGGCACACCTCTGTGCTAAATGGAAGGCAGAAATTGGGGGGGGGGGCACATGACCCCTTGGGCACCCCACTCTGCCCCTTTTGCCACCCGCCACGGCAAGGAATACTGTTTACAGTTTTGGTCTCTCATGTTTAAGAAAGATGAATTCAAACTGGAACAGGTGCAGAAAAGAGTTAGTAGGATAATCAGGGAAATGGAGGGCCTGTCTTACAAGACCAGTCTAAAAGAACTTGGCTTGATTAGCCTTACTAAACAAAGGCTGACAGGGGGTATGATTGCTGTCTGTCAATACGTCAGGTGGGGTGAAGAGCTAGTTAAGCTAAAGGACAATGTTAGCATGAGAATAAACAGGTATAATCTGGACCGGAATAAATTTAGGATGGAAATTGGAAGAAAATTTCTAACTCTGAGGCACGAGGTTCTGGAACAACCTCCCATTAAGAGTTGTGGGAGCAAACCACTTAATTAGTTTTAAGACAGAACTTGACAAATTTTTGAGTTGGATTGTGTGACAGGGTTGCTTGTGAAGGTGGAGGACAGGGCTTCACAGCCCTGAAGATTCCCTTCTGGTTCATGTCTCACTAGTTTCTAAAATGTCATGCTTTGGGGCTTCAGCTGTTCACCTACAGGGGTCAGTAATGGAATCTCCTTCCTCCCTAAGCCCCATGTGTTCTGTTTTTTGTTTTATTCTTGTTTTGGTCTCCTACTTCTGAAGCAGCTGTAGATGGCACATTGGACAGGATGGACAAAACTCTGAGATTCCTTTTTTAGGTTCTTGGCTGGTGGGTCTTGGTCACATGCTTAGGGTCTGACTGACTGCCGTATGTGAGATTGGGAAGGAATTTCCCCCAGGGTCAGATAGGCAGGGACCATGCCCCTCCCCCCCCGCTTCTTCTGCAATATGGGGTGTTGGTCACTTACTAGGATAATCTGGATATATGTCATGTAATCAATTCTTTGCTCTTGCAGGAGTCTTAGGAACTCTTGCACCTCAGTCCCTCTTAATTTCACCTGGGACTAGATGATCTGGTGGTCTCTTCTGGCCTTAAAGTCTATTAGAATTTGGCCACACAGGTTGGAGGGCAGAATTTTGTCCTAAAGCATCATATCTTATTTGTCCTCTTCAGGACTTAATTATCTTGAATGTAAGTGTGCGGTAATGCTTTCTAACTTTTCAGGATTGACTGTCAGCATGCACTATCCTTTGTTCACATTGTAGGAATCTATTACTTGCATGTGCTGGTGATAGTGTACCAAAAGTGTGTGTGGCAGCATGCACAGGCAAAGCTACATACTCAGAAATGGAGACGAAGCCAAGATTTCACTGAAAATCTGCTCCTTAATGTTCAAAGAGGAATTTGTTGTGTTACTTAAAGGGATGCTGTACCTCTGGTACTTCTAGTTGCCTTTTATGATTTTGAAATTTTCAGTATTAAAAAAACAATGAACTTTTTTGGATCCTAAGGAATCCAAACATTAATACTACAAGTGTCACTGATATGTCCATCTATATTGACTTTTAAAATCTGTCTATAGCATTTGTTTGTTATCCTTCAAGGATATCTGTGGAATTTACCCTCTCTTAAATTTGTTTGTGGACTTTTCATATTCTAGGACACACAGTTTTAGTTAGAAATGTCTCTTAGATTCTGTTATCTTTTCCAGCACACAAGCTAAAAATTTACTCTCAAGTTTTTTATCAGATAGATAAATAGTCATGGGGTGGCCCTATAATTCTAACATCCATAATAGTTTGTTTTGTTGTGACTTTAACAGAAGTTAAATGAGCTCTGAGGATTAATTTAAAATTGATAATCTTACATTTTGCAAATCTTGAACTCTGGGAAGCTAAAGCTATTTTCAATGTGAGTCCAATCCTATTCAGACAGTTGAAATCAGTTTCAAAATCATAATCCCATGCCCTTTTCTTTAATCTAGACATTGTTTGCTGCACTTTTATATATAGCAGAAATAAACCTTTTTGTTCATATTGTCCTAATTTTCATAGATATTTTCCACTTGTAACTTCTATAAAATCATCCAGTCCATCTTCTGTGCCCTGTCAGTGCAAGGTTGTTACCTTCAGTATGGATTCTACCATTTTGTCCTAAATATCCGTTACATTTTCCATGTTTGTTCCTCAGTATCTCATTCTCAATTCCCCTGAATCTTCTACTGCCTGTTGATTGTTTTGTTGTAGCCATTGGACAAGATATCATTTTGTTCCCAAATTGCCTTTCTGGAGCAGCTAGTTCCAATTACCAGCTGGATGTGGGTCCCTTCTGAAGGTCTTCAGCTGTATTGAGAGAGAAGAAAAATAAGAGCTCATTGCTTGCTGAAGAACGAGACACCTGAACCAGTCTTGAGTAAACATGTTTAGCTAGTGTTAATACATAAGTTGCAGAGTAGCAGCCGTGTTAGTCTGTATTAACAAAAAGAAAAGGAGTACTTGTGGCACCTTAGAGACCAACAAATTTATTTGAGCATAAGCTTTCGTGAGCTACAGCCAAGTGAGCTGTAGCTCACGAAGGCTTATGCTCAAATAAATTTGTTGGTCTCTATGGTGCCACAAGTACTCCTTTTCTTTTTGTTAATACATAGTAATTCAGCGTGATCCTGATCCCAGTCACTAAATAATGTCAGAAAACGTAGCCACCATGGTAGTTCATATTATAATGTATATATCCGCATACAAAAATACTGTATTGTAAAAGCACTTGCCTCCATTCATTCAGGATGGAGGCAGGACTGTACAAAACACTTTTTTCCAAAACTTCAAGCGGAAGAATTCATTCCAACACGGTTTCAGAGCAAAGCACAGGGACTGAGAGGCTTGTGTCTCCCCTATTGTACTGCTGCTGGGGACTGGAACAGCTCCTGGTGTGAGTTAGAGGAATCTTGAGGTGTAACCTGACTTAGTCTACCTAAGTTGCAACTGCCACCATGCGGCTGTGATATGGGCTGTATAAACTCCACAATGAAGGACTAAGGATTAAGGAGCAACTCAAGCAAATACAAATATATTAATTTGTCTTGCAGTCTGCAAAGTTTACCTGTAATAGTAGGTATGGATTCACCCCACATCTCCTTCTGGTCAGCCATCCTCTGAATTGGTGATCATTTTGTTCAGTCTTCTTAGCAGGTGAGAAAGAGGCTACTATTCAATGAACTAGTATGTAGGGAAAGCCCAGCATTTAGCCTGCTGTACGAGTATATAATCCAGACACTGAGATGTCTCTCATCAATATGAATGGGAATTACATGCCTAGAATAAGCAAGGAGAAGGAAATACAACCAATAGTAGTTAAAGAGAAACAGTAAAAGCCTGTAGAAAATCTGGCTTTTAGCTGCATTTAAAATGTTAATTGTTAATATGTATAATTCATTTTATAATATTCTGTCTGGAAAACTAAATGATGCGCTCTCAAGAAAAAATGCTCTGATTGAATAAAATTTCAGATTACTAACATAGAATCATAGGACTGGAAGGGACCTTGAGATGTCATCTAGTTCAGTCCCCTGCACTCATGGCAGGAGTAAGTATTAACATAACATAACTAGGTCCATCATTATTTTTTTTGTTACATGGCTGTCAAGTCAGCAAAATTTTGACAGGGTATTTAAAATGGCAGAATACAGACTAGGGAATTTTTAGATTACTCATTCAGAACATCAATATTTTATAGATCTAAAGTGCCATTTTATGTTATGTGTAAACTGTTTCAATTTGGTGAATAGTTTACATGAGAAATAATTGGGCTATGCAGTATTCCTAAATTCCAATGTGACTTTTATATTCAGCTAAAATTTTAGGACATGATACAGTACCATGTATTACATAAAATTTGTTAACCAATTTTATAGCAAATGAATTCCATTTCTTTGCTGCAAATATTTAAGTGGGGGCGTTTAAAAGCACTGTCTGGTATGGATATTATGAATGATTATGAATTTATATAAGTTGTACAGTCTCCGTATATTCAAGAGACTGCATTAATTCTAGTTCCCAAATACCACCATTTCATAATTATTTATGTACAGTATATCTGTACTCCATAATAGGAGTACAGATACTGTGTATATGCAGTACACTCTATGTGCATTTTATGCACTCTGACACACACACACAGAGTTGGGATTTTCAAAAGCATCTAAATGATTTAGGACTAGAAAATTCCACCTTTATTATAGGAGGAGCTAGTAGTGGCTCCTGTATTTAGGATGCCTAACACTTTCCATTTATAAAACATCACGGTGATTTTTTTTTTTTTTTTAATTTTTATATAACCTCCATTATCTGCAGCAGGCCTTTGAAACTCATCAGGGACAAACTGGCCTTTGTGCCATGGAAATCTTGGTCCGGTTTGGCTGAATTAAAAGCTGTTTTAACATGATCCTTTCTCTTTCTCTTGCTTCTGGTCTTAGCAGAATTTTGGCAGCCTGCCCAAACAAAAAACCATTCTTAAAAGCTCTGAGGCTGTGCTGCCACCACCGCAGCTCATGCAGCACTTGGAACACCTAGGAGTGCCAGAGCAGCTGTAGCTGCAGGAGTGGGAGGAGCCAAGTGAGACATCCACCCATCCCCTACAGTCAGTCCCCTACCCCCGACACAGTACCTTGCATCAACAGCCCATCCTTTCTCTCTGGGAGCACCACATGGGCCAGTACCCCCCTCCCCAGTTACTGGTGTGGGAAGAGAGAGGACCAGGCTGGGCTCTCCCAAACATACCCTGGATTCAGCATATGGTGCCAAAGTGGAGACTTAAGGCCTGATTCTCCTCATACAGTGGGGTAGATTGAGAGTGACTGCACTGAATACTCCGGAGTTATAAGTGAGATCAGAATCAGGCTCTTAAGTCCTAAACCAAGTTTATCAATGGCATGGCTATGATATTGTGGCTCTTGGTATTATAGTGGGCCTCTTCTTGAAGAAAATAACACATTGTTCATTTCATAATGAGTCTTCTCTTAACATTGGGTGTGGGGGAATCCGTTTAATTCTCCTTATTCCTGAAATGGGAACAGATGATAAAACATTTTTGGGATGAGAAATGTGTAACATGCACTTCTGCTACTAGTGGCTTCCTATCTCTCTCCCCCACCAGGTAACTAATCAAGAGGTATTGCCAATATACAATTCATTTCTGAAGCACTTATTTAAAATTATAACTTTACTTGATGAATTGCTTCAGTGGAAAAAGCTGAGATAGTATTTTTGAAAAATAACATGTTTGTGAAATAAAATGTCATCTTGTTTGATTTGGGGTCCAATTCAATATATTAATCTTTAAAACACTTACATAGTTTGGGTCTAGCAAAGTCCTAACTTTTTAGATGATCTCCCAGAAAAAGCATTGCAGAATCTCACCAACCCCACAACAAAACCTTAATTCAGTAAGGCACGCAAGCATATTCCTAACTTTAAACTTGTGAGTAGTCCCATTGACTTCACATGCATAAAGTCAGTCATCATGTGCTTATGTCTTTTGCTGAATCCGGGCCTTAATGCATCAATTCTTTTTCCAGTACAACCCTCTCCTTCCCCTTGGCCCTCAAAAGAAAACAATCAATATCTCCCAGCATAGTGGGCCCCACAAAAGAAATCCAGCGTTCTTCTTGCTAACCCAGCCCTTTGATAAAACAAATCCATCCATTCTGGATGGCTGGAAGCTGATGTCAGTAAAGGTCAAACTAGAAATAAGATGCAGATTTTTAACAGATCACCAAGGGATGAGGTAAATTCTCTATTATATGGAATCGTTAAATCAGGATTGGATACCTTTCTGTGCAGTAGCTCAACCACAAGTAATTGGGTTAGATACAAGAATCCCTGCGTGAAATTCTATGGCCTGTGCTTTTTCAGAAGGTCAAACTAGATGATCATAATGGCCTCGCTTGGCCTTAATATATGAATCTATTCTCCCCAACATAGATCTTCATGAACTTTCCAAAACCCCAAAGTAGTTATTTTAATTTTTATCTGGTTGAAACTGTATTGTGTTTTGCTGGCAAAAGTGAAATTTCAGTGGCTGGACAACAGGTGAATATTTTTGAATAATTGTTTTCATTACCTTACAGTGTTTCTGCTTTATAGTGAGTAAATGTTGTTTGTTTGATAAATGCTTGTTAAATTCAGATAGTGACGTGATTTCAGTAAGCATCAATGTGAATTTACCTGTAAATAATCGATGTGATGCAAAGAAAAACAGATGTTAAGGCTTAAACATTGAAGCACAAATGCCCTTACCAATGTCATAACACTGTGTGATCTGGAAGTGTGGTGACTGATAACCTGTACCACCATCATGTTGTCACACCAGAAAAAATCTTTTATTAGCAAACTCCATTTTCCAAATGACCATTGCAATCAAAATGGGAAAAAAATTCGAGGAATGTCATGTCCCACGTGATCCCTTTCTGGATCCAGGTGGAGGGCCATTATTGTGCATACCACTTGCCTTGGTAAAATACCACAAAACCCACAGCTCCCAAAACATCCGAGTGGATTTTTAAGTCAGCCTCCTGTAACCATTCCTACTGCTATAATGACACACCATTGAAATGGCTCAGAAACAGTTCCCACATCTCCAAATCCTCCTTCATCTCTCTAGTAACTCATAAAATGAGGTTGATGGTGGGATGGAAATTGTTGAAATCATGGTGGAATTCCTCAAGGGCTTCTTTTCCATGGGTCTAGATGATGAAGATGTCATCAATGTAGCGCAAGTAGAGTAGGGGCATTAGGGGACGAGAGCGGAGGAAGCGTTGTTCTAAGTCAGCCATAAAAATGTTGGCATACTGTGGGGCCATGCGGGTACCCATAGCAGTACAGCTGATTTGAAGGTATACATTGTCCCCAAATGTGAAATAGTTATGGGTGAGGACAAAGTCACAAAGTTCAGCCACCAGGTTTGCCGTGACATGATCGGGGATACTGTTTCTGACGGCTTGTAGTCCATCTTTATGTGGAATGTTGGTGTAGAAGGCTTCTACATCCACAGTGGCCAGGATGGTGTTTTCAGGAAGATACCAATGGATTGTAGTTTCCTCAGGAAATCAGTGGTGTCTCGAAGATAGCTGGAGTGCTGGTAGCCTAGGGCCTGAGGAGGGAGTCTACATAGCCAGACAATCCTGCTGTCAGGGTGCCAATGCCTGAGATGATGGGGCATCGAGGATTTCCAGGTTTATGGATCTTGGGTAGCAGATAGAATACCCCAGGTCGGTGTTCCAGATTACCCAGAAGTCACCTATTACAGGACAGCCCAACAAAGAAAATAACAGAACGCCACTAGCCATCTCCTTCAGTCCCCAACTAAAACCACTCCAATGCATCATCAAGGATCTACAACCTATCCTGAAGGATGACCCCATCACTCTCACAGATCTTGGGAGACAGGCCAGTCCTTGCTTACAGACAGCCCCGCAATCTGAAGCGAATACTCACCAGCAACCACACAACAGAACCACTAACCCAGGAACCTATCCTTGCAACAAAGCCCGTTGCCAACTGTGTCCACATATTTATTCAGGGGACACCATCATAGGGCCTAATCACATCAAGCCACACTATCAGAGGCTCGTTCACCTGCACATCTACCAATGTGATATGTGCCAGCAATGCCCCCTGCCATGTACATTGGTCAAACTGGACAGTCTCTATGTAAAAGAATAAATGAACACAAATCAGACGTCAAGAATGATAACCTTCAAAAACCAGTCGGAGAACACTTCAATCTCTTTGGTCACTCGATTACAGACCTAAAAGTTGCATCCGATCAAGTGAGCTGTAGCTCACGAAAGCTTATGCTCAAATAAATTTGTTAGTCTCTAAGGTGCCACAAGTACTCCTTTTCTTTAGACCTAAAAGTTGCGATTCTTCAACAAAAAAACTTCAGAAACAAACTCCGAGAGACTGCTGAATTGGAATTAATTTGCAAACTGGATACAATTAACTTAGGCTTGAATAGAGACTGGGAGTGGATGGGTCATTACACAAAGTAAAACTATTTCCCCATGTTTATTCCCCCCTCCCCACCCCCCACTGTTCCTCAGACGTTCTTCTGAACTGCTGGAAATGGCCCACTTTGATTATCACTACAAAAGGTTTTCTCTCCCCTGCTCTCCTGCTGGTAATAGCTCACCATAAGTGATCACTCTTGTTACAGTGTGTATGGTAACACCCATTGTTTCATGTTCTCTATGTATATAAATCTCCCCACTGTATTTTCCACTGAATGCGTCCGATGAAGTGAGCTGTAGCTCATGAAAGCTTATGCTCAAATAAATTTGTTAGTCTCTAAGGTGCCGCAAGTCCTCCTTTTCTTTTTGCGAATACAGACTAACACCGCTGCTACTCTGAAACCTGTCTTATAAAATGGTGTGGTCCTTCTATGCTTGTGGTGGCAGCTGCCAGCCAAGTGCAGAATGCCCACGCCGTGGCTATAACCCGACAGACAAATTTAAGGTACCCAATAATAGATTGCAGCTCTAAGAGTGTAAGTTTCTTGGTCTCTATACCTCTGATAAACAAGCGCAGTAATTCCTGAAGCTTATTCTGAGGGAGTCACAATATGCCTGGTCTGGGGAAAAGACTGTTTGGCTTGCCCTTTATCAACTCTCTTCTTTTCCGGTCCCCTTCTGCAGCAACATCCTTGCCTCTCTATCTCACCCCTGCCACAAGTGGTGTACCCCTTCCCCCAGCAAGCCAGACAACGCCCACCCATTATTGTTATCAATTACAAAGCAAGATATAGTGTCTTTTAAATAACTTCCTAACATGATAGGTACATTTAGACATAGCTAATTAGAGCTTTCTTGTAATTGGTCCTATGATTAAAAGGCTCTGAAGACTGTTCCATTTGTATTAAATGCATGGACAGTCACGGAAAGATTAGAATTTGAGCCTGCCTTAGAATCATAGAATATTAGGGTTGGAAGAGACCTCAGGAGGTCATCTAGTCCAATCCTCTGCTCAAAGCAGGACCAACACCAATAAAATCACCGCTGCCATTGAATAGATAATAGAGCACCCATGGAAAGGACAGAACAATAATGAAAAAATGTTCTCTTTATAAAGAATTCATGTAACTTGCATTTAGGTCAAGAAATGTTTTTCCAGATCGTGCACATCTTCCTTAATAAACAATAAAAGGATTCTCCCCTATATGTACATATGAAAGACACACAAAAATATATTTCCCTAAATGCTTCATTTTCACTTTCCTAACAGTATCTAATCTAAAGTATACTGTGCTAAAACATTAACGTTGTGGGGGTAATTATTGGGACAGTGGGTAAAATTCTGGTCCCATTGAAATCAGTGGAACTTTTGCCATTGACTATAGCTGGACCAGGATTTGCTTGAGTGTCCATACTCTGTAATTCTTGTTCTTGTTCGTAGTTCAGTAGCCTACTTTACCCTTCCCCAGACTGAACACTAATATTAGAAGAAAAATGTATTTTTATTCTGCAAAAAATAGCTGCAGATGAGCTAGTATGTGAAGCTTGCATCTGTTTATTTCTGTAAATAATTAAGATTATATAAATATTTTTTTAAGTCTGTGAACATAAAAGTGTGCAAATGTATCCCCAGAGAGTAGACTTCAAATAACTAGCTTTATATCTACCTTGCAATGGCAGATAAATCTATCCTAGAGAAGTTTGTTGGTTTAGAGAGCAATCCCACAATCATGCCCATTCTTTCTCACTCAATGTGGGGCAACCTGTGCAGGGCAGTACAGTGGAAGAGTCAACAAAAAAATGAATCTGCTCTCCTTTTTGCTGCACTCCTCCCACTACTATCCCATCCGTATCCCTAGTGTTACCAGTCATTCTCCCACTCTTTCTGTTTGTTGCAGTCTCTCCACTGGCTGAGGGTGGCTTCAGACCTGGTAACCTTTGAGTCTCTGGATTAAACACTTTGCCCTTGAGATGATAGAAAGTTGAAGAAGTTGTTCATTTTCTGGGAGCATGGAAGCCCTATCTGTCACGTGATTCTACAATCTATGATGCTGTTATGTATATTCTCGCATGTTCATTGAGGTCTGCATTTGAGAATATGATATTGTAGGCAGGACACCTTAATGCTGTAAAAGTCCACAGGCAGTATTTTCATAATGAATTGAATGGATTGAAAATGAAAACTGCTTGTTCTTAAGATATCTAGATTTAAAGGGGCACTGTTATCCTGAAAATTTAAAATCAACATATTAAAATAGTTTTCTTTGCACACCCTTTAATAGTACGTTCTGGATTAATTTTTAAGATTATTGTTTTTAAAAAATGGAAGGGTTTTTCTTCCCTTGTTGAGATACAGTTTGGAGGCAAGTCAGAGAGCATAACCACCAAACATACTCTCACCTGTCTGTACCCTTTGGCTTCTTCTGGGTAGTTGCCTGTCTGACTTCTGCCACTTCAGTTTCAGTTTTGCTGCTGCTGTTACTGACCTTTTGCAGGAGCTGGGGAAGGTCCTGCATGTGAGTTACTTGCCACAGAACAATGCATGAGAGTGATGCTGTCATGCAAGTACAGGAAGTGGAAATGATTGTACATGGTTTTCAACTGGAATGCCTGGTTGAAAAGGGACCCTGGCACCTCCGGTCAGCACTGCTGACCAGACCGTTAAAAGTCTGGTCGATGGCTAAGGCAGGCTCCCTGCCTGTCCTGGCTCCCATGGTTCCCGGAAGCAGCAGCATGTCCCTCCTCTGACTCCTATGCATGCCACACCCCAAGCCTTGGGTCTGCAGCTCCCATTGGCCAGGAACTGTGGCCAATGGGAGCTGTGGGGCTGGCGCCTGCAGATGGGGCAGTGCGCAGAGCTGCCTGGCTGAGCCTCCACCTAGGAGCCGGAGCGGGGACATGCCACTGCTTCTGGGATCTGTTTGAGGTAAGTGCTACCTGGAGCCTGCACCCCTGACCCCCTCCTACACCTCAACCCCCTACCCCAGTCTCAATCCCCCTCCTGCCCTCCAAACCCTTCAATCCCAGCCTGGAGCACACTCCTGCATCCCAAACCCTCAGCCCCACTCCAGAGCCCCCACCACCAGCCAGAGCCCTCACCCCTGTTGTGCCCCAAGCCCCTGCCCTAGTCCTGATCCCCCTCTCACAATCCAAACCCCTCGGCCCCAGCCCCACCCCAGAGCCCTCACCCCAAAGCCTGTACCATAACCCCCTGATTCCCCTCCTGCCCTCCAAACCTCTTGGTCCCAGCCCAGAGCACCCTCCTACATCCCAAACTCCTCATCCTTAGCCCTGCTCCAGAGTCTGCACCCCCAGCCCTGATTCCCCTCCTGCCCTCCGAATCCCTCGGTCCCAGCCTGGGGCCCACAGCCTGAACCCCTCATTTCTGGCCCCACCCCAGAACCTGCTCCCTCAGCCCAGAGCCTTTTTTCCCTCCACACCCCAATCCCCTGCCTCAGCCCTGAGCCTCCTCCCATACTCTGAACCCCTCAGCTCCAGCCCCCTGGCCTGGAGCCCCCTTTTGCACCCCAAGCCCCTCATATCTGGCCCTACTCCAGAGCCCACACCCCTAGCCGGAGTCCACACCCCCTCCTGCATCCCAACCCACTGCCTCAGCCCGGAGTCCCCTCCTGCACCCTGAACTCCTCATTTCTGGCCTCACCCCAGAGCCCACACCCCCTCCTGCATCTCAACTCTCTGAGCCAGCCCAGTGAAAATGGGCCAGTAAGTGAGGGTGGGGAGAGCAAGTGATGGTGGGGAGCGATGGAGTGAACAGGAGGCGGGGCCTTAGAGAAGGGGCATGGCATGGGCAGGGCCTTGGAGGAGGGGCAGGGCAGGGCAGGGGGCAGTCAAAAAGGAAAGTTGGCAGCATCCAGTCAGTAATCAGCCTCTGCCATGGAGCGGGGGGGGGAGGGGTGGGGGCAGTGGTGAGCTGGAGCCAGTTCGCACCGGTTCACCTGAACCGGTTGTTAAATTTTGAAGCCAGTTTAGAACTGATTGTTAAAGGGGTGGGCAAACTGCGGCCCATGGGACCATCCTTTCTGTCCCGCCTGAGCTCTCAGCTGGGGAAGCTCCCCTGAGAATTTTTACTCACCCAGCGGCGCTCCGGGCCTTTGGCGGCACTTCGGCGGCGGGTCCTTCGCTCACTCCGGGCCTTCAGCAGCACTTCGGCGGCACTGAACGACTTGCCGCTGAAGACCCAGAGCGACTGAAGGACGTGCTGCCGAAGACCCAGAGTGACTGAAAAGTATGAGAGATCTTAATTTGTGTCCTAAATTTGGTCTTTGCTTTCACAATTGGTATGAGTTGAGGGGACTGCTGAATGAGTCCCTCCTTGCTTCTCTTGTTAGACCCTTTGTGGGAAATGCTTTGAATGAAGTAAACAAGACCTAGAGGGCATTCTGTACGGCACTCATCAGCTGGAGGGAGGGTTTCCATGATGACAAGGCTGAAGATGGTAGGGTGGAAATAAAATAGCCTCTTGGAAAAAAAAATATGGAAGCAAGTTTTTTGGGGTAAGATTTATGCTCACATTTTAGCAATATTAAGTTAATGTTCCTCTATATAATATGGGCTAGAACTGAAAGTAAATAAAATAGATGATAATTATCAGGAACTGTGACCATATAATATGTTTGCTTATGCATATAATAGCTTATTGAAGCTTGCCTGTATAATGGTTAATTGTAACAGCACAAAATGTATCTCACTCAATAGCTTTAAATTGTTTTGGATCATCTTGTGATTTGCTAGCTATGCTACTGAATCAGAAAAGGTTTTGTTGAGACCAATTGTTTTAATTGTTTTGTTTTCCACTTGGGAATAGTTGTCTACTTAGCACATTGTGTCTATTTCTATCAAAGGATGCATAATTCTTCAAAACCTCAGACCAAATTCATGCCAATCCTAAAAGGATTTTGTCATTGTAACATATTATGTACACTTCAGATAATTAATGCATCTGTGCCACCAATAAGCAAGTTGATTCCTTTCTTAATGTAAACCACTTTTGTGACCTTTTCAGAACCACTTTAAAGTTTTTTCAAGTGTTTTCTTCAATATTTTGCTATTAAGATATCACCTAAATAGCAGATGAAAATGTCTAAATCTTAGAGAATCTGATCCATGAACTGAGCCAGATTCTCTTATGCAATACAGCATCTTTACAGCACTTAAATGGTGTAAAAGAGCTGGGATCTAGTTGCAACTGTCAAACTGAGAATTCCCAGTTCGGAATTCTCATCTGGCAGGGAATAACTCTTATGCCAGTTTCATTCTCTACCCTGCATACAGAGTTTCAGAGGCAGGGCAAACCCGAGCTCTTCTATAGTCTGGCAATTCACAGCTGGTGAAAGTCTCCAGAGTGCTCTGACAGCTAGGCTGGGGCAGCTTGAGAATTGGTGAGCCAGAAACCGCTCCCTGAAACCTCTCTTCTCCACCCCTTGCAACAAACATACCTTGGCAAAAGAAAAATATTTTACCCATAACCTGGAATATAGTAGCCTTTCATAAATAGACATTTTTGTATACTTATTTGAAATTTAATGTGCTGGTAATGCCATCTCTTTATATTATTGAGGTAGGTCAACTTCAACTCCTCAGACAGTTTAGCATGTATATTTTGTCGATCCTTCCAGCCAACAGTTTATGGTGACTCTGTAGTTCAAGAATCCTCTCATTTCCTTGTTTTAAGAACACGTGATGTTGTTGCAGCCCATTCACTAACCTGTATAGGCAAAAGTCTGTTGTTTCTGGAACTCTTCTGACTTTGTTTTCTAGACATTCTGACAGGATGAAACTGGTTCCTGTGCAGAGTATCAGCACGGGTTTATGCATCACCTCATTTACCAGTTTCCATATTTCATCTTACCAGGAAAAAAAGGTGGCTGTGGCTGATGTGCCATCTCCAAGTGAAAACCCATGAAGTGCTCTAACTGGGTAGAGAGACTCATTTAATCTTTTTCCTCTTCTTTGAAATGGGCCTTCCTTCCTATGACACGTGGACATGCTGCTGGAAGACTTTCTGGGTGGACTTTCACCAAAGTTCTGCTATTTCTACGTTCAGTTCCTTTTGTGATCACTGCTCATTCAGCAGCTGCTCTTGTTCCTCTGGATTTCTATTCCAAAACCAAAGATATCTCTATTGGCTTCTTATTAACAAATAATAACAGGTCACGGACAGTCCTCTTAATTTTTTTTATAAAAGCCATGAAACCAGACCTGTTTTCTCCATTTTGGTTTCTTTAGTGAAATGTCTTTTTTTCATCTAGGAAGTCTGTTTGGGGCTCTTTTTGCTCACACTTAAGCTTCTGCACCACTCTGGCTGTATAAAAGGGCCTTGAAGTGGATACAAATAATTTGCTCTACCATGTACCTGTGCAAGCTTTCAATTAACCTCCTTCACGTACCCTTTTACCAAACTGTCGTCTTCTAACTCAAGCCACTATTACATCAAACATCCACAACTACTAATGTTGGGGAAAACAGTCTAGTAGAGGAGTGTGTGCAGAAGGGCTAAGGAGGGCAGAGTTAACTTGCCATGTGTACTGTATGGTAATGATAGTTGTTGTGGAAAGGTGTGCGCTTATAACTTCTTTAACTTTTAAAACAAAGAGAGGGCAGAAGTGAGGAGAAAGCAGTGCAGGAAGTAAGGAAGACATGAGCCAAGAGAAATTAATTAACTCTGAGGTAATTTTAAAGTACAGGCAGCAGCAACGAGTTTAACAAATTGGGAGAGGACATAAAGGAAAAAATTGACCTGTATGGAAAAATATTTGAAAAAGGTTAAATTATCAGTTCTGAGTGGGGAGTTGGGCTCAATGGATTAGAGAAGGGGGGAGGGGGTGAAAACCAAGACATCTGGTTTTTATCCTGGCTCAAGAAGGAGAGTGGGGATTGCTGCCTGCTACTGAAAAACCTGAATATGTACTCCCAGTGCCTATTGCTTTCGTCTGTTTTCAGAGTGGTCTGCTGACACGCCCATGCAAATAGAAGTTAACTGGCTATGTGCCACAGTGTGAGCACCCTTTAGATCTTGTGCTTGCTGCACCCACTTAGGTTTTTCCCTTTTCTCCTGGCTACACTGTATTTGAAATTCCTTGACTGCATCTCTTGCATCCTACAAGTTACATGCTAAGGAGGTTTTCAAACTATTAACACCCTCCAGTTGCTGTTTTGAGACTGTTCTGCTCCTTGTCTGTATTTGTTTTCCATTAAATCTTTTATTCTACTGTTTAAAGTTAAGCAAGTTAAATAGAGCCCTTGCATAGCCATGCCCTTTCAATCCTTTTCTCTCCCCGTTTACTTTGTTTTTCCTCCATTTCTGATTTAAACAGATTACATACATGACCACAAGGGTCGAGGTTATTTACAATATTGAACCAGAACGATGCACCTCTGTGTTCATTTATAAAGTGTACAATAAAGGATTATAATGTGTCCTGTCTTTCCCTTTCATTAGCCATGTCTGTGATTTCTGTATATGCTTTTGCCTAGGAAACGCTTTAACTTGTGAATGTATACACACACTTAAAATGTAGCTTTTTGCCCAGGAATTCCTAAAGTATTGGTGTTTCACCTAGAGTGCTGTATTATGCACTATCTATAAAACTGGTTACTTTTAAAAAGGCATTTTGCCATAGTAGCGCTTATTATTAAAAATCATGGTAGCACCTCCTGTGCATACTGGAAATGTCTGAAAGCTTATAACTCTCTTTGGCTTGGCCAACTGCCTGGGTGTACCAGAGATTCACAAACACTAGTGTCCTACCACTTACTGAATAGGATCCCCTTCCAAGCAGTTATGTCGTGATCACATGCTTCTTGGTTTGACTGATGATGTGGCTAGATGGCTCTTGGCTGGCTCGCCAATTTGTTGATAAATTGTATAGTCAGTTGCTTGACTGCACTTTGGTTCGTAATGAAATATACTCGACGCCAAATAACCACTGTCAGTCAGATTTATTAATATGGTACAGGAAAAGGATTCTATACAATACCAGTCTCTGAAGAGCAGTCCCGTGCAGCAATGTTACATTCACCTTACACAAAATGTGTGCTCCCTCAAGTTACAGCCGTGAAGCCATCTTTGTATACCTTACTTGTTTACCACTACAAAGTACTGTATATATCACCTGAAACTGGATTCAATTTATCATCTTTTTACCTTGTTTATTTCTGGTACCATGGTGTACTTCTTTATCTTTTGTTCTTAACCCATGCATTCCAGGTACTAATGGGCGTGAAAACACCTCCTATGCCAGTACCAGGATAAATAGGTTTGTGAGGGTAACTCCCTTTCTGTTGCTATAAGGAAACAATTATGTCCTGATACTGACAGTTTAGCTTAGCACAAGTGAACAGGATTATAACAAAGGTACAGGACAGTTTGGGCACTGTAACAGCTATATTAGTGCTTAATATGTGTACTTAAATGCTTGTAATATATCTTGTGGATAACATTATCAGCATAATATATATGTATGCTAGCCAGCATGTATTAGTCAACACTGTGCATGGAAGAATTCAGGGTATGTACTCTGTTAGCTTCGTTTTTCATTTCTTCCTTGCATGTTGTGGGTTTGTGTCAGGTATGTTGTGGGTGTTGCAACCCCAAATGCTTTACAAGATTTTTGTGTATTGATTTTGTTGGTTTTGTACTTAGTAATAGGGTGGCTTGCCTCTTAAGGGCTAGAGACCTGGGGGCAGCCAATTCTGATTACTAAGGAGGAACATTTGAGGAAGGATCATCTGGTTCCCTTATAAAGGGCAGCAGGGAGCTGCAGGGGAATAGTTATCAGGGAAAACAGAGATTGTTGGGAGCAAGGAGGATCCAGCAGAGAAACTTGGGGAATGAGACTACAGGCAGGAAAGGCTTGAGACAATGGATGGACTTGCAAACTTTATTTTGAATGTTTAATTGAATAAAGCAGAATCGAAGAATGGACAAAAGTGTTTGAGAGTTATGAGAGAAGCCCCTTGAAGGGGCATATTGAGTCAGGGGGCCGCTTGCAAGGCTGCCCGAAGCCATGAGAGGGCTCATGGGAGGTAGCTACCATGAACAATTAGCTTAACCAGAAATGCAGAATCAGAGGATAGAGTGAACTACACAAAATGTGTTGGTCTGATGATAGACCATGTGATGAATCATGGTCTCTGACTTTGGCTTGATACACATGTTTTGTATACAATATTTGTTTTACATTCTGCCACCTGGGCTAAAATATATAGTACCATTTATGTATTTGTAGCTTAAATGAATAATACCAGTGTGGTTTGCAAGAAAAATGATTGATTTAAATGGGCATTGAGGGCACTCAGCATCTCGTATGCCTGTATGCTTTTTATGCTTTATGCTTTTTTTATATTGTTGGACTGTTAAAGAGTTAATTTACAGAACACATACCACACAAGCTGCCTTTAATTATTGACTTCATTGGATGTACTGGGAAAACTCTGAATACCTAGGGTTAGACTACATTAAAACTGGAAGCTAGTTTTAATTCAGAAAGTTTCATCCTCTGAGAAAATTTTGCAAATGCAGCTGTGTATAACTAAATTTCATTTTGCAAGCTGCTCAGTGAAAACACACACAACTACTCACATCTACAGTCAGTGGGAGCCGTGGGTGCTTAGCAGTTCTGAAAATTGGGCCTTGGGTATTTTCATTCCTGTAACAAAATCTATATGATCTGTTGAGTTTGTGGGCCAGATTCTGGTCTTACATTGGTATAACATTAAGGTTAATGGTGTTTCTCCTCCTTTGCCGTCATGCAAAGAGATCAGAATCAAAACGTGTGTGTCTTACTGGAATGCTTGTATCATTGCGGCTGTATCACTGTATGGAATACCAGACATGCTCAAGTGTATGTGATCAAGTGTCCTCAGGATCATTCCAGAGGACATTCTGAATAACTAGTAGTATTACACACATATGAATGCTCCACAGGTTAATACTAGTAATGGTTAATAATTTAACATGACTGACAACTCAAACTTTCCTCACAAATATTGACGTTAGGCTCTGGCTTAATTAATTACAGTTATTAATACACCTTTATTTTTTGATCAGTATAAGGTACAATGCTGCACTAAGTGTTTTGTTTTTTTTGTCCCCCCTGCCCATTTCTTTAAGGAACTGATGACCAAGCTGATAACAGAGACTCCTGACCAGCCAATCCCATTTCTCATTGACTATCTTCAGTCCAAACAGGGGAACCGGAGTCAGCTTCAGAGAACGTTGTCTGGATCTGCTGCTCTCTGGGCAGAAAGTGAGACATCAGGTAAGTGAGGAATATTTGTATGTTTTGAGATTTAAAAAAAAAATACTATTATGCCAAAGAAATAACATGAAGAAAACAGAGGTGAGTATTGTAAAATGAACAGAAACTAATATTTCTTAAATAGATTTTTTTATTTATTCTTTGTACCATTCAAGAAATCCATATGGTAGAAAGGAGACAAATCCATAAGGCATATATGGCCAGATGTTCCCCTAATTGGGTTATTCCCACTTAAGGGCAAGAAAACTCAATGAATTTTGACTTGTAACATTTAATTTTCTATCTTTTTTTCAATGCTCCACATTTAATCTTTCTGGGTACTCAGGGGGTTGGATATTGTTTGATGTGGGTATGCATGTTTATGAGCAAAAGCAGTTGGAGAACAGGCAGAGAGAAAGCATATGAAGCACGTGCAATGTGACCCTGAGGGAGAGCCAAGACAGAAGTTTTTTGGGCAGAGTGCTGTCTGGAAAGAGGCTTAGAACTATGAGCAATGGAAGTGCTGCCTCTTGTTTGATTCCTATGGTAAATAAACAGGATTGCGTAAAACAAAAAGCTTGACTCCATCAATTTCTCCTCTGAATGGAAACAGTCTGCAAGACTCTTATATAGGCTAATTGATCAAGTCAAAAATGGTAACAATATAATTCAAGATATACAAACTGTAAGAGATCTACAAAACAAATAAATATAGATGAAATATACAGTGGAGCTATGGGTTGGAGTTAATCTTTATTTAGATTTTTAATAACACATTTTAACCACCCTTCACCTCAACACTTTACAGGAAGAAGCTCTTACTATTGTATGAATCCCTGTGTGACAAATTTGTGTTTTGAGATTTTAAAACATTTGCAATAGCAAGCACTCTGAGTTTAAAATAGCAATCCCCACATTGATATGCCAGTAGATTTTGGTACATATTCATCCATAACAGTGTTTATTAAAATTTAGGTTTTGTGACAAAAGTTGACTGAAAATCTGTCGGAACACAGCAGGCCTCCATCAGATGTATAGTGGTTAATTTTTAATTGTGTGGTGAATACATTTCATTAAATGCAATTGACATTTACAGTTTTGAGTATAAGCACTTAACTTTTTTTCAGAACCACTGGAAGTTGGGGTAGAACATGGAGGGGCCTGAAAGGGGCCAGGGAGAGGGGAGTCAGACAGGAAGCAGATGAGCTCTGACCTCTGATGTGGAATAGCTTTGGCCTCTTGTTGATGCCCGTTATTTATGTAACTTTAAAGTGCAATTGATTTCCATACACTTTTCAAATAGTGCCATACAGTAATATGATTAAGGCTACCAGAATCTGTCCATTAATTTTTGTAATGCTTGTGTTTAATGGTAGCTCTTCCCTTGAATTACACTTAGAAAGTGTGACTGTAACTTAATTCCCACAAAAAACAAAATGTACTTAACTGGCAGGTGTAAAGCACTCATTAATGAAGGAGACCAAGCTGAATGTTAGCTATAAAGTTGGAACATATAAATAAATGCTAAATAACTATTTCCATTAACACTCTGTTGAGGAATAGTCTCAAAACAGGGATTGTTTTAAATACATCAAAAAAGAAGGATATTCAAAACAAGACTTAATTTAAACTCCATACCTGTATAATATATGCCAGCTCCTGCCCTCCACTGGCACAAAGTTGCCCTAAAGTGACGTAACTGGTCACAGCATGCTCTTCCATGCAAAGGGGATATTTAGGTGGTGTAAATCTGCTGTAAGGACTTCTGTGCCTCCCACAGGCTTGTGACTGGCACACAGGGCATGGCCTGTAGGTATGGGCATTCCTCCACCCTAGTGATTCCTGGCTGCAATATCCAGCCAGTGAAAGCTGGAGCAGCCTTCTCATTGCTCCAGTTTGTGCTTGTTTTCTGGCCCGTCAGAAAGTAGCCCTAGTTTTGGAGAAGTGCAAAGGAGGCTTAAAGATATTGTTTCCGTTTTCCTCACCCCACTTCTCAACTGTGTTGAGGCTTCGTGGTCACAGCTAAGGATCATCCCCTGCATTTTTACTCAAAGGCATGTCCATAAATTTCTCAAGTTAAATGTGAAAGAAAGCAAGCAGTAGTTTGTATATTCTTGTGCCAGGATCTGAAATTGTGTTTGGCATAATTCAGCAAGGGGAAGAGGAAGAGCAGCTGGCCTTATGGTCCTAGACTGATACTTTGGGTTGCCTGGATCTACTGGGTATATTTTTATCTGGTGTGACAAAGTCAGACCTGACAGCTATGAGAGAGTGGTCCTGTTGGGTTTCGGGGAAGTGGGTTTGTGCAAGCCGCCCCATGGCTAAAGGACCCTCCCCCAGCTATAGGAGAATCCACTGAGCCTGGGACTCAAATAAATACAGGGGGGACAACAGAAGAAAAAAAGGACAGGGTCAAAGGGTCAAAAGTAGGGAACCTGAAGGGGTCACTGAGCAGAAAACCCCAGGCAGCGCCCACTGCTCCTTGAAGATGTCAAGGAGCCAGCGGACGCAGCCCAGAGGAGCTCTGCACAAATGTGTGAACAGAGGCAGGATCAGAAATAGGCCCCACAGTCGCAGAGAACTCCCTGAGCCAACATCCTCTCTATGAGAGAGTAGTGGGAGGCTGGTTTATCAGCCATAGAATGGAGAAGGCCCTTTTTCCTGTGAACTGAAAAGAGGTTCTCAGGTTAATTAGAGACCAATTAAGGGCTGCCAGTGACCTTTAGAAACCCCTCTTCTGGTGGGAGAGGGGGGGGAGAGAGAGACACACAGACAGGAGGGGCGCAGTAGCTGCAGTAGGGTAGGGACAACAGGGAGAAAAGGTTTCTCCCAGATGGGAGGCTGCTCCCCTCCTTATAGGGGAAACAGTCATGTTAACTTTTGTTTGGAGAAGGACTGGCAACCAGAAGCCAGCATAATAAGAGAATGATCTGGGGTGGGGACTGGAAAACATTTATTTTGTGTTGTGAGTTTGATTTTTTTTTTTTTTTTTTTTTTGCTTAAAAGAACTGCTTGGGCCTACCCTGAGGCCCACAGTGTAAATATTGAAAAAATAAACCAAAGCAAAGAATTAAAAACCCCTGCAGTAGGATTGCTGCACTCCAGGCCTCCACCGCCAGAGAGAGAAACGCTGAGGCTAACAAGGTGAAGGAGGTGCCTTGTCAAACTGGGTTTATCATATAACATAACCTTGAAAAGTGACCATGCAAATGTAATCACCTGAAATTTTATTTTTGCGACAGAAAACAAAGGAACAAGAAGAGATTGTAGAAGTTATGATAAACCCTGGCAGGTAAATGCAAAGAAACCTAAAAAGTCAAAGAGTGACCTCGCTGTGTCCAACATTTCTCCACCATCACCGGAATCCAAGTCATGTAAGCAAATTCCAATGCTTTATTAATCAATACAACCATCCGATTGTACTCAGCGTTGAAATAAAATGCAAAACAGGGCTGTCTCTTCAGTTGAAATGGTTGGATACACGTCGTAATAGACTTCAGTTCTAGTTATATTTTAATACACACCATAGACTGTTAGTAGTATTGTGCTATCATATATGAATAGGATTAATTTAGAAAAAAATAAGTTTGAATGTTATGTACTGTTTTATGTTTTAAAATGTTGATTTTGATTGATGTTTCAATTGCCAACACATACACAAAACCTATTCTCTATATTCTTAGTGCTAATAATAGCAGAGGTAGGTAGTTTCTTCAATGAAATCAATCAATGCAAACAACTCATTGAAAACACATCTGGTTTTAGACACAAGTAGTGTCAGGAAATAGGAGGACTATTTGAGACTTGCTGGGAAAGCCTAATTATATGTTAAAGGAAAGGAACAAGAGTATTGACAATAACCTGTAAGGTAAATGGTGATAAAGGAATTTTAATGAAGTATCGTAGTGCCAATGCACACATGTATGGTACCAAATATTAAATAAACTTATTCTGAACTTAATAAAATCTAAGTTTTCATACAAGTAAAACAGATGCTTCATAAATCACTTACAACATTTCCCAAGATCAAAAACACAATGAAGCCATCCAGCTGTATTTGGGGGACTAGGATGCACTCCTACTAGGTCACTATTGAGAAAAAACTGGTTATAAATGTGTATATAACATTGTAAATTTAGGCCCATCAGTATAAACATAGCTACATTAATACTATCCCTATCAGGAGTGAGAATTCAGAAGAAAAAAGTATACAAAGAAAAAGAAATTACTAGTTTAAATTTTGTCTAAGAGCAGAAATGTACAGTTAGGCAGAACACTTCATGTTCACTGTCATTGTATAATTCCTACTTCAGAAAAAAATAATGGGGCCTAATTCTGATCCTCAGCTATTTAGATGTGAGGAATGCTCTAGCCTCTTGCTGCCACATAACCCAGCCACACATGAGGCTGACAGACCCTAAGGAGTCATCAGTATTGGGAAACCAAGTGGTGTTCTAAACCGAGTGGTGTTCTGGGCACCCCCTGGATTTGTTTAGGCATCTGCCACAGGAAACTCAGTGGTACTAGAGTTGTTGCAAGCTCAATATGAATGTAGGGAAAGGAGTTGGTGGAAACTGAACATTTAGGTTTATACACAAGATGTGCTCACTAGAGCTGATTTTTTACAATTTTCCTAGGGATATACAACATAAGCAGCAAGGTGGCCTCTCTGAGCCATTAATCTGCTAGTGGCCTAATCTCCACCACTGGAATGGCACTTGATTTAATGCTCAGTGCATTATAAAGATGGAGCCACACTGCAAACAAGAGGAATAGAAATACACATCAGAAGTCCATCTATCTTGACTCAGAATAATCAAAACTGGTACTTCCTTTCCCATTGCAGAGAAGAAAGGTACATAACATGTATAGCCACAGTACTTTCTAAAAGTTTCACTGTGTGCAGTTCCATAGATGTTGTGAAGGGGCATACCCTCATTCAGCTCTAACAAGGCACACCTGTAAAACTTGCTCTGCCAGGGTGGAGATGCTTAAAAAGAGAGAACCTGCCACAAGAAAGGGTGGTGAACAGCAAGAAGATTGATGTGCCTCAAAGACTGCTGGCCGTAGAGACTGAGAGGGAGACAGTCACAGGCCTTGCCGTCCTGATGCTTCAAGGACCAGGAGTAATGCAGCGTGCCCCAAGAGGATGGGCTGACGGTAGACATTAATTAAAGACAGTAGCCCAGCTGATATAGCTAATAATATTTTTAATAGAGTTTTAAAGAATTACCACATCTACCACTACAGATTTCAGTCCTTATTTTACCCATCTGGTGATCTTACCAACAATATTTGTGCTGAATTCCTGTGTTTTACTCTGAAATATTTATGCCCTCTTCCAGGACTCTACAAATCTTAGAACTGGTGATGGGGATTCAATATTATGAAGTATAAAGTCCAGGTTCTGGAATGGTATCTTAGCTCAAGTAATGAAAATGTCTTTTTATCATTTTATGTTATCCATATTGGAGGTCTGAAATTTCTCCCACACCTTTTAAAAACTGCATCTGAAATGAGATTTGCATATACTGTGTGCCATAAAAGCCATACTAGTAGACTAACTACAGAAACTCCTTCCTTCTGTAACTCTTTCAGTAGTGATTTCTGTAGTAAGTTTAAGTCCCAGAGTAACCAAGACTTCTGAAAGCCACTGCATCAATTGTTTGTCTGCCTGAAATATTTAATCCTTGATTTATTCTATCCTCTCAACTGTGCTCGTAGTTCTTTTGTTACTTCCGCTTTAATAAATCATGATAGTACATCACCGTGTCCCAGCATCTTAATCTTCACTTGGAGAAAAATTCTGTTTTATAATATTTATCGTCCCAAAATAAGTTTCAAAGTGATTAAATCAATTGAATATTATAGCTCATTGAGTCTTTGTCCTTAATTTTTTTTTATTGTTACCTAGTCTGACTTCTTGTGTAATTTAGGCCATATAATTTCACTCAGTGATTCCCACATCAAGACCATAACTTGTGGTTGAATGGCAGTTTGCGTTTTTGTG
Source organism: Chelonia mydas (assembly GCF_015237465.2). Classification (NCBI taxonomy): domain Eukaryota; kingdom Metazoa; phylum Chordata; order Testudines; family Cheloniidae; genus Chelonia; species Chelonia mydas. Next base: position 58,727,008 of record NC_057850.1, on the reverse strand, counting down.
ATTTAAAAGCCCCAATTGATGGAGAATTTACAACAATTCCCAATAAGTTTTTTCCAATGATTAATTATTCCTGCTGCTTAAAAATTTTCTTATTTCCAGCTGGAGTTTGCTGACTCCAGTTTCTGCCGATTCGATCTTGTAAGGCCTTTGACTGCTAGATTAAATGTTATCTATTTATGTTTATAGAATGCTTGTATCGAAGACTGTGATCAATTTGCCTCTTAATCTTTTATTTGATAAACTAAATAGATTGAGCTCCTTTCACATCATAGTAAGGACTAGTTTTTGTCAGACGACAAATCATGCCTATAGCTCTTCTCTGAACCGGGGGATACTGGAACAGTTTTGAAAGTGGGGGTGCTGAGAGCCATTGAACCGAACTGTAAACCCTGTATATGATGGAAACCACTTCAAATAGGGGGTGCTGCAGCACCCCTCGCACTGCTAGCTCCAGTACCTATGCTCTAAACCGTCTCCTTAACATCCTTTCTAAAGTGTAGAGACAGCATTTCAGCAGTGATCTCACCAATGTCCTATGCAGATGTAATATCTCCTTATTCCCGCTTAGTGTTCCTCTGTTATACATCCAGGGATCATGTTAGCACTTTTCGCCACAGGGAACTAAGAGATAGATGTTGTTGGCTTTAATAAGGGGATGGCTAATTTTATGACCAATAATGATGTCTGTAGTTATGCACACTAAGAAGTATATGCTACCTCACTTCAAGCATAAACTGGCTGCCACAGAGTGTCTCAATGACTGCGTAGGAATTTTCCACCACCACCATGGGTGTGTGTGCACATGCCTTATGGTGGTGGGAGTTGCATTCCCTGAAACTATTGCTAGAAGATTTAATGAGCCAATGGTCTGATTCACCAGCGAGTCCGATCTTTGAAAAGACAGTTGTGTCTCTTTAAAAAACAAAATAATCTCCCTATAGAAAACTGATTATTCTTTTTAGGAACAAAGGTTTAACTAAGAGACTGGATGTGTCTGTTGTAGCTGTTGGGAGGGAAAAGGAGGGGGGGGAGAGAGAGAGAGAGAGAGAGAGAGAGAGAGAATGGAAGCTGGTGGCAAAGGGGCAGCTTTCTGAGATGTAGAATGAAAGATTTCTGATATGAAATCTCAACTTTATAAAAGGGAAAAGCTAACTGACTTCCATACAAAAATGCTATGAATGTCATAAATTATAGGTGTATCCTTTCAAGGCAAAGATTGTTTATAGATCTGAATAACACACAAGGCTGATTCAGGTAATACGATGGGGATTTAAAATACGGAAACATTTTGATGAATGATTAAGCATAAACAGGAGAAGGGTAGGAATATTACTAAGGGGCTATACTAAATCTGAAGTGAGAAGTGAATAGAAATGAATAGAAATGATATGCAGTGAAACCTGTACAAGAGACTACCTAATTGTGGAAAAATAAGCCAAGACCCAAATTCAAAGGCATGGATGATATAGTTTCTTCTGCTAATTTATTGTAATATCAAAAGTTAATAAATGCTTAAGAGGGAAATTAGTAGAAGAAGCAACACGTGATTTTTAACTTCAGAAAAGACAATGGACTTTTGCTTTCTATTCTAGAATCTGTGGGAAATAATCAGTATTTCTATTTTTTCTGCAGTGCATCTGAGGAAAAATCGATTCTGGTTAGGGCTAATAAGGAAGACAGTTATTCAGAGTAGTATAAAAATAAGAAATAAGACTTTTAATAAACATTAAAAAATCCTAATATAGGGAATGGGAGAGCACTAAAATAAATGCAGTAATTAAAAGGATGACTAAAGCAACAAAAACAAATATAAAAAGGTCTTTAATTATTGTGCATGTGATTTCTATTGACAGTAAAGAGCTACATCCTCATAGTGAGGAAAGAATTAGATCCAGTGAAGTGAGCTGTAGCTCACGAAAGCTTATGCTCAAATAAATGTGTTAGTCTCTAAGGTGCCACAAGTACTCCTTAGCTTTCTTTATGTTCATCGGTTTGAATAACTCTTTTTAACCAGGAACCCAGCAATTCCATATCATTTCAAGTGCCAGTTTATGCTGCACAAGATATAGAAGTCTGTAAATTGTTTTTATGTATTTGGTGCAGATGTAGTTTGTAAATAAAGGGAGTTGAGATTTAGTGAAATCAAAAAGGAAGATGTCAAAGCTGTTTAAATGAGGTGAAGCAGTAGTCATGTTCTTATTTTCTTATAAATTATTTTCATTTGAATGTGGGGCAGTGACATTGGCTATTTCTTTTTGAAAGGAATGTTACTAGCATGACCCAGAATTTTGTCACTTCCATATAGTGTTTCTGCAGTGTGTATTAACTCGGGAGTTGCAGCTTGATGCAGAATGCAGCAGTCCACTTATATAGCTTTTGACATGAGGGAGCTTTCTATCCTCTGGCATAGCAGTTGAGGTCATCTTTTAGAGTTGAGCTAATGTTCTCTTAAGATAAAATCTCTTGGGTGTTGTAATGCAGACTCAACAGAAGAGTATGCTTCCCAAGAAGCCCAAAGGGAACAGAGTAAAAGCTCATATGCTTACAAGGCCTTTTACCTGGTATGTAATAGAGACCTATTTTGTTCAGTTTCAGAGTAGCAGCCGTGTTAGTCTGTATTCGCAAAAAGAAAAGGAGTACTTGTGACACCTTAGAGACTAACAAATTTATTTGAGCATAAGCTTTCGTGAGCTACAGCTCACTTCATCGGATGCAATTGTTTTTTTTTTTTTTTGCTTTTGTGTAAACTGAATTGAGACAATGGCAGGAGTATTTATATAAATAAAACATGTTTTGTTTATGGTAAAACTAATAATAAACAGAAATAGTAGTTCTTTATTTCCATTTTGTCGTCTTTCCTTTTATTGGCCAATAGGCACACGTTTCATTTACCATGTAGTGGTTTCACTTGCAGACCAATGTGTACATTGTTGGTTGTTTTTTTTTTTTTTGTTTTTTGTTTTTTTGTTTGTTTTTTTTTGGTCTGAGAATTCAGTGTTAGCTGTTCCTGGTGGTTAGTTGATTTGGTAACAAAGGTCATTTGGAAATCCTGCCTCAGGATCCTTCCCTCCCCCCCTCCTTTGGAACCTCCCCACTAACTGAAATAAAAATATATCCAGTTAATGTTATAGGAAGGGGAAAACTGACTTCAACATTATGAGCATTCTTGATCTTGTAGACTCATTGCACAGCTTATTGCTACTGTAGCTTTTTGAATTATGAAATCTAATCTTTATATATAATTTTACTTTAGTGCCAAGGTCAGTAGAGCATCCTAAATGGGACTGGCGGACAAAACCGGAGAGCCATGAGTTTGATGAATTAAATCATATTCTTCAGGAGAGTAAGAAGCTGGGGAAAGCCCTTGAGAATCTCTCTCGCAGTAAGTTGCTTTTAATTTTTTAATGTGACTGTGGAATATTGAACTTACTAATATATTATAAATATGTACTAAAGGTGGTGGTATTTCTTTTACACTGGTGTCATTTAGGAGTAACTCCACTGAAGTCAACAAAGTTACACTGGATAAGTGAAAGGGAGATCAGGGACACTGTTCACTTAAAATAAAACTTTTAATTAAAGAAAACAAGCCATTTCATGGCTTTTATCCCAATGAACAATCACTTACTTACATAAACTAGATTAAGAATTGTAAACGATATCGGTTTAAACTGGAAAAAAAGTAATTTTTTTAGAGAAGGTGTAAACGGTGGGTTACAAAAAAAATTTTGTCCTGATGGGGCCAAGAGGTAAAACCAAGGCAAATGGAGCATTTATTGTCCATTAGTAAAAGACATCAGACTTTTTTGGGGGGAGGGGGTGCTATTGCAGATATATTTCCCACACAAAAAAGGCAGGTCTTATATCGATTCTTTTCCCTGGGGTTTGCCATTATGGTGGAAAAACAAATTAACCCAATGTGTCTAGAATTCTAGAACTTAAATATAATCACAGGAAAAACTAATAATTTTAATTGGACCAGTAGTGCCAGTCCAACAGTTGAACTATGCCAAGTCTTAACTAGGGAGAAAGCAAATTGCCAACGTGTGAAAGCTGACTTATTTTAAAGAGTGATAACTTAAGGGCTGAGGGTGTTGGGAACCACATGTCCTCATGGAAACTCATATAGGATGTTCCATAGCACAGTTCTTTATGGCCCCAAAAGTCAAAGCTTTCCAGAAGTTTCTGCTGTTTGATGTAGTGTGCAGGTGTGTCCTAAGAGTGAAGGTCTTGTCTGGCTTTTGGAAGGAGAAGCAACACAGATCCCTGTCCCCTTCTATCCTACGAATCACTATGGCTATTAGCCATGAATGAGGAGGAAAGAAATCTGAAGCTGCTGTAGGAAGCCACTGGTGCGCTGTGTGGCAATGACTACTCTTTGCTCTTTCCCAGCTACCTGCTGTGCTGTAGAGGTAAATAGGAAAGAGTGCAGGGCGGGGCCAGTTGTCTGATGTGTATATAGGAGGCAGAAGTAAGAAACAGTTCCATAATGCCTGGGGTCCAGATTTAGAGGCTGTGCTTTAATAATAATTAATAATAAACTCCACAGATACCTTATCCATACTGACCAACATTCCCAAAGTAGTGGATGACTCTGGAGAAGATAGTCATCAACAGTGAGGAGGCAGTGCCTCCCGATACCTCTCCCAGGGAAGAGCTGATGTGCACATGTGTTCCTGCTGTGTTGGGAGTATGTGTCATGAACTACTTAAATACCCCGAGAACACTCTGAAAGGCAAGAGAGAGAGATTTCACAGACACATCATTATCCTCTCTACAGCATACACAGTGCACAACTGAGAGTGGGAAGTAATGCACCAAATGCCTCTGAGAGAACATTGAATATGCCCATTAAAACCAGATATTTCTGACCATCTAACTGAAAACACACAATTGTGTGGAATGCAGCTAGATTTTTATCAGTAATGTCACACTGGTTACATGCTTAAGATGTAGTACTTCTTTCAGTAAGGTACAGTTGTTGGTCTGAAACATGCTGTAGTCATTAAAGGTGACTTACCCACGATCAGTGCACATCTTGTCCTAAATGCCAGTGTACTGTGGTCTGCTAATTGAACTACAGTACTAGCCATCAGTATTCTGGGATGGTTTCTCCTTTTTTCTGTTCAACCTGAACTTTCAAATCATGTTGTTCTTGCTTGAGATCAATGTTTGTGATTTAATTTGAGATTGACATTTTTAGATAAGTTCAGTCGAACCTGTAAAGAAGATAAAGCTATCTCAGTACTGCAGCTGCTACATGATATTATGCCTTTGCTTATAGAATCTGTTTACTTTTAGTGTGATGTATGAGTAATAAAAGAAAATGATATTTGCTAAGATTGAAAAAGGAGGAATCTGCACATAGTTATTTCTATTCAGTTCTTAAATTAGGGCTTTCCTTACACTGAGATAACTGTGGCCTCAGTTGTAAGTATCCTTTTCCTACGCTCTTTAAATTTTTAATTACCTTTGCTGAACTATTTGGCATTTTATTCTAACCTACTATAAGTTACAGGACCACATTCATTTTTGAGTTACAGCCATTTGCAGAATAGGAATTTTCCTTGTGTGGGAGAGCTGGTACAGAGCCAGGAAATCAGAATATGGCTCCTGGGCGACCCCACCTCCCAGCCCTGGTGTAAGGGGTGTTATTTCTGGATTGTTGCCAGCTGGTGTAGGTTAGCAACAGTTTGATCTAACCTACTCAGGTGCAGATTTGCCCTGAAATCCGTGGATTCTGTGATGGCTCTTTGGAAATTGGCACGTACAGTGGCTGCAGGACCAATCTCCAGAATAGTTAGACAAGTATTCTTTCTCTGGGGACTTAATTAATTTTATTTCTCTTAAACTCATCCTTTGGACTGGACACTTAAAGATGGTCCTGTCTGCTCAGCAAGGATAGTAAAGATTAAAGCACTTTTCTCAAGAATGGGATTTATCCAAAATGTCTCCCTCCCACCTTGCTGGACAGCATACTATACACTGGTAAATTGCTGCATTGCACTTTGGAGGTGTTTCAGTGGTGTTGCATGGTTATAGTTTGTAAAGCACTTGAGCATCATTCAAGATGGAAGTCATAGAAACACAAAAAATAATTGTGATTAATAATAAAAGGGACAGAGACACATAGCATCAGACTTTGAATTGAAAGTGTCTTAAGGTTATTGGATTCTTACTGGGGAAAATAAAATTGTGGTAATGTCTTGTGGGTGAAGTGACTCAATGGAACATATAAGACTCTAGTAAATGAAACAAAATTGGGAAGTCTATTCTTGCTTTTCAGGCTCTGAATCTGAGATTTCATATCATTTCCCTGTCAGAGCGGTTGATCAGGTTATTCTGTTAACACTGGAACTATTACTCTCAGATTTTGGACAGAGCCCTGGTGCATGAAAACCAGAACGCTTTACTGAGCAGGAGAAAAATTGGCTCTTGGGAACTCTCTAGCCGTCTTCTGGCTGATTAGGAAAATGCAACAGTATATTTACATTCACTCTTAATGAATGCTCCTCTATATTACAAGTCGTATATCTTTTCCTAGAATATGGTGTACACAGCAACTTACCAGGCATGAGTTTGAGGGGGTGCGCATGTACAGAAGTGATTACAAAAAGGAAAGGATCTGGGCTGAACTAATAAATTACACACATTATGTTCTCTTTCCATATTTTAATTCAAAATGAGTCCCAATGAGGGCAGATGATGATAGATCTCCCTTAGTTTTGTGAGAGTCATTTTCACTCAGCTAACTTGCTGTTTTGAGTTTTTCATTGTTTTAAATACATTACATTTTCTTATTACATATAAGTCCATTAACTGGTGTGTTATTCATCAGAGAGGAGGTTTAGCGTTACAGGCTTTTTGATGCCTCGTTTTAGGCTAGGCCTAAGCTTATATATCCCCTAGTGTTTGTGAAAATGAACTTGTTGCTGTTAAATTTTTGACACCAAATGCTAAACATTGCTCCGTGAAAGGTTGTAGTCAAAGAGTGAATGAAAGTTAAAATATGCTATACGGTGTATTAATGATATTTGGTTTTATTACAATAGAGCAGTATGAATTATACTCTAGTATAAATGACGACTATATATAAGAGCTAGGAATTATTAATAATTTATACCCTTTCTAACTTTCTCCTTTAAAATATTTTGAAAGTGCACTTACGGCTCAGCATATCAAAGTTAGAGAAATCTGCCTAAAGACAAATTTACTTTCTTTACTACAGAAGATATTATTCCTAGATTGAATGGAATCAACCTCTATTCATTACTTCATGCTGGAAGTCAGTTTTAGGCAGAGGACCCTGCCTCCAGACACTGGCACAATGAACACATTTATTTCTTCACTCTGACAGTACTGTTACTACAGATTGCCATTTGACATCACAAAGAAATCTCCAATCCACAACAGAAAATGAGAGAACAACTTAGAGGACAAAGAGGTGGTATATTTATGGGCAGTATATTAATCTATGCTGAGATAAAAGAAAATCATGACAAACAATTGACCAGTATTCTAGATGTAAAGGAGTTGGAGGGTGCATGTAACAGGGTGGCTTATCTCATTCTTAGGGCCCTACCAAATTCACAGTCCATTTTGGTCAATTTCACAGCCATAGGATTTTTAAAAATTGTAAATTTCAAGATTTCAGCTATTTAAATCTGAAATGTCACCGCTGTTGTAATTGTAGGGTCCTGACCCAAAAAGGAGTTATTAACGCGGGGAGGGGGAGGGTTCACAAGATTATTGTAAGAAGGTAGCGGTACCTCAACCCCTACTTCTGCACTGCTGCTGGTGGTGGTGCTGCCTTCAGAGCTGGGCAGCTGGAGAGTGGCAGCTGCTGGTCGGGAGCCCAGCTCTGAAGGCAGAGCTGCTGCCAGCAGCAGCGCAGAAGTAAGGAATTCATGGTATAGTATTGCCACCCTTACATCTGTGCTGCTGCTTGCAAAGCTGGGCCCTCAGTCAGCATCCGCCACTGTCTGGCCACCCAACTCTGAAGGTAGCAACGCAGAAGTAAGGATGGCAAGGCATGGTGTTGCCACTCTTTACTTCTGGACTGCTGCTGGTGGGGTGCTGCCTTCAGAGCTGGGTGCCCGGCCAAAAGCTGCCCTCTGGTTGCCCAGCTCTGAAGTCAGCACAGAAGTAAAGGTGGCAATACCGTGACCCCCTTAAAATAACCTTGTTTACACACACACACTCACTCACTCCCTTTTGGGTCTGGACCCCCAATTTGAGAAATGCTCATCTCCCCTGTGAAATCTGTATAGTATAGGGTAAAAGCAAGCAAAAAACCTGATTTCATGGTGGATGCACTGTAGGTGTATTTGGGACCTGTTTGGTTCAAGGGTTGGGACTAGCTCGCTCTGGACGAGAGTCTGACTACATCTGGAGCCAATGAGAGCCACCAAGGGTGTCCCATTTACATGCACAGGGACCCGGAGCTTCTCTGGGGTCATCTTCTGGGCCTGTGGACTGGCTTCCCAGGCTTGTCTATAATTGCAATCCATGTAGGGGCAATCCCTTTGGAAATGCCTGTCTTGGCCATGCTCATAACTGTCTCAGGTCCCTGTGGCCAGAGAGTCCATTTTCAGCAACCCGAACCCCACCCAAGAGTCTTCATCCCATTGGGATGAGACTCGGGTGGCAAGCGGCCACTGAGTTGTGCCTGGGTGGTTGGCTGGGGTCTCAGACAGGCATTGGGATCCTCCGGACTTTGTCAGGCATGGGCTTTCCCCAGCTGGTTGATCCCTTTCCCCCAGCTCTTCTGGTTTTCAGTCCCGTGGCTCTCCACTTTTGGCCACCAAGTAAACTTCCCCCCGGCTGGGAGGATTTGAGTGAACTGCTCCAGGACTATGGCTTCTGCTACCTGGGTTCTGGACTGCTTGTCCAGTTCCAGCCACAGCCAGGCGTAATCCCTGAGGTGCTGGGCCACTGCTCTTCATCTAGCCCCCAAAAGGTACCACGCTCAACGGAAACACTGTTTGGTATGTCTCAGGGCTGATGCCTGTGTGATCAAGTATAGCCTCCTTCACCTTTTCATAGTCTAGTGCTTCTCAGTGGTCAAGGTTGCAATAAGCTGCCTGGGCGGGCCCTGTCAAGTATGGGGCTATAAGGGTAGCCCTGGGCTACTTCCTACCATGACTCTGTGGTCTGGGCGACTATTGGGTTCCTCTGCCTGGGTTGTTCCTGGTGGCTCCGAACTCCCTGTGGTGTCCGCAGGTATCGGGGCATCATAGAATCACAGAATATCAGGGTTGGAAGGGACCTCAGGAAGTCATCGAGTCCAACCCCCTGCTCAAACCAGGACCAATCCTCAACTAAATCATCCCAGCCAGGGCTTTGTCAAGCCTGACCTTAAAAACTTCAAAGGAAGGAGATTCTACCACCTCCCTAGGTAACACATTGCAGTGTTTCACCACCCTGCTAATGAAAAAGTTTTTCCTAATATCCAACCTAAACCTCCCCTACTGCAACTTGAGACCATTACTCCTTGTTCTGTCATCTGCTACCACTGAGAACAGTTTAGATCCATCCTCTTTGGAACCCCTTTTCAGGTAGTTGAAAGCAGCTATCAAATCCCCACTCATTCTTCTCTTCCGCAGACTGAACAATCCCAGTTCCCTCAGCCTCTCCTCATAACTCATGTGTTCCAGTCCCCTAATCATTTTTGTTGCCCTCCACTGCACGTTTTCCAATTTTTCCACATCCTTCTTGTAGCGTGGGGCCCAAAACTGGACACAGTACTCCAAATGAGGCCTCACCAATGTTGAATAGAGGGGAACGATCACGTCCCTCGATCTGCTGGCAATGCCCCTACTTATACATCCCAAAATGCCATTGGCCTTCTTGGCAACAAGAGCACACTGTTGACTCATATCTAGCTTCTTGTCCACTGTAACCCCTAGGTCCTTTTCTGCAGAACTGCTGCCTAGCCATTCGGTCCCTAGTCTGTAGAGGTGCATGGGATTCTTCCGTCCTAAGTGCGGGACTCTGCACTTGTCCTTGTTGAACCTCATCAGATTTCTTTTGACCCACTCCTCTAATTTGTCTAGGGCCCTTTGTATCCTATCCCTACCCTCCAACATATCTACCTCTCCTCCCAGTTTAGTGTCATCTGCAAACTTGCTGAGGGTGCAATCCACAGCATCCTCCAGATCATTAATGAAGATATTGAACAAAACTGGCCTGAGGACCGACCCTTGGGGCACTCCACTTGATACCGGCTGCCGGAGCCATTGATCACTACCCATTAAGCCCGACAATCTAGCCAGCTTTCCATCCACCTTATCGTCCATTCATCCAGCCCATACTTCTTTAACTTACTGGCAAGAATACTGTGGGAGACCGTGTCAAAAGCTTTGCTAAAGTTAAGGAACAACACGTCCACTGCTTTCCCCTCATCCAGAGAGCCAGTTATCTCATCGTAGAAGGCAATTAGATTAGTCAGGCATGACTTGTCCTTGGTGAATCCATGCTGATTGTTCCTGATCACTTTCCTCTCCTCTAAGTGCTTCAGAATTGATTCCTTGAGGACCTGCTCCATGATTTTTCCAGGGACTGAGGTGAGGCTGACTGGCCTGTAGTTCCCAGGATCCTCCTCCTTCCCTTTTTTAAAGATGGGCACTACATTAGCCTTTTTCCAGTCATCCAGGACCTCCCCTGATCGCCATGAGTTTTTAAAGATCATGGCCAATGGCTCCGCAATCACATCTGCCAACTCCTTTAGCACTCTCGGATGCAGCGCATCCGGCCCCATGGACTTGTGCTCATCCAGCTTTTCTAAATAGTCCCGAACCACTTCTTTCTTCAGAGAGGGGGGTTCACCTCCTCCCCATGCTGTGCTGCCCAGTGCAGCAGTCTGCCAGGGTCTCAGTGCCTCTGGCTTCTGCAGTCGGGGGCTGCGACGGCTCTGAGGCTGGAGCCTGCAGCGGACATCCTTCCTCTCTGGTAGTGAGCCACTACTTAGCTGAGCTGCTCACTCTTATACTGGTACTGCATTTGGGGCATGGGGATGGGGCTGTCTCAGCCCACTTACCCCAACCCTTTCCTATGCAGTGTGGGGTAAGATCACCCCGTTACACACAGGCACATTGCTAGCCCCTCTACAGCATACACAGGGCTCAACTGGGAGTGGGAAGGAATGCAACAAATACCTGTGAGACACCTTTGAATATGCCTTTGGATTTGCATTTCCCTCCTTCCAAGTACTTTCTAGGATATACACTTCACATGTATTGTCCCCAAAAGGGCTTTGGAGTTCCTAATACTTTCCAGGTGTTGCATTAGTCAGTCTCCTAAAGAAGTTACATACAGTTCATAATAACACATACACAATTGTATTTTTAATTCAATGGTCCCCAAAGGTAAAGGTAGAAGAGGGTTCCAAAAAGAATTAGATTAATTCATGGAACATAGGTCTATCAATGGCTATTAGCCAAGATGGCCAGGGACGCAATTCCATGGTCCAGGTGTCATTAAACCTCTGACTGCCAGAAGCTGGGGCTGGACGACCCTGGATGGATCACTTGTTAATTGCCATGTTCTGTTCATTCCCTTTGAAACATCTGGCATTGTACCATGTCAGAAGACAGGATATTTCAGAATCTTTAACATAAAATTCTGTTAGTTTTTAGATTAGATTGTATTAAATTAAATCGTATTCAGAGGCCAGAGTCTGAAAGACCAGGATTAAGTGATAATCGTTTGATTTCAGCTTAACAGTATGCGTTTAGATTTCATATTTACAAATAATTCTGTTTTAAACTGACACCATCAACTTGAAATGTAACCAGGTTACAATAAATGAATTTAAAATAGTTTCATATACCAGGTTTATCCCTTTGTCTACTTGACAATCTTTCGTTTTACAGTCATATTTTTCTTAAAATGTGTGTTCTCTCCCCTGTGCTGTATAAAAAAAAATATTCACACAAACAATGGAATTTGATAGGCTGTACGAGGGAAATGGTGTCAAATGCACAAGGTAATGAAAATGGAGTGGTGTTTTTTGCTCTAATTTTTATCACTTTTCAGAATTTTATGACTTAATTGTAACAATAGTGAGTAAACGTTATGAACAGAAGTGTGGTTTTTAAATTGACTGTGTCATTTTAAAATAAATTACTTTGAAAATAACCTGCTTTAACAACAAAAAGTCAGTATTTGCCAACAGTTAAAGAAGTAACTGTGGTAACTCAGATACAGTTGTTTGGTGGTTATGATTCACCCTGTCCAGGGAGCACCCATAGCCACTGGAAGTCTCTGCTAGCAACACTTCAATCAAGCTTTGCTATTAGGGAGTTAGAAGAAGTCACTGAGGCCCAGCATCAGTTCAGATGGCCCTGGAATCCTGTGGATCCTGGGGGATCTGCCTGCTTTGAGGGTTGTCCACATTGCCCCTTTTGAAGATGCATGAAAAAAGCTATGTGGGAGGATCTCTGTGAAGAAGTCCTCATTGAAATCCCTCTCTTGTTTTCCTGTATTGCCATAGGGAGGGAGTGATGTAGGTATGAGACAGGACTTCAGGATCTGGCCCTGTGATTACAAATATATGAATCCCTAAAATTCTGCTTTTTTTGTTCTGTGTTTATTTCTTATGATATCATCAGCTATAGTACATGTGCAACTTTTCCTACTTAATGTTCAGGGCGTGGTACCGTGGGACCTTCATCCCTGATTAGGGCCTATAAGCATATTTATAATGAAATAATAAATCAGTAGGTATCCTGTGGGAAGGAATCCTGCAAACAGAAAGCCTGACCATTTGTAGTATAGAATGATTTCCTTTTGGCATAATGGGAACATCAGGGTATGTCATCATTTTCACATTTCTCATTTCTAGTTCCCTGAATTTAAACTCAAGGAAAATTCCTTAAGAAGTAAATCTGGATGGAGAAATGCTCTTGCCATTAACCCTTTGAATCCAAAGGTTGGTGTATATCGTTATCTTCAGGATTCTAGGACATTGGACAGGAGCCAAGTTATGTTGACTTCCATGTGGCTCCTCCTTCCTTATACTCCTGCCATGGTCTCTTCTTTTCCTGCTTAAGAATGAGCTCTTCCCTAGGGTCTTGCAACATAACCCCTTCTCAGGCAGAACGTAACCCCTTCTTAGGCAGGTACGGAGCCCTTCTGCTT